>NC_057845.1:29159523-29467976 GCF_910594005.1 Cervus elaphus
CCCTTCTCCAGGGGATCTTCCCAACCCAGGATCTAACTGGCATCTCTTATGTCTAACCTGCATTAGTAGGTGGATTCGGTTGACTTAAAAAAATGTACAACTTTAGAGGTGTGAGTTAAGTTTTATTTGGGGCAAAATAAGGACTGCCACCCAGGAGGCAGCAACTCAGATAGCTCTAAGAGACTGCTCCAAAGTGGCAGTGGGGGAAAGTCAATATATAAGGTGTTGGTGAAGGGGGAGTTCAATACCATAAAGCACTCAATTTACAAAAGGTTTTTTGTTAGTCATCAGGTCTGATGTCACCACGAAGGGATTTAGTGCTTCTCTAGATATGAGGAGATGCAAGGATTGAGATCACAAAATCTGTTCCTAAAAACATCCAATTATCTAAAGACCTGTCCCACCAGATTCCCTGGAGCACAGAGTGCCCCACTCCACCCTGAACTCCCTCAGGGGTAGTTGAAGGTCAACAGCTATAGCAGCATGGGGTTCAGTCTCCTTAGAGGCAGATGACAAATGCCTTTGTTGTTCAGTCACTGGCAGTGCTCTTGGTAAGTGCCAATTTGTAGTTGACAGTTCTTTACCACTAGTGCCACCTGGGACAAGTATGAAAATAGCTGATGCATATTTACTGAATGCATAACGGCTCTGCAATACTTACTAGTAGGAAAAACAATTTAAAAAGTTTCCAAAAAAAGTGAAAAAAATAAAGCAACTAAGTATAATGAACCGTCAACACAAGCATAGAGTTAAAATATGTGTCCAGTCATAAGCCACAGAGCATTATTGAAGAAGAGCAAACATCATCTTTCCATAAAACAAGTATCATTTCAGATGCTCTCTTGGGAAAGGCAAAGAGCAGAGCTCTATGTTTGATCATCTAAAGAAGTGGAACATGGTGCATGCAATCTTTTTTTTTTTTTTTTGTATGAACCACAAAACCAAATTAACTCATGAAAGGTTAGGAGGAGAAAAATCAGCCAGACGTCAGGACCAGTCATATAGGAGCCAATTAGGAACACATGATGGAATAGATCCAGGCTTTAGACTGTTTCACTCCAGTGAGCAGCCTGGTATGCAGACACCTGTGGGACGTTAAATATTTTTCCTATGGACTCTGCATATGGGCAAGGATCTTAACAGGAAGCAGACAACAGGAGGGGCAGCAGTCCTTTATCTGTCTCAGAGATGATAATGTCTCTCCCAGCATGGAGCTGATTAGATGGAGATGCTGAGCAGGGGAAAATATGGCAAACTGGGTAGCATGCCAGCTCTCTGCTGAGTCAGCTATTCTACTTCTGACTTGATTTCATAGTTAAAAGGACACAAAGTAGACAGAGTTGATAGCTGGTCAAATTTATGGAATACCAACTCTTTCTTCACCCCAAATGTCATCCTTGTTAAATGACCAGTAAATCTGAAATATCTAGTATAGGGCTAATGAGTAAAGATTTTTACAGGAATAGAAACATTTAAACTACCTTTCAAAACCTTCAAAAATAATGCTATCTAGATGAGTAAGAAGATGGTTAACTATCACAGATTAGGTTATCTAATGTTAATACATAAGACAATCGGTCCAAAACAAACTTACTTAGGTTAAGCCCTGGTCACCAAGCAGAGATTTAACTCTAGTTTTGCTTCCCTGATAGCTCAGTTGGTAAAGAGTCCATCTGCAATGCGGGAGATCTCACTTCGATTCCTGGGTCAGGAAGTTCTGCTAGAGAAGGGAAAGGCTACCCACTCCAGTATTCTGGCCTAGAGAATTCCGTGGACTATATAGTCCATGGGGTCGCAAAGAGTTGGACAGGACTGAGCTACTTTCACTTTCTTTGGCTCCCCCAGAAATGGGATCTTAAACCAGTCAATCAGGATTGCCTGCTTAGCACTAGTTAGGTAAAATGCTTGATAAACCCCTACTGTCTCCTAAAGGAAAGTAACTTTGCTATTACAAATCCCCTTCATTGCCTAGTATAGCTCCTTTATTCCCATTTCCTTCTGCTTGTAAAGCCTTTCATTTTGTACAACTCCTCATAGCTCGTTTTTATTTACTAGATTGGACAATGCCTGATTCAAATCAATTGTTGCTTAAACAATCAACATTATAATATGCCTCGGCTCATCTTTTAACAATAATAAAGGCCATTTGATTGTATGAGTCCCTGAGAATGGTATTTGAGCTTTGGTGGTAGGCATATGGAGGAAACACTTAACACCAGAATCAGAACTGCTTTACCATATAAAGTCAAGGCAAAGAGAGATAATAGTGACTTAAAGACATCTTGCATAGAGAACAAGTGAGGTTTAGCTACAATTAATAAACTAGACACATTTCTTAATAATCATAGGAAATGGTAAGGTAACCACCATGGATCACCTTGTTCATCCTGAACTTTCCCAAATGAAGACTTCTACTCATATTGTTTCCTTATTAAATCTGGGCTGCTGAAAGAAACCCTATTGTTTCCATGATTTTTTTCTCACTGCCAGATCACTCTGGGTCCATCTGAAGTTCCTTGTGCTCCAGAAATAATCCATTCGACACAATTGGTTCTCAGAATCTCTCGGCTGAATAATTATAATCCACCTACATATTTCTCCTAAATTGAAATTAGGGTATTATCTCTGCTAAGCAGTCTCTCTAATTTTCGCTTCAAGAAAAATGAGTTCCCAGAAATCCTCATTTGTCATCTACCTCAATCAGGTGCAGCTGTGCCCCCTTGCTCACAAATCAGAGGATCTGCCTCAATGCTTTGTTATGGTGCTTCCACAAAGGACTTCCTGTTACACATGTTGGTATATGCCATTTGAGTTCGTGTTTACAACTTTTACAGTGTGGTAAAATGCAGCTTGACATTCTGCTCTTGCGTGATCTTGTGTACTTCATGTGTCTAAGTGAGACCTTTGTGACCATTCAGGATTCAGGAACAGACTGTCCCCTAATGAATAGGATGGAACTGGAACACATCTCTTCACATTAACTGACAGATTAATTTGACAAATACCCATTAGACCAGCCAACAGCTTGCTCAGTTACTCCTATTTACTTTAATTTATTTAGCAAAAGACCCTGATCTATCAAGTTAAATGCCTTGATCATTCATCAGTTCACAGATAGTGAAGTGTCCCAGACTACAACCAGATTATCAATCTGTGAAAGGTGAACATTTGGGTAACTCATTTAACTGAGCAAGGTCTAAAGGCTCTAATATTTTAAGTTATTGGAGGCCATGGCTGAGCTATAATCTTCTCCTTGTCAAATATTGCAAACTTATAAGCAGACATTTATTTCCACGCACTAACTGAGCTCTAAACAAATGTATTTTCCCCTGCAGTTCATTCCTGACTAGATATTTTTCAGGAGCTCTTCACTCGGTTATTACATTGAATATACTTTAGTTTGTGCATGGAAATGATATTGTCTTAACAGCTCTATTATTTTCCTGGTTAGTCCCCAGCATTTTATCTTATAGTACATGAGGAATTTATTTTTTTTAATTGGCTCTGCTCTCCTTTATGAAGGCATTTATAAGGTACTATTGCAGCTCAACATTTTAGTGTTTCCTACCAATTTGGTACTCTTGCAAACAGTAGTGTTTCTGAAGGGCCTCTAAACAGTTTTGAAACAGGATTAAAAAGAAAAAGCTAACAAATGTAGTTTTATCTTTAATACTTGCCTTCCTATCAGCCTTAACTATACATAAAGGATACGGTGATATTTGGGCTCAAAGGTAAAACAAAACCCAAAAATTCTGACCAGAAATAAGACATTTTAAATCCCTTTTAATTTTACTAGAAACTGACAAAAGAGTTGTTATTAAAGAAGCAGAATGTTAGTTTTCTGTTGCTGATATTACCATAAGAGCCTACACAACTGGTAGTTTGCTTAGCACATAAGACCAAAGCTTAACAATCCAGCACTTAACTTTTATCTCAGAATGCTTAACCCAGGTAACTGGAAATGACTAGCTTTTGATCATTGAACCAAAATTTAAAAGTTATTACTAAATATTTACACCAATAGGGTTGTTTTTAGGCCTTAGTTTTCAAGGATCTTAACACAGAAATGTAGCTTTGTCAATTAAAGCATGTCTTTTAATCTAAATCCATATAATAATCTGTGAAATGTTTTGCAATTATTATATAGGTAATTCAAGCATTTATTTATTAACTAGCATTTTGTTTCAAAATAGCTTAAAGTGAAAGTGTTATTCACTCATTCCTGTCTGACTCTTTGCGACCCCATGCCCTGTAGCTCACCAAGCTCCTCTGTCCATGGGATTCTTCAGGCAAGAATACAGGAGTGGGTAGCCATTCCCATCTCCATGGGATCTTCCTAACCGAGAGATTCAACCTGGGTCTCCTGCACTGCACACACATTCTTTACTATTTTAGCCACTAGAAGTAACCCAAATAGGTACCCTATTAGATTTGGATACAAGTTAGTAATACATATAATTTCATCCCCAAATTCTTGCAACACAGGCAAATGCAATGTGCTAGACAAGTATATATTTATTCATTCAGCAAATATATAATAATTACTTTCTAAGTGCAAAATACTGTGCTAGGAATTTTATAAAATTCAAAGATGACTTTAAAATTTTCAGCATTGTCTAATTATATGTATATTAAAAATGCAATACGTAGTGGAAAACTATAAATAAGTCACTTTCGATGGTTTTAAGTAAGTACTTTGAAAACTCACTGGAAGGAAAGAAAGAGAACTTCCAAAAAGTAGGTGTAGAAATTAGATCTGAGGAATGAGGAGAAAGGCAATTCATGAGGAAGAAATAGCCTGATAAATAGGGAAATTGTATATGACCTCCACTTCATAACCAGGTGGCCACAAAGAATCTGAAGAATAAAATATATCAATGTATGGCAGTATGAGGTACAAAGTAACTCTCACTCTTTATACATTAGAATCACAAGCCTTGAACTCAACCTCAAATCAAATAAAGCAGATTCCATGGTGATGAGATCTGGGTTAGGCATCTTTTTAAAAAATTTACCTTGGTGATCCAAAATAAAAGCATTAGTTGACCCAATGTCCAATCCATGCAGTCACCAAGTACATCCATAGTAGCAGACAGTATCAACTGGCCATGAAATGAAGTAACTACAGGCCCACACATACTAAGGGTATTCTTCCCATTGAATCTTGTTGGCTTAACAATAGTCATCCTTGTCTCTGGAAATTTAACTTATGCTCTTTTTTTTTTTTTTACTTAACTTATGCTCTTAAAACACCACATCTTCTCTCCTTTACTGCTGTTATACAGTTAAACTTTATTTTTCCCTCATGTACTAAAAAGTTTATCCCCAATATAATGACCTTCATCTTCATCCTTGATACTACCATAGTTGTAAAAAATGCCAGGATAGCTTTGCTGCTAAATTCCTTGAGTTGTTGTTGTTGTTTTGTTTTTTAAATCTCCAGTCCCCTTTCCCCGCATTTGTTCTGCCGGTCACTTCTTGAACTTTGCCATCATCAATTTGCTGCTCCTCTGGAGCCATTAACTCAATAATTCCAGTTTCTGGTAAAAACCTTCTGGAATTTCTGCCCACTTTGTCAAGTTCCTCTGCAATAATTCCTTAAATTCATCATTCCATAAGTCCAGTAACCCTTCCATTTTCACCTACCCATCATCTGATTTTGTCAGGGAATGTTTGACGGGAGGATTCCTACGTGCTGTCTCTCATGAGTCCTTTGTCCCTCTTCAAGCGGAACAGCACGCTGCTCCCAGGGACTGAGGTCATTGTGTGAGGCAGGCTTGGGTCTCCTTTAGTAAACATTCTCCTTAGGACAAAACAGCTTAATCTCCTTCCCCTTACTTGAGATATAGATTGTCTCCTGACCTTGTGACTAACGTTACCCTTTGTTCCCTTGGTAACGGTTGCTGTACATTTGGTTTTCTGATCTCTATCATTCCCGAAAGAAGTTTCTTCTACTGCAGCCTATATGTACTCATAGAAAAATCATTAAAGCACCTTTGCTCCATCAGAGCTTAGGTCCCCGGGTCTTTTTTGTCTCTCTCTCTCTCTCTTTCTCTCTCTCTCTTTCTCTCTTTCACTTTCTTATCGTCGACTCCGCACCACAAGGTTCCGGTCCATTAAAGGACCCCAACATGATTTCTATTTTTACTTCAACTCCAGCTAAGGTATCATGGTACATCATTACAATTACTACCTAATTAACATCTTCAGCTTCATTACACTCTCTTTCCTTCTTATTTCAAAAATTAACCTTCAATTAACCGAATAACCTGTTTCTTAATGATTGTAATCCAAAAGATAAACATCACTGGAGAAGATTTGCTTAACCAATGATATTGGTATCATTATAATTCATGATCTTTAATCTAAGCTTGGCTTTCAATACAGTCCAGTTTTTTAAACCATAATTCTCTGTCATTATTTCTCTCCTATTCTTTATAAGTCATATTCCATGATCTCATGTTTAAACTTCCCCATCTCTGTGTCCTCTCACAGATAACCATGCCATAAATAATTTGTATATTGATCTTTACCCTGTCTCTTCTCAACATCAATCACCACCACTCTATACTGGCTATTTTTCATTAGACTAAATAGGGTGACCTCAATTTCTCTTCATTTTATGCATCCTCTTAAAGCTAAACTGTACATTTTTCTTCAATTCCTTCAGTCCCATACTCTGTCTGAATCCAATTCATTCAAGTTTTCACCAATTACCTTCACTGCTAACTCCAAGGATCAGTTCTCAGTTAGCATGGTACTGCACTTATCAGCAACACTTGAGGTTGTGGGTCACTTCTTACTTCTTGCAATACTTCTTCATTTGGTTTCAAGGGTACTACACTGAGTTGATTTCTTCCATTTTAAAAGAACACTGCTCCTTCTCAGCCTCTCTTTTTGATTGGTGGTCATTTTCCTGACCTCAGAAACTTTAAGGGCCCTATATCACAGCCCTAAAGCCTTTCTTCTATCTACATTCACTTTCTATCTGCACACACCCAATATCATTACTCTAAATGCCAGCAACATGCTGCTTTGTAAGATTTATCTTTTTAGCCAAGAAATTCTCTTGTACACTCTGGATTGATAATTTAAATATTAGTCACTAACCACTTCACAGCTTCACCTAAATATCTAATTGATATTTCACACTTAAGTAAGCAAAAACAAAATCTTCATATTTTCTCTCCACCTGTACCCACAAAATCTTCACCTCAATAATGAAATCCCCATCCTTCAGTTGTTCAGTCTAAAAATCTCAGTCATTCTTGACTACTATGTTGTTTTTTTTTCTCATGAATCACAATTAGTTGGTAAATCCAATAGGACCTATCTTCAAACCATATGCCCAGAATCCTATTATTACATGTAGTATCCAAATATATCCAGAAACATATTACTCTTTAAATTTATTACTTTCATCATGGATCAAACTTGGATTATTTAATTTTTTTAATCCATTACTACTTCTACCAAAAATGCTTCTACTTTTTCTCTAAATTGTCTCTTCATCTTTGCTTATTTCAGTCTATTTTAAATATAGCAGTCAAAGGACTTCTGTTAAATATAATTAAAATAATATTGTTCATCTGATTAAAATCTTCTAATGCCTTCCAGTGACAGCTGAAGTGAAAGCAACTCTGTATGCTGAAACCACAGACATTTCTCATTTCTTGCTGAACAATGCAGGCACATTCTTATATTGGAGCTTGTATTTTCCCTTCCTTTGGTGTGGAATCTCGAGACACCTGCATCTCTCCTTACCTCCTTCAGATCTCACCTTCTTCATGAGAACTTTTCTGATTATTCAATTTAAAAGTACAACTTCTCTTGAATTCTTTATTCTCAGTCCCAGTTTTAGTTCTCTCTATAACTTCTATCATCTAAAATGCTATTATTTCACCTATTTATTGGGTATGTTGGATATCTCCCCACATCCTAATATAAGGTCTGTAACTGAAGAGAATTTTGCTGAGTTCTTTAACTTGTATATTCCCATATTTCCAGTATTTAATTTAGTTAATGGTATATACACATTTAACATTATTAAATATATGAATCAGTTCAGTTCAGTCACTCAGTCATGTCCGACTCTTTGAGACCCCATGAACCGCAGCACGCCAGGCCTCTCTGCCCATCACCAACTACTGGAGTCCACCCAAATCCATATCCATTGTGTTGGTGATGCCATCCAACCATCTCATCCTCTGTCATCTCCTTCTCCTCCTCCCCTCAATCTTTCCCAGCATCAGGATCTTTTCAAATGAGTGACTCTTCGCATCAGGTGGCCAAAATATTGGAGTTTCAGCTTCAATATCAGTCCCACAAATGAACATCCAGGACTAATCTCCTTTAGGATGGACTGGTTGGATCTCCTTGCAATCCAAGGGACTCTCAAGATCTTCTCCAACACCACAGCTCAAAAGCATCAAGTCTTCAGCGCTCAGCTTTCTTTATAGTCCAACTCTCACATCCATACATGACTACTGGAAAAAACATAACCTTGACTAGATGGACCTTTGTTGACAAAGTAATGTCTCTGATTTTAAATATGCTGTCTAGGTTGGTCATAACTTTCCTTACAAGGAATAAGCATCTTTTAATTTCATGGCTGCAGTCACCATCTGCAGTGATTTTGGAGGCCAGAAAAATAAAGTCAGCCACTATTTCAACTGTTTCCCCATCTATTTCCCATGAAGTGATGGGACTAGATGCCAAGATCTTAGTTTTCTGAATGTTGAGCTTTAAGCCACCTTTTTCACTCTCCTCTTTCACTTTCATCAAGAGGCTCTTTAGTTCTTCTTCACTTTCTGTCATAAGAGTGGTGTCATCCACATATCTGAGGTTATTGATATTTCTCCTTGCAATCTTGATTCCAGCTTGTGCTGCCTCCAGCCCAGCGTTTCTCATGCTGTATTCTGCATATAAGTTAAATAAGCAGGGTGGCAATATGCAGCCTTGACTTACTCCTTTTCCTATTGGGAAGCAGTCTTTTGTTCCACGTCCAGTTCTAACTGTTGCTTCCTGACCTGCATACAGGTTTCTCAAGAGGCAGGTCAGGTGGTCTGGTATTCCCATCTCTTGAAGAATTTTCCACAGTTTATTGTAATCCACACAGTCAAAGGCTTTGGCATAGTTAATAAAGCAGAAATAGATGTTTTTCTAGAACTCTTGCTTTTTCAGTGATCCAGGTGGTGTTGGCAATTTGGTCTCTGGTTCCTCTGCCTTTTCTAAATCTAGCTTGAACATCTGGAAGGTCATGGTTCACATATTTTAAGCATTGCTTTATTAGCATGTGAAATGACTGCAATTGTGCGGTATTTTGAGCATTCTTTGGCATTGCCTTTCTTTGAGATTGGAATGAAAACTGACCTTTTCCAGTCCTGTGGCCACCGCTGAGTTTTCCAAATTTGCTGGCATATTGAGTGCAGCACTTTCACAGCATCACCTTTCAGGATTTGAAATAGCTCAACTGGAATTCCATCACCTCCACTAGCTTTGTTCATTGTGATGCTTCCTAAGGCCCACTTGACTTCACATTCCAAGATGTTTGGCTCTAGGTGACTGATCACATCATCGTGATTATCTGGGTCATGAAGATCTTTTTTTTGTACAGTTCTTCTGTGTATTCTTGCCACCTCTTCTTAATATCTTCTGCTTCTGTTAGGTCCCTACAATTTCTGTCCTTTATTGAGCCCATATTTGCATTAAATATCCCCTTGGTATTTCTAATTTTCTTGAGGAGATCTCTAGACTTTCCCATTCTATTGTTTTCCTTTATTTCTTTGCATTGATCACTGAGGAAGGCTTTCTTATCTCTCCTTGCTATTCTTTGAAACTCTGCATTCAAATGGGCATATCTTTCCTTTTCTCCTCGCTTTTCACTTCCCTTCTTCTCACAGCTATTTGTAAGGCCTGCTCAGACAGCCATTTTGCTTTTTTGCATTTCTTTTTCTTGAGAATGGTTTTGATTCCTGTCTCTTGTACACTGTCATGAACCTCCATCCACAGTTCATCAGGCACTCTGTCTGTCAGATCTAGTCCCTTAAATATACTTCTCACTTCCACGGTATAGCCATAATGGATTTGATTTAGGTCATACCTGAATGGTCTAGTGGTTTTCTCCAGTTTCTTCAATTTAAGTCTGAATTTGGAAATAAGGATTTCATGATCTGAGCCACAGTCAGCTCCCAGTCTTGTTTTTGCTGACTGTATAGAGCTTCTCCATCTTTGGCTGCAAAGAATGTAATCAATCTGATTTCGGTGTCAACCAGCTGGTGATGTCCATGTGTAGAGTCTTCTCTTGTGTTGTTGGAAGAGGGTGTTTGTTATGACCAGTGTGTTCTCTTGGCAGAACTCTATTAGCCTTTGCCCTGCTTCATTCTGTACTCCTAGGCCAAATTTGCCAGTTACTCCAGATATTTCTTGACTTCCTTCTTTTGCATTCCAGTCCCCTATAATGAAAATTACATCTTTTTTGGGTGTTAATTCTAGAACGTCTTGTAGGTCTTCATAGAACCATTCAACTTCAGCTTCTTCAGCATTACTGGTTGGGGCATAGACTTGGATTACAGTGATTACAGTGATATTGAATGGTTTGCCTTGGAAACGAACTGAGATCATTCTGTCGTTTTTGAGATTGCACCCAAATAAAAGTCTTAAAACAAAAAATCCATCATATTATCTTCCTTGTCCTCAAATTTAAAATTTTATTTTCATTTGGTTCCATTCTCTTTCTTTCCTATTTTTACAACAGAAGAGCTACCTCCTTTTCTATCAAAAGCCATGCTTCCATATGGACTTTGGAACTTTTCTCTTTCCGAGGCATTCATTCCATCATTATCCTCATTTCATATTCTACAAATATTAACATTTCTTGACTTCATATCTCTTTCCAGTCACTGCCCTAGTTCTCTACGCTTCTTAACAGAGGAACTTTCTGGAAATAACTGATTATATACTCTTCAAATTCATTCTCATTCACTTCTCAAGTATCTATTTCCATTTCTGCCACCTTGCCAAATTTCACCATGTCCTTCACAGTTACTCAAGTCACCAATAAATCCAAGTTAATAATTTTTAATAATAATGAGAGGAACTTTAATGTTTATTAAGGTTAGATTATATATTATCTGCCCAGTCTGTTTAATGCATTAAAGTTACTGGGGATACAACTATGAATAAAATATATTCCTTTTAGCCCCTCCAAAGACATTGTGAGATGGTTACTATGGTTGTCACTGTTCATAAATGGGTAACTATAAAATAAAGAGGTTAAATAATCTACTTTACAACAAACCTGAATCCAGTTAGCATGAAGTCCAGAATTTTGCCCAGGTAGTTTAATTCCAAAGCACCACTAAAAACCTCATTCTACAACTTCCTCTCATCATAATGATTTACTTAATTTCTGGAAGCTTTTCCATAGGGTTTCTCAGGTGGTGCTAATGGTAAACAGTCTGCCTATCAATGCAGAAGATGTGTATTGACCCCTCAGTCAGGAAGATTTCCTGGAGTAAGAAATGTCAATACACTCCAGTATTCTTACCTGGAGAATTCCATGGAAAGAGGAGCCCAGAGGGCTAGAGTACATGAGGCTTCAAAAACTTGGATGTGACTGAGCATACACAAGCACACAGCTTTTCCATATACTTTTCTGATTCTTTAGCACTATCTAATCTGTAAATAATGATGAAGAAGCTGAAGTTGAACGGCCCTATGAAGACCTACAAAACCTTCTAGAACCAACACCCAAAAATGATGTCCTCTTCATCATAGGTAATGGGAATGCAAAAGTAGGAAGTCAAGAAACACCTGGAGTAACAGGCAAATTTGGCCTTGGAGTATAGAATGAAATAGAGCAAAGGCTAACAGAATTTTCCCGAGAGAACGCACTGGCCATAGCAAACACCCTCTTCCAATGACACAAGAGAAGACTCTACACATGGACATCACCAGCTGGTCAACACCAATATTGGATTGATTATACTCTTTGCAGTCAAAGAGGGAGAAGCTCTATACACTGTATAGTCAGCAAAAACAAGACTGGGAGCTGACTGTGGCTCAGATCATGAACTCCTTATTGCAAATTCAGACTTAAATTGAAGAAATTAGGGAAAACCACTAGATAATTCAACTATGACCTAAATCAAATCCTTTATGACTATGCAGGGGGAATGAAAAAATAGATTCAAGGGATTAGATCTTACAGACAGATTGCCTGAAGAACGATGGACAGAGGTTCATGACATTGTACAGGAGGTAGTGATCAAGACCATCACCAAGAAAAAGAAATGCAAAAAGACAAAATGGTTGTCTGAGGAGGCCTTACACACAGGTATGAAAAGAAGAGAAGCAAAAGGCAAAGGAGAAAAGGAAAGATATACCCATTGAATGCAGAGTTCCAAAGAATACCAAGGAGAGATAAGAAAGCCTTCCTCAGCAATCAGTGCAAAGAAATAGAGGAAAACAACAGAATGGGAAAGTCTAGAGATCTCTTCAAGACAATTAGAGGTACCAAGGGAACATTTCATGCAAAGATGGACACAACAGAGGACAGAAATGGTATGGACCTAACAGAAGCAGAAGATATTAAGAAGAGGTGGCAAGAATACACAGTAGAGCTATGCAAAAAAGATCTTCATGACCCAGATAATCATGATGGTATTGTCACTCACCTAGAGCCAGACATCCTGGAATGTGAAATCAAGTGGGCCTTAGGAAACATCACAATGAACAAAGCAAGTGGAGGTGATGGAATTCCATTTGAGCTATTTCAAATCCTAAAAGATGATGCGGTTAAAGTGCTGCACTCAATATGCCAACACATTTGGAAAACTCAGCGGTGGCCACAGGACTGGAAAAGGTCAGTTTTCATTCTAATCCCAAAGAAAGGTAATGCCAGAGAATGCTCAAACTACTGCACAATTGCATTAATCTCACATGCTAGTAAATAATGCTCAAAATTGTCCAAGCCAGGCTTCAAAAGTATGTGAACCATGAACTTCCAGATATTCAAGCTAGATTTAGAAAAGGCAGAGGAACCAGAGATCAAATTGCCAACATCTGTTGTACCATCAAAAAAGGAACATAGTTTCAGAAAAACATCTACTTCTGCTTTATTGACTATGCCAAAGCCTTTGACTGTGTTGACCACATAAAACTGTGGAAAATTCTTCAAGAGATGGGAATACCAGACCACCTGACCTGCCTCCAGAGAAATCTGTATGCAGGCCAAGAAACAACAGTTAGAACTGGATATGGAGCAACAGACTGGTTCCAAATAAGGAAAGGAGTACACCAAGGCTGTACACTGTCACCCTGCTTATATCACTTATATGCAGATTAATCATGAGAAATGCTGGACTGGATGAAGCACAAGCTGGAATCAAGATTGCCAGGAGAAATATCAATAACCTCAGATATGCGGATGACACCACCCTTGTGGCAGAAAGCGAAGAAGAACTAAAGAGCCTCTTGATGAAAGTGAAAGAGGAGAGTGAAAAAGTGGCTTAAAACAGCATTCAGAAAACTAAGATCATGGCATCTGGTCCCATCACTTCATGGCAAGTAGATGGGGAAACAGGGGAAACAGTTTCAGACTTTATTTTGGGCGGGGGGTGGGGGGGGGTGGGGGGGGGCGGTCCAAAATCATTACAGATGGTGACTGCAGCCATGAAATTAAAAGACACTTGGTCCTTGGAAGAAAAGCTATGGCCAACCTAGACAGCTTGTTAAAATGCAGAGACATTACTTTGCCAACAAAGATCTGTCTAGTCAAAGCTATGTTTTTTCCAGTAGTCATGTATGGATGTGAGAGTTGGACTATAAAGAAAGCTGAGCCCTGAAGAATTGATGCTTTTGAACTGTGGTGTTGGAGAAGACACTTGAGAGTTTCTTGACCTGCAAGGAGATCCAACCAGTCCATCCTAAAGGAGATCAGTCTTGAATATTCACTGGAAGGACTGATGCTGAAGCTGAATCACTGACTTGATGGACATGGATTTGAGCAAGCTCTGGCAATGATTATGGACAATGAGGCCTGGTGTGCTGCAGTCCATGGGGTTGCAAAGAGTCGGACAGGACTGAGCAAAGAAATGAAGTGATTGGTGATAAAATTATATGCAGAATATGTTATACTTTTAAGTTTATTAAGATTTTAGTATTAGTGGGGAATCATGAGCTGTTGTTTTATCTGGAATACAGGAATATACAATTCATTGGGGCTTCCTTGGTGGCTGAGATAGTAAATAATCTGCCTGCAATGTCAAAGACCTGGGTTTGATCCCTGGGTCAGGGTGATCCCCTGCAGAATGGAATGGCTACCCCCTCAAGTATTCTTGCATGCAGAATTCTGTGGGCAGAGGAGCTTGGTAGGCTACTGTCCATTGGGTCACAAAGTTGGACACAACTGAGCAACGAACAGTAACATACCATTCACTCAGAAGAAGAGTTATATCTTTAATAGAATATATCTATAAGACATGAAAATATACATACATCAGGTCAGTTCAATTGCTCAGTGAAAATATCAATAACCTCAGAGATGCAGATGACACTACCTTGATGGCAGAAAGTGAAGAGGAACTAAAGAGCCTCTTGATGAAAGTGAAAGAGGAGAGTGAAAAAGCTCGCTTAAAACTCAACATTCAAAAATCTAAGACCATGGCATTTGGTTCCATCACTTCATGGCAAATAGATGGGGGAAACGATGGAAACAGTGACAGACTTTATTTTCTTGGGTCCCAAAATCACTGCGGATTGTGACTGCAGCCATGAAATTAAAAGACATGTGTTCCTTGAAAGACAAGCTATGACAAACCTAGATAGCATGTTAAAAACCAGAGACATCACTTTGCCAAAAAAGGACCATATAGTCAGAGCTATGTTTTTTCCAGTAGTTGTGTACAGATGTAAGAGTTGTTCCATAAAGAAGGCTGAGCATCAAAGAACTGATGGTGTTGAATTGTGGTGCTTCAGACTCTTGAGAGTCCCTTGGTCAGCAAGGAGATCAAACCAATCAGTCCTAAGGGAAATCAACCCTGAGTATTCTTTGGAAGGACTGATGCTTAAACTGAAGCTTAAATACTTTGGCCACATGATGAAAAGAGCTGACTTACTGGAAAAGACCTTGATGCTGGGAAAGGTTGAGGGCAGGAGAAGAAGGGGGTAACAGATGATGAGATGGTTGGATGGCATCACCGACTCAATGAACATGGATTTGAGCAAGCTCCGAGAATTGGTGATGGACAGGGAAGGTTTGATGCAGTACCTGGGGCTGCAAATAGTCCGACATGACTTTGCAACTGAACACAACAATGCCTATGTCACATGGATTTAATTTATATATACACACATATGTTATGTAGAACACACACACATACACAAATTTACTTCATCTGGTTGAAAATGACAGGCTTATATTTAGGAGTGAAACTCCACCTTTACCAATGTGAACATATAAGGCTGTATCAATATTGTTTAACATCAAACTTTGATAATGGCATGTTCTAAGAATTTTAAAGACTTTTTATTTTAATATTTTTTATACTTCAGAATTTTTGCTTCTCTTTACAAAGAGTCGGACACAACTGAGTAACTGAACTGAACTGAACTGGTTTTAAACTCCACTTTCAAAGCAATCATTACTTTCTCTCTTTTTTTTTAAATGTATGATTCCTACTCCTTATTTCAGATTATGGTGATTCTATCCACTCACGCATGTAAGCTTGAAGAGATAGCTTCCTAACCTTTCCCCTCTTCCTATCATTCCTGTCAGTAAAGCACTCTATTTTGCTAAAACCATCAACAACAAATTTATCCTTAAACATACATTTTCCTCACCACTTTTATTTCCTTACAGTTCATATCTACCTTATCACTCTCCTAAGAAACAATTACAAACTTAATTTATTGGCTGATCCATGGTACTTATCCCCCACCACCAACTCTTCGCTTCCTCTTACTCATTGTCTACATTGTAGCCAAACTTCTCTCTGTGAAAGATAAATCTGACCAAACCTTAATACCTCTAAATTTTTTCACAGATTCTTTTAATTATCTAGACTAATGCTTGGATCTCATGGACAAATGTTACATATAAACACAGAAATTAAATGATAAACAAACAAGTTAACTGAGGTACAAACATACTGGTTTTAATATATGTTATATTGTTGAGTAAAAAGTAAAAACTTCTATTCATTATTGACATCATTTTGTAAAGAAAGAAACTGTAAAATCAATATATAGGAACAGCTGCTACTGCTAAGTCACTTCAGTCGTGTCCGACTCTGTGCGACCCCATGGACAGCAGCCCACCAGGCTCTTCTGTCCACGGGATTCTCCAGGCAAGGGTTGTCATTTCCTTCTCCTATAGGAACAGCAAGATCTCATAATATGGAACATTCCCCAAGAAAGGACAAAATAAATGTACACAGATATATATGAAGACCAAAAGAGAGAAAACTGTAAAAATAAGGAAAGAACAAAGGAAGAAATGAAGGGTATAAAGAATACATGTAATATATTTGCACATTGAAAAGGATATGTCTTAACTTCAAAATCAACAAAAAGCAATGTAGATCTCTATTAAAACTTCTTGTTGGTGCAATGTGTTTGTGTGACTGGAGGATGATGTGTTTGTTTGTATGGGAGATTGACATGGAAATGAATTGTATATAGCAGAAAAATTTTCTGAAAACTCCCCTTTTTAAAATTGCAGGTCTCACTGCCAACAACTTTCTTCTGTCTGACTTCTACTCCTCTTCCTCTTCTCTAAATAAAGCTGGCTTAGGGTCACCCGATCACATTTTTTTAAATATATAAATTTGGATTCTATTATTTTTAATTATCACTTCTTCTTTGATTAGAGAAAAAGAAAGAAAGAGAAAGAGAGAAAGGAATGAAAGGAGAGAGGGAGAAATAGTGAAAGAGACCGAGAGAGAGAGGAAAAGGAAGGAAGGAAGGAAGATTTTATGAGAAATCCACATTTGTAAAAGTTTGGGTTGAAGTGTGAGAGAGAGGGTGAGACCTAAAGAATCTACTTATGGATACTTTTTCCCATCGCAAACTGTTAGACACTGGTTAGTTCTGGAGGTCGTATTTCTAAGCTCTAATAGAATATGTATGCCTAATTTGTCTCATTACTGCTTCGGCACTGTCAAAAACTTTGGGCCAGATATTATCAGGAGCTACACAGTTCTGGGGTGTGATTCACCAACATGGAGCTCAGTTCAGTTCAGTTCAGTTGTTCAGTCGTGTCTGACTCTTTGTGATTCCATGGGCTGCAGCACACCAGGCTTCCCTGTCCATCACCAACTCCTGAGGCTTACTGAAAGGAATTTACATGAAAGATGATTAGGATCAAAGATTTTTGAGCAGCATCAGGGAGCTTGCTACTATTTCTTTCTTCTTGGAGACAGTGTCAGTATTGCCATGGAACTTATTTTGAAGCTGTGTTTGCATATCAAACATAATTTTATCACTTATGCTCTTTTGAGAAGGCTTCCCTGCAGGGTCATAGCCTTGGCACAGCCAACGAGTCCCTAGAACAAGATCCAAATCCTTAGCATCTGCCACCCTTCCTTCATCAATCATCTTCAGTAAGGTCACTGTATTTCACACCACAACCCTCACACCTACTAAATATTGTGCTCTTTGTTACCCCTTGATTTTTTTTATTGTGTTTCCTTTACTTGAAAATCCCTTGGTGCTCAACCACATTGTATGGTTATTTTAAATGTAACACTAATCATATTATAATTTAATTATACATAATTATTCATAGCCTGTCTCCTCCCTGGAATATGTGCTGTACTTCTCTATATAGTGCTTCACTTTCAGGTGCAACATGAAAGAATCCTTGTTATAGTAGCGTATCTCAAAATGGGTTTACCTTCATTTTACATGAAGACTTTCTAGGTTAGCCTGGACCCTCATATTTATATAGTGTTCCTGTGAAAAAGAGGACTTAAAGCTGTCTGCTGTTCTTCAGGACCTATGATTCCTGGTTAACTGTTCCCCTAGGAAAATGTAATAATTAATAATTATTATTAATGGTGCCCAGAGAGCCTGATTCCCAGTATAAACTTTGGTATGCACATCTCCCATAATTACGTCTAATCATACACTTAAGTAAGTAGTAAAACCATAAAACCATAAACTTTTATTTCCTTAGAGTCTTATGAAATAGAATATCTCCAGATTAATTCTTTGTTCTTTCACATTGCAACCATCACCTTGCTCCCTCCTTTTCAGAATCAACCTCATCTATTTAGGTTTTATCATTATGGTAATTTGAAAATTTTCCTCCCCAAAATATCTACATCAAATCAAGTTTCAGAATGTTACTTTACTTGAAAGAAGGGTCTTTGCAGATGTGATTAAGTAAAGAATTTTGAGATAAGGTAATCTTTCATAATGCAGATAGGGCTTAAATCCAGTGACAAGTGCCATAAATGAGAAAGGCAAAGGAAGATTTAGACAGAAGAGGAGAAGAACAAAGAGGAAAAAGTACAAAGGGAGAAGATGTAAGGAACAAAAACAACAACAAAAAAGCAAGACTAGAGTAATCAGCTAAAAGGAATGCCAACAGACACCAGAAGCCTGAAGAGGCAAGGAGTAGAATCTCCCCTGAAGCCTCTGAAGGGGCATGGACTTGCCAGTTCCTTAATGTTTAACATCTGGCCTGCAGAACTGTGAAAGAATAGATTTTTGTTGTTTCTGAGTGATCATATCTGTGATAACTTGTTACAGCATCCATGAAAAACTTACACACTGCTGAAAGATGCAACCCACCCCCTGCTAATCCACATACATTGCCATTGCCACTTTCCTGTTTTGTTCTTCCTCACAACACTAATCACATCCAAAAATACCATTTATATGACTCATTTATTTTGCTCATCTTCTCTCAAGTTAAAATGTAATCATGTTGTTGGTAAGCGTTTTCCTTAAGGAGCTTCTTTGGTTAAATAATAATAAAGCCAAACATATCAAAAGACATACTATGTTCCCAAGTAATAAAAGTAAAATGTAATTATTATATTTGGTTTGCTGTGATTTAAAAGTGAGGTACTACACATTCATTTTTAGCTCCTAATCCTATCAGAATTCCAGCTTTAAAATAACATAATGTCAGTAAGGAAAAAGAAAATGGAATAAAAGGAAAATTGTTCATTTGGTTAGGGGAGTAGATAGTTATATAGGAGAATAGATATAGGAGAACAGAGTCTAAAAGTGGTATTTAGAATCCATAAGGTAGTCAATTTATCATTGTCAAAATTGATACTTGAATGTAATGAGAAGGAACATAATTTCTTGCTGCTTTTAACTGGGAAACACTTTCAAATGAAGCAAAATACCATACAATATATCAGTAAGTATATTATGCTCCAATAAAGACTTGGCAGGTTTGAAGGAATTTTATTGATCAATGATAGAAGCATACTCTATTTCTGTAACCCATTCAACTAAATAATGTAAAATATTTGTAATGTAAAATAAAGACATTTAGAAGAATACTTGTCATATTGAAGTTTTATGCATCAACCTGAGAACCCTAGTGTCATTTGTAAAAAGGTCCTATTAATGCTCACAACTAGAGATATAATGTAAAACATTTTTTCCATTTAATCAAATGAATTTAATTTATTTGGCATTGGAAATAAAAGCAGGAAATTTTAAGAAATCGCAGCAGAGTATATCTATTGGAGAATAATATCAATAGCTAAAAGTAGCTTTTCATTGTTTACTTTATATTAACATAAACTTATATCACTCATACAAGAGAACCAATTAAAACATAAAATATAGTATTCTATAATTTGTTTTGCTGTTTGTTCAAAAATAAGTGTAATATTCAATGTTATATTTAAATTATCAATTATATATTTATTTATAGCATAAATAAATATAAATTATATTATATAAATTATATAATTTGTAAAATATAATTTATATTTAAATTATCAATAAATATAAATATTTAAAAATATAATCTCTCTACACATACACACATACTCATCTGCAGCTAAATAATATTCAAAACACTACTTTACAAAATGCATATGTCTGCAACCAAAACAAAGTCAAGATTAAGATTTTAATTTAAGTGGAAAATATGTAAATAAAGTATTAAAACAAACTTACAGCACAAATAAAATTCATTAAAAATAATTTGATAAATCACTTTTCCCCAAAGACAAAAGGATAAGAGAATCTATTTATTTCACTCATTAACTCTAGAAACTTTTGAAACTTTAAGTAGGAGTAAGTATGAAGTGTAATAATATACATACACACATACTCCTTTCCAGCTGATAATAAGGTCACTTGAAAGATTTTTGTTATTTTAATACATTTCTGACTTTAGAGTTTTAAATCTAGGACAGTTGAATAGAAAGTAGTATAATATCATCTGCTACTTTTAAAGAATAATAAAGCAAATGGAATTCTTGGTAAACTCCAAATTATCATGTTAAAATCCAACTTCAGTCTTATCTTTTATTACAAAGGAAATGTAGATTTATATTTCAAGATTCACTAAAGCCAACAGACTATTTTTAGACTTTCTAATCAAAACTGATACATTGATAAAACACGTCCCCTCACAAAATGAGTTAATGCTACAACTTCTCCAATTTCAGATATTTGACTTCATGAATATGTATGATTCATCAAAACTTCAAAATGTATATTTCAAGGCATTTACCTGAACCTCTATAGGAATTGATAACAAAAGGATATATAAGAATACTGATCTTTCTTGAGACATTTGAATCTATTATAACATGGTAACAATTCAGAGAATAAATCAGATCTTGTGAATAACAAAATGACCTACTACTATTAAGAACTGGATGGTTATACCAAAATTTCATTAATATAATAGACTTTGGCTGGCTGTGATATTAAAACATGTAAATGCAATATTTTTGTTACCTTATAATATTTAATTGTAGCCAAGGTTATTGACCTAAAAAGCCTTAAGTAATATTTATGCAACACAAATGTCTTCAGCTGGGGCTTTCCTTCTAAAATATACAGTATATTGATGTACCTACCACATATCTCCACTTAAATGCTTGCTGAATTTCAAAAGTCAACATAAATGAAACCATGTCCCATTCAGCCCCATTCTGTTCTTTATTCAGTGTTTTTCATCAATATTTATGGATTACATACTGTTTACCTGGTATTATTCTAGGAACTTGTGCTACATCGGTGAACAAAGCAAATGAAAATCCCTGCTTTCTTGGAATTTACATTCTAGAGATCAATGCACTGCCCAAAACATCCAAATATCAATCACAATGTTGCTATTCTATCACCCTAACACCTCATCAAAAAACAAGTTCTTTCTAAGCTACCATTAAATAATTCTCTCAAATTCATCCAGTACTTTGTATCTGATACCACCCAAGTCTAAGCTAGAATAATTTCTCTCCACAGCTAACACATCTCTTCTAACATTTCTTTCTGCCAGCTCCCTTCCCTCCTTTCATTCATTTTATACATATCAAGGTAAACATGTTGCTTACCTACATAAAATTCTTCAGTGTAATGAGAATCCCACTGCTGTCTGAAGAAGTGGGCAGTATGTCTTTGCTCCTGTGGAAACAAGGGGAAAGATGAATGGATTAAAAATTCTACATTAATATGGAATATCAATGAGTTGTGCATTCAAGAAACTCTTGAAGAACTGAATGCAAGGAAGATGAGCTATTCCTCAATGAACAGAGAATAATATGGTAACCTTCATATCAAAGATAAGCACCTGGTCTGGATACCAACCCAGACTAAGAAGAATCAGGTGAACTTTATCAATACTGTTGTCAGGTATAATAGATTAGAAAGTTAAACAGTACCAAATGCAAGATTAATCATTATTAAAGTCAATGTTTCTTCCATTCACTATTTCACTCCCAGCTATTTGGTGAGAGAGAGGCACCTGAGGAAGTTCTGTAAAAAAGAAAATTTATACAACCCCATGTAACATCTGGGGCTTGGATTCCAGGGTACTTCTTTAGTTTAGTGGTGAACCCAAAGTATCCAAAACAGTGGTCCTACAGTATAACTAGCTCAAATTCTGACATCAGAACAATCAGAGCCACAGTTATGGCAACATAAGAGATCTGGAAGTTTTGACAAACTAAATCTAATTAAAGGTGTGCTGAACCCCAGGTGAAATTAATTCTTGGAAGACACTGAAAAACTCAGTCTAATGCCACAGAAGAGAAATGGCTTACACTTTTAGGATTGAGGGTGTTGTGATAATATTTTGCTTCTGGAGTCTGTGTTTAGTTTATTTGTTCTTAGTTACAATGTGCAGAATACAATTTTTAAAAAAGATATGCAAAGAAGTATGAAATTGTATTCACAGCTTCCAAAACTCTAATAGAACTGGACCTATAGTGAGCCATTCATTGGTCATAGAAAAGACATTACTATAGTCATACATATGTTTAAGAAGATACATAATACAGTGAGTGAAGAGATTGCAAAAGACAGATGAGACTTCTAAGGAGAATGAAAAATAAATTCTAGCACCAAAAGAAAAAAAGTTCTGAATCATCAAATATATTTGATTGGCACTTCAATACAATACATAAATATGCAGATAGTGCTAAGGAAAAAAATTTGATAATTAGTTATCTAGTTTTCAGTCTTAAGGGAGAGAAAAGCACGAACAAGTTAAAATAAAAGTAAATAAAACAGAATTAAAACTGGAACACAATGAAATAACAGTCAAGCAATGGAGAAAACAAAAATAAAATGGAAAGGTTGAATTTAAAAGGTCTAAAAGCTACTAAACTCATAGGAAGACTGGTGACGTATTAAAAAGAGAAAACAGAAGCCATCAATAAGTAAACGTCAGAAACAATCAACATCATGGGCACATTACTACAGATCTATATAGCAAAATAGGGTAATGATAGAATGTTATCAACAACTTTAAGTCAATAGATTTAATAACTTGGATAAAATGGACAAATTCTTATAAAAGTAAAATTAAAAAACAAACAAACAAAATGATCACCCTGAGGAGCCCTTATGAGGAACAATAAGTCAGAAATGGCAGCCAAGCTTTGATTGCAGTCCTTTTTCAGAGGCAGAAGGACTCATGCACAGCACACCATAAGGGTGGAATCATCTGCATATCTGAGGTTATTGATATTTCTCCTGGCAATCTTGATTCCAGCTTGTGCTTCACCCAGCCCAGCATTTCTTATGAGGTACTCTGCATGTAAGTTAAATAAGCAGGATGACAATATACAGCCTTGTACTCATTTCCCTATTTGGAACCAGCCTGTTCCATGTCCAGTTCTAACGGGCCAGGCAAAATTCATACCCATCTTAGGCCCTAGCAAAGCAGGCCACCAATTATGGACTGCACTGCAGACCCTGCAGCAGCCATGAGTCAAAGTTTATAGCAATAGACACCTACATTAAAAGAAAAGGAAGGTAAAAAATAATTAACCTGATTTAGCATGTAAAAAAATCAGTAAAGGAAGAACAAAGTAAGCCCAAAGACGGCAAAAGGAAAAAAAATAATAAAATGAATCATTGATAATAATAATGATAATCATTGCTATCATCAAATATATTCAACTGGCATATGAGAAGGATACTTATACATACAGACAGTGCTAAGGAAGAAGCGTGTGTTTAGATGATAAGTTATCCAATTTTCTGGCTCTTTCTCTCATTTCCTTCTGGGACCTATATAATGCAAATGTCATTCCTCTTGATGTTCTCTCAGAGGTCCCTTAAGGTTTTACTCACTTATTTTAGTTCTTCTCTCTGTTTTTTTTTTTCATTTTGTTACTCTGTCTGAGGTCTGGGGGGGCTTCCCTGGGTCTCAGCAGTAAATAATCCACCTGCAATGCTTGACCCAGAGAATAGTGTGTTTGATTCCTGGGTCAGGAAGATCCCCTGGAGGCGGGCATGGTAATCCACTCCAGCATTCTTGACTGGAGAATTCCATAGACAGAGGAGCCTGGAGGGCTACAGTCTATAGGGTCACAAGAGCGGAACATGACTAAAGCAACTTAGCAAGCCGGGAGTTTTCTAAATGCTTTGTCTTTCAGTTTGCTATCTCATGCCTCTATTTCATTCATTCTGCTATGAAACTCCTATTGCGCTTGTTTAAGTTTAGTTATAACTTCTGTTTGGTACCTTCTGATATTTTCTGTCTCTTTTTTGAAGTTCTCACTGTGTTCATCCATTCCTCTCTCAAGATCAGTGAGCATTTTTATGACCATAACTTTTGAACTCTTTTTCAGGTAGGTTGCTTGTTTGTTATAATCTTTGTTTCATTATGGTTTTTTCCTGATTTGCCTCATTTTTTGCTTTGGAACATATTTCTCTGTCTCCTCATTTTACCTGTCTGTCTGTGCTTTTTGTATGTATGGGCAAAATGTCTACCCTCCTCAATCTTCAAAGAATGGTCTAGTGTAGAAATTGTTCCATGTGGCCCAGAAGTGCAGTCTCCTATGGGCACCAAAGCCAGGCACTCTCTGAGCATCCTTCATGGGGACTGTGAGCTCCCAATAGTTGCTGTGCATGTGTGTTGAGGGGAGAGTATAGGGCTCATGTTGCTCACCCATCCCAGCTACAGTTCAGTCTCTGTGCAAATTGGGTGGAGCTCAAGGTGCTTGTCTGGCCCAGATGCAACTCAGCTGCTGCACTAGGAGAATGGAGCTTAGGGAGCTCTCCTGGCCAGTTGCAGCTCGGGGGCTATGCAGGGTAGGCTAGTAGGCAGAGCATTCACCCAGGCCTGTTGCTCCACCCTCCAGTGCTAGCAGACTAGAGAGGGGGCACCCAAAATGCTGCCTGTCAGCTCCATCACTAGCAAGTTAGGATTTGAGATTGCACACGTGGTGTCCACCAGCTCTCCTATCCCTTCATAAAGACCCTGCAGATTTCTGCCTCTGGAAACTTACTTAAAATTGGTTAAGTAGGTCCTCTTCTCTTACGGTCTAGGTGCTTTTAAATTTGTTGCTTTTGCACTGGACCTCAGGGCAAGTAGTTTGCTCTTGAGCCCTTTAAGCAAGCTTTCTGTTCCCCACATTTCTGTAATTCTCCTGACTTTAATCCCTGTTGATTTTCAAATGAAGAGGTTTTCAGAGCTTGTTGCACAGTGCCAATCCCCAGAGTCAGGGTGCCTGATGTGGGGTACACTCCCTTCGCTTTTCCTGGGAGAGTTCTGTATTTTAGGGGCTTCTCCCAATTGTGTGGTCACCACATCTGAAGTGGGGTACTGGGCAAGGGGTGTCTCTGCCATCCTATCCTTCTGTATGTGTCTCTCTTCTGTCAGGGAAGCACTGTTTTGAGCTCAAACTAGAAAATAAAATGGAAAATACAGCATCAGTCTCATTATTAACAAAATGATTACATATTTGGGAATCAATTCACTCAAAAGATATATAAGAACTTTCTGGAAAAAATCTATATGTTCTATTAAAAGACACAAAATAGGATTCAAATATGTGGGAAAATGTTCTATGCATATATGGAAGCATATAACTTTCTTTCCAAATCTACAAATTCAATACTACTCTAATTCAAGTTGGAATATGTCTTTAAAACTCAGTAAACTTAGTTCTAATATTCATATTGAATAAAAGTGCTCAAATACGCATTAGGCAATTTTGATAAAAATAAAGATATGTGACTCATCCAACCAGTTAGAATATACAGTAAAGAAGTTTAGCCCAAAGCATGATATAGTGCCAGTAAGAAATAGGTAAACAAATAAATGGGATAAAGAGATGATGTATATATGGATACTTGATACTCAGTTAGATGCCAGCACAATCAAAGTAATGAATATCATTAAAATGTCCATACTATCCAAACGCAAATATAGATTCAACTAAATCCCTATTAAAATTCCACTGAAACTTTTCACAGACATAGGAAAACAAATACTAAAATTTGTATAGAATCACAACAGACTCCAAACAGCCAAAGCAGTCCTGAGAGAACAAAGCCAGAGATATCAAGCATTCAGATTTCAAACTGTATTATAAATCTATAGTAACAAAAAGAGTATGGTACTGGCATTAAAACAGATACATAGACCAATAGAATAGAATAAAAACCTCAGAAATAAACCCACACATATTAAACCAATTGATATTTGATAAAAAGAGTCAAGAAGACCCAATGTGGAAAAAGCAGTCATTGATAAATGATGTTGAGATAACTGGACATTCAAATGTAAAATAAGACCCCTATCTTACACCAATAACAAAAATACCTTGAAACAGATTAAAGACTTAACCATAAAACCTGAAACTGTAAAACTCCTAGAGGAAAACATAGGGAAAAAACTACTTGACATTGGTCTAGGTGATGATTATTTGCACATAATAACAAAGCATAAGCAACAAAAGTAAAAATCAACCAGTGGGACTACATCAAATTTTAAAGATTCTGCAGAACAAAAGAAACAATCAACAGAATTAAAAAGCAATTGAGAAAATAGGGGGACCTACTTTTTTGCAAATCATCCATCACTTAAGGGGTTAAAACCTAAAATATGTAAGGAACTCATAAAACTTAATAGTAAAAACCAAATGTTCTGGTTTTAAAAAATGAGCAGACAACCTAGACATTTAATAAAGAAGACATGCAAATAGCAACAAGAACATAACACAATATTGAACATCACTAATAACCAGAGAAATGTAAATGAAAACCATAAAGAAATATCACCTCATAAGTGTTAGACTGGATTCTATCAAAAAACAAGAAATAACAAATATTGGAAAGAGTTTGGAGGAAAGGAAACCCCTGTGTACTATGCTAGGAATATAAATGGATGTAACTACTATACAAAACAGTATCAGTTCAGTTTAGTTCAGTCACTCAGTTGTGTCTGACTCTTTGCGACCTCATGAATCACAGAACCCCAGGCCTCCCTGTCCATCACCAACTCCCAGAGTCCACCCAAACCCATGTCCATCGAGCCGGTGATGCCATCCAGCCATCTCATCCTCTGTCGTCCCTTTCTCCTCCTGCCTCCAATCCCTCCCAGCATCAGGGTCTTTTTAAATGAGTCAACTCTTCACATGAGGTGACCAAAGTATTGGAGTTTCAGCTTCAGCATCAGTCCTTCCAATGAACACCCAGGAATGATCTCTTTTAGGATGGACTGGTTGGATCTCCTTGCAGTCCAAGGGACTCTCAAGAGTCTCCTCCAACACCACAGTTCAAAAGCATCAGTTCTTTGGCGCTCAGCTTTCTTCACAATCCAACTCTCACATCCATACATGATCACTGGAAAAACCATAGCCTTAACTAGATGGACCTTTGTTGGCAAGGTAATCTCTGCTTTGTAATATGCAAAACAGTCTAGTGGTTATGAAACTAAAAGTAAAACTACCATATGATCTAGAAATTCCACTTGTAGGTATTTCCCTGAAAGAAATAAAATTACTGTCTCAAAAAGATATATGCATTCCCATATTTATCATAGCAATTAACCAAAATGTCTTATCAGAAGATAAAATGGAATATTATTTGGCTATAAAAAAGAAGGAGATTCTGTCATCTGCAACAATGTGGATGGACTTTGAGGGCATAATACTAAGAAAAGTCAGACAAAGAAAGATAAACATCGCATGATGTCACTTATATGTGGAATATACAAACAAACTTAGAGAAACAGAACTTAGAATGGTGGCTTCCAAGAGCTGGGATTTGGTCTAAGAGCACAAACTCTATTATAAGTAACTTTTGGGGATCTAATACACAGCATGGTGACTATTGTTAACAGTATTGTATTATACATTTGAAAGTTTCTAAGAGAGTAAATCTTAAATGTTCTCACCACACACACTCACATACACAAACACAGGTAATGTAAAGTGTTAACTAACCTTATTCTGCTAATCATTTTGCAACATATGTCAATAAAAACGTGCACATTAGAGCTATGGGTCGAGTTTTATTCAGTGCCTTATAGCAGATTATCGCCCAGGAAACAGCCTCTCAGATAACTGTGAGGAACAATTCCAAAGAGGCAGGGGAAGAGACAGTGTATACGTGTGTGTGTGTGTGTGTATGTATTATATGTGTGCATATATAGACTCTTGAACGTCCCTTGGACAGCAAGGAGATTAAATCAGTTAATCATAAAGGAAATCACCCCTGAATATTCATTGGAAGGACTGATGCTGAAGCTGAAATTCTGATATTTTGGACTCACGATGTTAGGAGCCAACTCATTGGAAAAGACCCTGATGTTGCAAAAGGTTGAGCGCAAGAGGAGAAGGGGATGACAGGATGAGAGGTTGGATAATATCAGTGATTCAATGGATATGAGTTTGAGCAAACTCTGGGAGACAGTGAAGGCCAGGGAAGCCTGGTGTGCTGTAGTTTATGGCATCACAAAGAGTCAGACATGACTTAGCCACTGAAAACAATTCATACATACATATTATAGACATTATATATATATATGTAAATTTGAGGGGGCAAGGAAATACATGTAGTCAAATATACTTATTGGTAAAGGACTAATGCTAATCATAAGCAAAACAAACAAAAAAACAGATATCTTAAGGTTAAAGACTTTAGTGCTTATCTATATATGAGAAGATTCAAGTATCTGAGGTCACTGAAATTCTTCCTTAGATATAATCTTTTTTTTTTTTAATTTTTTTAATTTTATTAGTTGGAGGCTAATTACTTCACAACATTTCAGTGGGTTTTGTCATACATTGATATGAATCAGCCATAGATTTCTTAACTATTCAGGGTCCCATATATCTAAAGCACAGAATGCTCATCCTGAGCTCCTTTCAGGTGTATTTGTAGGTCAGTAAGTGCAATGGCTACAGATTTGAGCCTTATAGAGCTATTTGGTTGGTGCAAACATAATTGGGGTTTTGGACTGAATTTTAAACCACTATCATGAGGCTCAAACACATCTTTATTAACCAACATAAGATCTATTATAATCAACACATTTTGCCAACAAGGAATAAGCTTGCTTATTCCTGTAGCATAAAAATCTGTGCTTTGTGATTCAACGATCTCCTGGAAAGCATTTTCTTCATCCTGATGGTTGTGGAAGTGCTTTCTATCCAAAAAGTTTTTGAGATGCTTGGAAAAGTGGTAGTCACTTGGTGAGAGAGGTCAGGTGAATCTAGAGGATGAGGCAAAATCCTGTGGCCCAATTGGTTCAACTTTTGCTTTGGTTGTGCAACGTGTAGTTGGGAGTTGTTGTGCAGAACATCCTTCTGTTGACCAATGCTGGCTTCAGGTGTTGCAGTTTTTGGTTCATCTCATCAGTTTGCTGAGCATACTTCTCAGACGTAATGGTTTCACCAGGATTCAGAAAGCTGTAGTGGATCAGACAGGCAGCACACCACAAAAGAATGACCATGACTTTTTTTTTTTTTTTTTGGTGCGAGTTTGGCTTTGGGAAGTAATTTGGAGGTTCCTCTTGGTCCAATCAATGAGCTGGTCGCCACTGGTGGTCATATAAAATCCACTTCTCATCACACATCACAATCTGATTGAGAAATGATTCATTGCTGTTGCACAGAACAAGAGAAGGCAACACTTCAAAATACCAATATTTTTTTTTTTTGATTTGCAGTCAGTTCATCAGGTACCCACTTATCAAGCTTCTCACCTTTCTAATTTGTTTCAAATGCCACTGACCATAGAATGGTCAACACTGAATTCTCCAGCAACTTCTTATGTAGCTATAAGAGGATCATCTTCGATGATGGTTCCCAATAGTCATCGTAAATTTCGGATGACTGGCCACTATGCTCCTCAGCGTCAAGGCTCTCATCTCCTTTGCAAAACTTCTTGAACCACCGCTGCTCTGTGTGTTCATCGGTTCCTAGGTCAGATGTGCTGGTGATGTTGTGAGTTGTCTCCACTCTTTTATGACCCATTTTGAACTGGAATAAGAAAATTGCTTGAATATGCTTTTTATCTACTATCATTTCCATTGTCTAGAATAAACATAAAATAAACAGCAAATAATGATTCATTAGCAAAAAACATAAAGTGAGAAATTCACATTAAAATGATGTATAGCATAACCATATTTACTGTATACCAATATCCAATTTCAACAACAAAAATTGAATGCGGTGGATGCAAAAATCGTGATTACTTTTGCACCAACTTAATATCACATTGTTTATTTACATATACATATGTATACCAAATCATCATGTTGTTTATATTTATATGTTGTATGCCGATTGTATCTCAATAAGGTGGGGGAAGATAATATCATAAAGTCATGGAGAAAGACATATATTTTTATGATATTACAGGGAAAAATATCTTGCTATATAGAGAAATTAAATCTAGATTTCTACTTTACACAATAGATAGACCAATTAAAGGTCAAATCAAAGGCTCAATTATAGAAAAGTAAATCTAAAGTTAAATTGTCAATTGAAGAAAACATCTGTGATCTAGGTGTATGGTAATAAATAATTTAAAAATCCAAAAAGTAAAAAAAAATAAATAAACTTAAAAAATGGATTTGATATCATACAAATTAAGAACAATTTAATAGGCAAGGTAGATTGGAAGAATATATTTGCAATATCTAAAACTGATAAATGATTTATAAAGCATATATGTGTGCACTGTGTATATAGAAAAATATGTTCTTGGTCATTTTGGTGGCCAAATATGTATGCCTTATCCACAGTTCCTGGTTCACAGTTCCCAAAACCCTTGGAATTTTCTGAGTGATGAGAGCAAAGGACTATTTAGTTTCTTGTCCTTAATTCCTGCAAAGGTTTCAGATAAGATGATTTCAGGGTACCACTCAAGGATAGGGGACTGCTTGCCAGGAGAACCATATGATTAGAGGGTTGGGACTCTCAATCCCACTCCCTAATTCTGGGAAGGGAAAATGGGCTGGGGATTGAATCAGTTGTCATTGGCCATGATTCAGTTAATCATCACTATGTAATGAAGCCTCCATAAAAAAACTAAAGAACAGATTTTTATCCCTTTCAGAGAGCTTCCATGCTGGGAAACCAGAATTCATGTATGTTATTGGGCCAGGCCCTTGTTCCACAAGAATAGAAGCCCCTTTGTTCTGGACCTCACTCTTCATGTCTATTGATAGGTATTGATATCTTTGATGTATTTTATAATAAATCAATAACCTAGTGAGTAAATAGGCTTTCCTGAGTTCTATGAGTCATTCTAACAAGTTAATTGAATCTGATGAGGGGATAAGATTGTATAAGCAGAAAGGGGGGTCTGTGGACAAAGAGATTCAGGCATTGCTTTCTTGACATAGGTGAAGTCATATCTGGTAAAGCATTTTGTGATCTAAGCCTGGCCACCATGCTTGCCCTTGTACAGTTCTCAGTAATTAATGATCTTAAGAGAACAAAGAATTCAAGAACAAAGGAAAAACAATCAAGAAACAATAGTTCCTCCTCATGGGATATACATGATAATTTAATACATATCTTTGACTTCTCCAGGTATTAAGACACCCCCACTTAGATGAAAGATAGTAACTAGATGCTGAGATCCCAGACTGGAACCTGCAGAATGATGATGTTGATCTTTTTCTCACCCTCATGATCTCAATCAACTAAAGCTTGGACTTTATGTCAATCTTTCCACCTATTCTATGCTAAATTCTCCTCTGCTCTAGCCCCCTTATGAATATGCATTTACTGCCTAAACCTCTTCATGAATATGTGTATATGTTTAACTTACAGCTTTCCCAATTTTGCTGTTCAGAGAGACATTAGTTTGAGGAAAATACTGGGCGTTTTCCCTACTTGCCACAAGTAATAAGTCCTTCCTCCTCCTATTCTTTGACTTTGCTGTATCTTCTGACTCAACATTCACCAAGCAACAAACTCAGTTTTCAGATAACAGTGGGAATCTCTGATTTACCACCAGTTGGTCAGAAGTACAGACAGAAACTTGGGCTTGTGATTGGCACCCTGAGTTTGAGGCGGTAGTGGGAATTTCCAATTTGTAGGTGGTTGGTCAGAAACATAGGTAACAATCTGAGGTTGTCACTGGTATCATAAGCGCAGAGTGATCCTATAGGACTGTACCTACAGAATCTGCTTCTATCTTTAGATACCCTACTGGTATTTGGGCTTCCTCAGTGACTTAACAGTAAAGAATCTTGACTGTGATGCAGAAGCCACAGACGTGAGTGTGTCCCTGGGTCAGGAAGATCCCCCCAAGAAAGGCGTGGCAATCCACTCCAGTATTCTTGCCTGGAGAATTCCATGGACACAGGAGCCTGGCAGGCTACAGTCCATAGGGTTGCAAAGAGTTGGACATGACTGAAGTGACTTAGCATGCACGCACACTACCGGCATCTGAGAATTTCTTGTTGGTGTGGGGAAGCCTTCACTTATGCTCTGCAATTGGGTCCAGACACTTTTGGAAGAAGTAACTGAAAATCCCTGAGAAAAAGACAGAAACCTTGATAGAAAAATGAAAGATTTGAAAAGGCAATTCACAGAAGAATCTAAACATCCAGCAAATGTAGGGTTGTTCAACCTTAGTATTAATCAAAGTACTGTAATTTTTAATAACAAGACATAACTTTATATCCATCAGAATGTTTACAATCAGAACATAGGATCATTCCAATTATAGGCAAGAACGTTGGGTAGACAGGAACTTCCACGCCGTGCTGGCAGTGTATACTGCAACAGCCACTCAGAAATGCCATCTGGTAATATTTAGCAAAATTATGTATGTATATTTCCTATGACAGAAATCTCAGTCTTAGTATATATTCCAGAAAATTCTTGCACAAATCAGTAGGTTGATATTTATAGAAAACTCATCATAGCATATTTTCATGGTAATAGAAAACACAGGCATCCTAAGTGTCCGTCATCAAGGAATGGTCAGTAAGACGTGATGGACATGGACCATAAGGCAGCAGTAGGCTGCAGTAATACGCACAGTACCCCATCAGAGCATTGCCCAAAGTGAGAAACTCGGCAAGGGCACCACAAACACATACACACATGTGCACACACACCCAAATACACACAGAAGAGTAGCTGTTTATTGCATGGCTTAAATGAGTTGGGATGATATGATTTTAGACCGGATATGTATGTTTAACCGGCTCCCCAGGTGGTGCTAAGTGGTAAAGAACCCACCTGCCAATACAGGAGACATGAGATGCGAGTTTGATCTCCGGGTTGGGAAGATCCCCTGGAGGAGAGCATAGCAACCCACTCCAGTATTCTTGCCTAGGAAATCCTCTGGACAGAGGACCCTGATGGGCTACAGTCCATGGGGTCGCAAGAGTTGAAACCACTTAGTGATTAAGACAACAACTGTGTGAATGTATGAAACATATACTCTTAACAGGCAGTTTAGTTTATCATCTGTCTTATTTCAAGCTGCTATAGCACAGTACTATATAACAGCAGGTTTGAAAACAGTAGGAATTTATTTCTCAGTTTGAAGACTGGAAGTCAAAGATCATGGTGCTAGCATGGTACAGTTCTGGTGAGAGCCCTCGGTCAGATTATGAACTGCCAACTTCTCTTGGTGTTTTCACATGGCGAAAAGAGAGGGAGAGAACTCGCTGGGTAATTCCATTCATGAAGGCTCCACCCTCAAGACCTCGCAAAGACCCAGCTCCAGAGTAGGATTTCAAAGTATGAATTTGGAGGGGACACAAGCATTCATTCTTACTGCATCGTGATAATGTATGTTTTAAACATTTTCATCCCCATGGCTCAATTATAAAATGATGGTATTTAAATTTTCTGATATTCAAAGTACTTAGAAAGAGAAGCTTAGAATATTTCCTTAGTTACAACTATAGTGATGCAATGGTTCTGATACTTATTTTGTGAAAAATGCTGAAAAATTCATAGAACTGCTTAGTAGTCAAGTGGTGACAGCATCAATTATCCTTCATATGATTTAAACACTTTTCTGAGCTTTCTGCAAATTTGCAGATTAAAGCTGGAGTCAGAAGAGTGTTCTGAGAACACATAAGGGACAGGAAAATGAATTTTGCCCTTAAATTTTTTGATGGAAAAGAAAAGAAAATTTAATCAGCCATTCTACATTTACATTATTGATTACCAGTGTATTTTAACTGTCACAGGTAAATGTCAGGGACGCTAATTAGATTATTTCAAAATTTATGTGAAAATCAACAGCAGAGTTTATTGAATATAAAAATGCAAAGTTAGAAGAAAGGAGTTTTATTCTTTTAAGTCTTCTCTTTCCTCATAAGGCTGCTTTCTTTCCCTATATCTTTCATATCCGTAGGATGATGGGATCAAACTGTGCACAGCTCAGAATATAGATTGGTGCTGCGATGTTCTGCAAGTTTAAGTATGCAGACAGTGTGATTCTTATCCCTGATATACCAAGAGTCTGCATAGCCACATGGAAAGATTAATTACGGCTCACATCAATTTTGGCCTCTAGATGTCATGTAAAGAACATAACACTGGAGAGGAAGCTGCAGAATTTTGATTATGGCCATCTGAAAAACTGTATAGGTGGGAGTGGGAGGAAAAGAAAAGGGACTCATATTCTTTAACAGAGAACACATTCTTACATTATTTTACTAGGCAAATGCAGAAAATCACATATTGGAAATGTTGTTGTTAGGAAATGCTCACTTCACTCCAATTAGTTCACTCTTAGGATTAAAGGAGATGAGGACTTCGAAGAGGTCTATTTCTATTAGTCTCTGAGACTGATACTGTTGAGGGATTCAGAATACTGAAGCAAATGCAGCAATTAATATCCTACCTTATGTATAAGAGGAAAATCAGAAACAAGAACTAAGACTTTTGGACACTTTAATGATCTTCCCTTGAAAATAGAATACATGGAAGAGAAGCAGATTTGAATGACCCTTCATTAAATTCCTATATATATTTAATTACAGTGTTCTCATGTGAGACCAGATAAATGATATGGGCTTCAATTTTTGTGCAAGCTGCTTCACAGCAGGAAAATAAAATGTGCTTCAGCCTGCTTTACAAAACCGAGCAACAAGGGGACTTAGATGAATCACAGAAAAAATTCATCACAAAAATCATATAACATGGATTAGAAAAGGAGACAATATCCATTCATCCCTATGTTTCTTACAATCTTCAGTTAATTCATCACCGTGTGGCTCCCTGGATATTTAAGGACAATGGGAAATGTCCACACCCCTTTTCTTATTTCCATTTGGAGCTCTAGAATGCAGTGGATTGCAAACAACAAGCCATTTAAATGCCTCCCAAGCTGTGAGTAGGCAAGCTTGCTATAATATGAGCAAGGAAACACAAAGCAGACAGACAGTGAGGATAGGGAAATCATGCAGAAGAACTAAAAGGAAGGAAGGGGAGCAGAATATAAGAAAATGAGAGTCTGCTTAAACCCATGTATGGTAATAAGCTCAGACACTGGAAAAACTTCACAGTCAAAAGTGAAACAGCACATCTGATTTCAGAAGCAGAGCAGTGGAATAATGAATAGTGTTGAACCTTTTGGTCCTTAAAACTAGGTTCAGATTTATCCCCAGGAAAACTCCAGTGATTGAAAAAGTGTTGGATTGACCGTGAGTTGCTAAAGTTGGATTTCTTCTCTTTCCATCGAGCTGCCAAAATAGAAAAATAAACTCAGAGTAATTGCTGGACTTGGTCTCGTAGTTACAGGTCTTATTTGTGCATCTGAGTTAAGCAATCTTTAACCAAATAAAGTTTTCACTGAATGCACAAGATATTATTATTATTATTTATAACATTAAATTATATCTTTGCTCTAAAAGAAAAGCCGCAGTATTTTCAAATCATTGTAATTTTAATCTCAAGCATTTTTTAAGCTTAGACCACACAATCTTGATTGTTACTTTCACTGCTCGGTATTTAGAAGCTTCTCTACAGTAAAAATGGTCTTAAAAGAGATTACTAGACCCAAATCCTAGAATTACTAGCAGCTGAAACCTGGGTGCCTGTAGTTCAAAAGCAAGTAGAGGGAAGTTTCTCTTTGCAAACGGCACCTGTCACCCAGCTCATGACAAAAATTCTCTTCAACATATCGGCCAAGTATAAAGGAAAGCAAGAACACAAAGGAGAAAACTCACAATAGCATACACCATAATTCTTGGTCAGTCTATTTCTAGAATCTGTAGGAATTTGCACTAACCAAGAGTCTATACAAACTGACTTAGTATCTGCGGTCTGTGCAGATTCAGTCCTCAAGAGTCTTGCTTAATTAGAAGGAGGACGCTATCTACATTTCTTATGTCACTATATCAGAAACTCAATTGCCCAGTAAAGGATCTCAATGAATTGAGAAGTTGAACACATGACCCACACCTCCTTATAAAATATTTTTGTTTTAGCAAGACTCCTCCACTTATATGGCCCTCAACTCTCTCTGTCTCACCATCATCTGCATTAAATTATTGGGTCCAGTCTCATTCCATCCTTTGTTCTTGTTTACCATTCACCACAGGAAGCACAGAAATACCATATAAACCTCATGCCAAGTCTCCTATCCCAAGCACTGAGAATCACTGAGAAAGAAAATAAAACTAAGTAGGGAAAAGAGAGGCAGAGACAGGCACACACAGAGAGAAAAGAAGGGAGCATTTCTTGAAAGTAAGCAGATAGAAAGTCAAGAAATGCATTTGAAGTCTTTGGTGTTCAAAGGACAGAAGGACAGAGGAAGTGTTTGAGGAACAGAATAACAAAAAGACCCAGGATCAATAAATCAAAATAGACTCTCTTTTCCCATCTTCATGTTCTATTTCAATCTGCACTTGCTTGGGGATAAGTAAGCCATTTTTCTGTTCTCTGTACTTAATTTTGTGTTCAGTGGAGTATGTAAGTATGCTTCTTAACTCTTATAAATAATAGTGCATGCACTGCATACATAGGAGAGAAGTGGCTTAATGGAATAAAAGTGAAACTGTCCAGCTTTTTTTTTAAATCAATAATTTTGTTTTTCCAAGTTTTATGTCATAAGTCAAAGCCTAGAGAGACATTGTGTAATATCTGATGACAACTATAGATATATACGTATACTTGATATCATTGCAAACAGTAATTTTTCTCATTGCATAATGAATAACCAACATAAATCATTTATCACTCTTAGAATTGTCAAATGCTACAAAAACGTTCTTCTTTCTAAATACTTAAAGCCAAGAATTGTAGTCTCTAACAATACAACTCACACAATAGCACTATAGTGTGTTGTTGCCCAATAAGAAAATAATTGCTGATTTTTTTCTTAACTAAGAAACGAGAGTAAAAGAAGACTTTCATTATGTTAAGCCTAGCTATTAGAAAAAGAACTTTTTTTCCCTTAACAATAGATTAGTCAGTCAAGCATACAATACTTTACAGCCATTCCCTCAATTCTTATACCAAATGAGTTCAAGAAATTATTGCAACACAGGTCCAGAAAGGACTCCAAATGACAAGTTCCTTACCCTTCACAGTTGATAAATTCCAAACAAGTAAATTAGGACTCATCTTTCCTCCTCATTTCCTCCCTGGGTAGGTACATAACAATAATTTTTACCTAATAGGCATTGTAATTCTGAGTTTATCATCATTACACATGATTATGTGCACCCGTACTCAATGTTTTTCTTTAAGTATTAACCAGACTCAAGATTTCTTCTAAACACATCTTTACTCATCTGTCTAAAAAATATTTTCTAGGCCTTGTGAATAGCTCAGCATAGCCCACTGAGCACAAAATTAAGTACAGAGAACAGAAAATGGCTTATTTATCCCCAAGCAAGTGCAGATTGAAATAGAACATGAAGATGAGAAAAGACAGTCTATTTTGATTTATTGATCCTAGGTCTTTCTTGTTATTCTATTCCTCAAACACTTCCTCTCTCTGTCCTTTAAACACCAAGGACTTCAAATGCCTCTCTTGACTTTCTGCTTACTTTTAAGAAATACTCCTCTCTCATTTTCTCTCCTTCTTTCTCTCTCTCTCTCTCTCTCTCTCTCTCTCTCTCTCTCTCTCTCTCTGTGTCTCTCTGTCTCCTTCCCATTTCTACTTAGTTTTTTTCTTTGTTGGTTGGTTGGTTTTGGGGGTCAGACTGTGATTTGCTTGTTTGTTTTTAGTATTTTTTTTTTTCCTCAGTGGTTCATGGTGCTTAGGATGGGAGACTTGGCATGAGGCTTTACATGATAATTAGATACTTCTTGCAGTGATAAACAAGAAGTTTATGATGTTTAATGAAGTTTATGTTCTCTTAAGCCTTTGTTCTTTCGTGATAAACAAGAATGAAGGACAGAATGAGAATGGACCCAATAGTCTGAGGCAGATATTTGTGGTGAGATAGAGAGAGTTGAGGGGCATATAAGTGGAGAAGTCTTGATAAAAGCATAAAAATATCCTCCATGGAGATGTGGGCCAATTTCCTAATTCATTGAGAACTTTTGCTCAGGACTTGAGTAAATGATCATGTCATCACATCCACTCAGTTCAGTTCAGTTCAGTCACTCAGTCATGTCCGACTCTTTGCGACCCCATGAATCACAGCACGCCAGGCCTCCCTGTCCATCACCAACTCCCAGAGTTTACTCAAACTGATGTCCATTGATTCAGTGATGCCATCTAGCCATCTCATCCTCTGTCGTCCCTTTCTCCTCCTGCCTCCAATCCCCCCCAGCATCAGGGTCTTTTCAAATGAGTCAACTCTTCACATGAGGTGGCCAAAGTATTGGAGTTTCAGCTTCAGCATCAGTCCTTCCAATGAACACCCAGGACTGATCTCCTTTAGGATGGACTGGTTGGATCTCTTTGCAGTCCAAGGGACTCTCAAGGGTCTCCTCCAACACCACAGTTCAAAAGCATCAATTCTTCAGCACTCAGCTTTCTTTATAGTCCAACTCTCACATCCATACATGACCAATGGAAAAACCAGAGCCTTGACCAGACGGACCTTTGTTGGCAAAGTAATGTCTCTGCTTTTTAATATGCTATCTAGGTTGGTCATTAACTTTCCTTCCAAGGAGTAAGCATCTTTTAATTTCATGGCTGCAATCACCATCTGCAGTGATTTTGGAGCCCCAAAATTCCAGTAATCAGGCCCAATCAAGGTACTACAAAATTTCAACCACTTCTCTAGTTATTCTACCTTCACCTCCCCCAATGTGCTCCCCACCCCCCAACACACATAGCTACCATCTAGATCAGCTTTCATAAACTTAGAAAGAAATAGTAATCTCATATGGCCATCTCATTTCTAGAACAGAACAATGTTCTTAATTTTCCTGTTACTTTTTCCCATTCAAATAAATCCCATATTTCTTGGACTTCCTGTGGGTATGTGTTAACTTACATTTGTTGGATCTTGGCTGGACATGTTTGTTATAAATAAAGAACATGCATTCTTGGGTACATATCATTAAAAAGGAAAATTTTCCTACTTCAAAATTAGTATTTTTGGTGGATTTCTCTTCTAGAAGGGTAACTCTAGCTTCTCTAATATATAAACTCCCAAATCTTAGTGGCTTAATGTAATGTAGTTTACTTTTCATGTAACTTTGTAGAACACAGATTTTCATATGGTGATTCAGGGATCCCCAGCTCTTTCTATTTGGGGGCTACATATTCCCAGAGGACAGCAGTGATTCCCCAAGACCCTTTGAGAAGATCAGTGAGGTGAAACAAACTTGATAATAATACTAAAACTTTTTCTGTCTTTTTTATTCTTATGCCACAAGTGAACAGATGCATTTTCTCTAACAATACGATATGTAATATCACAGTCATCTACATGAAGAATTAAGAAAGATATTAAAGAGATTTCAAAATGTGAAACAATGCCATCTTTAGCACTATATCTTAACTCTGGAAAACAGAGGTTGTTTTTTTGTTTTGTTTTTTTTAATACTTGATTGCTTATTTAATAGATGTTTGTTTTATAGTAAATTTACTAAAATACTCTTTAAAAATACTCTTTAAAAATACTCAATTTTCATTTTTCATACAGCAAATGTTGATGGATATAATCCATTTGTATGAAAGCTCTTGAGCGCTTCATTACTGTTTAAGAGTGTAATGGGACCTTGAGACCAAAAATGTTGAGAACTTCTATGAGAAGCCATCATATATTTTCCTTTCAGGTGTGGTTGGGGAAAGAGTGAGGAAGACACAACCATATCTTAAGCTCCTTGGCCCAAAAGTGGAAAGGACTGATTCTGTTGCTATTCATTTTTGAGCAGTAGCATCTGGCCCAGGAGAAACAGAACGGAGGCTCTGAGAAACACGGTCCATGTCTGTCGGCCTCCTCAGAGCTACAACTCTGTGTTCTGGGAAGAGGAGCACAAGTCTTTGGTGGACAGATAAATGTCTTTCTACAGTTTTCAATAGCAACAGCAATTATTCTCTAGGAAAATTATTTATTAATAAATTATGTGAAAGAACTTGCCTTGGTTGACTTTCCAAGCATTCCTTGTTGCTATAATTCTTATGAAGTAGATTAATCATTCTTAATTTGTTAATATAACTCTCTTCCCAGAGCATGATAAGCAAGTGCAACAAACATAAACATTGATTAATGAGTAAAAATTAATAAGGGCATGACATAATTGAATAAATCAGACTGCACAAGGGTCATCATGGAAAGTTGCACAGTTTGTACATTGCACAAACTTAACAGCTGCAGATCTCCTTGGGAGCTGAATTCCAGCCAGCTCCTCTTAACAAACCATTCACTTGGCACTTGCTTATTTCCCCATGGAAGCAATAAGTTTTCTTTAGTTAAAAAAAGTCTGAATTCACTTGACAGGGTGCTTTTTTAATAGTTTACACAAAGGAGCCATATAGATCATCAGCAACCCTGTCTACTCTATGGAGACAAACATTTAGTATGCTTTTATTGTCATATTTTCAGCACCTTGATTAGTTTCTGATGTATAATAAAAACTCAATAGATATTTGTTGAATAAATACACAAGAGCATTGAACCATAGATCAATATGTAACAAGAAAGAAGCTTATAATAGCATAGTTTTGCACTCTGTCCTTGACTCTGAGCCATCAACATTTTTATTAATGCCCTGGATATAAAAAGAAAAATTATGCTGATTAAATTTTCAGTTGACCCAAATCTGAGAGGATTAGTTATTGCAATGGATGACATTATCAAGGTTCAAAAATAAAAATGGCAGGGTAAATGATGGACCCAAACTAACACAAATCAATTTAACCAAAGTAAGTATCCTGCAAGTAAGCTTGAAGAATCAATTTTATAATTATATGCTTAGAAAAGCTTGACAAAAAGCAGTTTATATGAAAAAATGACTAAAAGTTTGTGTTGACTAACATTATGAAAGGAATCAGCAGTATGATTTGGTGCTTAAATAATACATGATTAATGAAAATAAGGCATTTAAACATAAATATACAATAGATTAACCAAACCCAGGGTTTGCCATTCAACATACTAAGTGTTCTATCAATTTGGGATGTCATATTTTAAAAGTTTATATTAACAGAGGTAAAGTTTGTCCTGAGAAATGTTTGACCTGCAAAGAGAAATGAGATGAAAAATCATCTAGGACTTACTTGATATTTAAATTCAGATATTTGAAGCATATTCTTGTCTTCCAAAAGGAATCTGACCTTACACTGAAGTTCTCCAGATAGCAGGACTAGAATTTATATTGGGAAGGTGTAGGGAGGTATATAACATCTCAACATAAGAAAAAGTGTCCAACAATTTAAGCTCCTGAAAAAAAGCAGGCTATATTTAAACCATAAATGCTTTCTTCTCTTGATAATATTCAAAAATATCCCAAATGATAGTGCCAAATCTCTGAAAAATTGTCCCTTTTATCAGAGAACATAGATCCATTCAAAGATTCCATTTTTGGTCAAGATTCAATGCTGCACTGTAATTCTAATTCTAATTTGAAGGAGTATCAATAATAAGTAGGAAAAAAAGAAACTATTTTTATCTATTTATTGCTATAGAAAAATGTTTATGAATTGGTTAATTGAGCACTACCCCTCAACCCCGGCTTGTAATCTCACCTAAATGTCAGGAGTTACAAGCATATACATGGTTGCCTTCCTTGATTTCTCTCTCACTCTCTCCCCTCTCTCCTGAGATATTCAAATTCTTCTATCAACTGCTCAGGTGGGCTCATGGAATACCCATAAAATAATCCTTTACCTTACTTTTCCACTCCCCATCAATTCTTAACATCAATCTCGACAAATTGTTAGCAAATTTATGAGGTCATTTTGTCTACAGAGAGGTCTTTGTATCAACAGGGATATCAGAAGGCCCATTTTTTGACTCTTTATCCGATAGCAATACTTGTTATCTTGCACAGAGAACTTCCAAACAAAATGTTTCCTTGTTTTAGTCTGTCATTTTTAATCATGACCCTGCCCTAGAAACAATTTGAAAACTTAGTATATGGCAGTTGAACTCAATTTATCATATTTGTTTCCTATACTAAAAGCTATTTTGTTATTGTTTTTGTTATTGTTTTTGCTTTTTTTTTTACTCAAAATGAACATATTGTTTTTCCTAAAATATAAGATAGCACAATGAAATGATGGAGAGGAAAGTGGATTGAAAATATTCAATTCATATAAGCTATATGCCTGCATGCATATGCTATTATCAAACTTGCTGAACATACCACCAACAGCACAGTCTATTTTTCTTTTCAAATTTTGTAGAATACAATGAAAAATAGCAACTGTTATAGAACACTGAATCCAAAGAAACTTTTCAATGGCATAAAGCATAACTGCAGAACAGAACTAATCTCGTGTTCCAAATACCAGGTCAAAGTAAGAAGCCCCCAACTGAATCAAGTATTTCATTCAGAGAGAGGTAAGTAATACATATTAGGCAGTAAATGTATGCAATGGCTAAGGATAATCTGAGCCAATAGCTTCATCCAATATAGATCCTTTTGAAACAAAATATGAATCATAAAATTAGCCTCACAATGAATTATAGCCACCAAGTGAAAATACCCACTGCTAGTTTTGACATTGTTACAAGAAGAATTTGAAACAGAAAATGTGAGAAACAGATGGAAGAAGAGTTCTGAAGTACAGTAGGTTGAGAGTATTTAGGAGCAGTTTACTAGTTTATACTTATCAACCATAAATCACCCTATAACATCTTTCTCTCTTTTATGCAATACTGTAACATTAGTACCAGCAAGTAGATTTACGCTAGGCATGACATTGCAGAAACACTGTTGCTCTAAGCCCTACAAGCTTTGGCATATACAATATTTGGTTAAATTCTTTTACTCTTAAATTCAAATAAGAGATTCTAAAAAGTGCATACTCCAGATATATTTATAACTCACAAAATATTTGTGAAAATTTATACTGTCCTAAAGGCACTGAATGTTTTACTCAGTTCGTTGGTTAGAAACTGACAGAGCTCATTCATATAATAAGCGAGGGCTAAATCTAAATATGTTGATCTTAAATAGGCTTAAGACATTTATTTAAAGAAAAGCAAAATGTAAAATCTTGTTTCACCTAAAATAATGAAGTTGAAATAGATTTTTCTGAAGTGGATAGAAATATACCTGCCTAAAGTGATATGTTATAAAGAAAAATTTAATAACACCTATTGAAATTGCAGATACATTTGATATTTGACTCAACAATCCCATCTCTAGGGATGTATCCCAAAGATATACTAGTAATAATAAGAAGCACAATATGTGCCAGATTATTTATTGAAGGGCCTTTTTATATTAGCAAAAAAGTGGCAATAACCCTAATATCCATGATCATGGGACTTGTTTAGTAAGTGATGGTATGCTCCACAAAGGGGACACTCTGTTAATGTAAAAGGAAATGTCTATTTCTATATATTACTGTAGTGTAATGTCTTAGATTTATCATTAGTTGAAAAAAATGGAGAAAAAAGTGAGCATAGTATATCACAAGTTAGCTAAGAAAGAAGAGTATGTAAATATATCTTTTTGACAAAAAATGACAAAATGAAAAACTACAATTAAAAAAAATTATCTCTAGGTAACGTATAGGTCGAGAATACAGGATAAAGGGCAAAGAGGTAGGAACTAAAAATCTTTCAATCCACTTTTTTTTATATGTGAAAAAGAAATCCTGACAAATAAAAAGAATATGACTAACAAATAACAATAAACAAATAAAACTGTGCAATTTGTTGGTGGAATAATCACCTTGTGCACCCGTGCATGCTTACTTGTGTCCGATCTAGATAGGAGCTATTTCAAGAGTCTTTAACATAGTCCTTTAACTTAAAAAAAGTTACACTGATTTCCATAAACATAATGCTGGTGAAACTTGTGATCATCAATGGAGACTTTTGAGTATTTTGTGGGATTAAGCAGATGAGCAATTATCTGATATCCTCATTCTATCATTACTATTAATGTTGGGAATTGCTATTTTCTGTGTGGCAAAAAAGAGATTTAAATTAAAATGTTAGAATTGGTTAAATATAAATTCAGTAATTTTGAATTGCAATTGAAAGAATCAGCTAAACTCATGATATATTTTACCCTTAAAAAGTAATCCTACCTGCACTCACTGATAAAGCCTAAAATTAATGACCCATAGTTGCATATAGCTAAGTTAAAAGGGCTCCCTGGAAAAATGTCCCTTCCAGGTATGGAACTAAATACATACAAGATGAGCCTGGGGGCTTATAACTCTTAGCAAGGAAGACATCAAAGTCTATTCCAGTCATACCAAAAAGAGTCACAAGTCAATTTGACTGGGTTCCACTGGACAAAAAAATAATAAGATAAATAATCTCTGTAATGGATGAAGCACATGAAGTTTATTCAAAGTAACAAATTAATATTTGTACTAAAAAAGAAAAATCTCTACTTTGTCACCACTGAAGTACACTAAAAATGATAAAAGGAGTAAAATAAATATTATTCTGCCTTTTCTATGTAAATTTTACCTAACAGTAACCAAATGTGGATGAGTATTTGTCTTTCTAAAAGTAATCTATGTAATAAATTAAAAATAATTTAAAAATCAAATCTTTTTGTTGCCCCTGAAATATCAATGGATAAAAACAACAATTATTAATGGCCAGTGAATTACGCAAAGAGAAAACAAAATTCTATGGCTCCTAATGAAAGCACATATCACCACCAAAGAAGATTTAACAAATACACCACACCTGAATTTGATCAAGCTCTCAGATTCAACTTCTAATGAACATAATATACAGAGGGTAGACAAATATACTAAATGATACCATGAATATTCAGTCAGCTAAATCCAGACTGTAGGTAGCTGAAGAAAAATTACATTGTATCTAACACATAAGTGTCAAAGAAAAAGAGAAAGGTGGAGAGGAAAACTTTATAGTAAATGAAATTAATGGGATATTTCAAATCAAATGTACTGTGAAAACCTTAATGGATAATGTGAACCAAACAATAAATTATATTTATGAGACAATTGAAAATAGGACACTGATTGCTATTTTATGAATCAAAGAAATGTATTGTCATATTCCCCTGGTGGCTCAGATGGTGAAGCGTCTGCCTGCAATGCGGGAGACCTGGGTTCAATCCCTGGGTCAGGAAGATCCCCTGGAGAAGGAAATGGCAACCCACTCCAATACTCTTGCCTGGAAAATTCCATGGACGGAGGAGCCTGGTGGGCTACAGTCCATGGGGTCGCAAAGAGTTGGACAAGACTGAGCGACTTCACTAAGTCATTGTCATATTTAGGTGTGATAATGGTAATGCATTTTTTTAGGAGTCCTTAAATTTAGAGATAGATATTGAAATACAGGTGAGATGTTATAATGTCAGGGACTATTTCAATATAACACAGGTCAGGTTCCCCAAAAAGAGACCTGAAAACAGTATTCATGGGGCCATTTTGTTAAGCTGGTACACCCACTGCCATCCATAGACAGCAGACGAGAGTAGGGGTGAATAGATGGTGTTTCATGCAATGTCTTGCAGAAGGTAGCTTTAACATGATCCTGCAGTGGAATTGAATACAAATTAAACCTTTGAAATTTACAAATTCTATGCTTCCATGCCCCACACCTGTCAGTAATTATTCAAGAGCCATGCAGGGGCTAGTAAATTCCCAAGCATTACTGCCCTGGAGATGAGAATGAGGATGTAGAAGTAAACACACAAGGAACTTAAGAACTAACCAACTTTGCATGTTACATGGACTTTGTGAAACAAGATTGGTCTAGTTGATAACTGGAGTCTGGGTAATGGATGGTGCATACATGTCTATTATGCTATGTTCTTTAGAATTCAACACCCCTCTGAAGGTTTAAAGGTGAGATTTTTAGGTAAATAAACTGATTCAAAGTACTCTCTCTGTGTTCCTTGGTTTATGGCACATAACTTCAATCTCTGTCCCCCTCTTCACATGGCCTTCTTCTCTGTGTCTCTCTGCATCTATATAACTCAAATCTCTCCCTCCTCATGCTTATATAAAAAGAGCAGTCACTGGATTTAGTTAGTGTTAATCACTCAGTTGTGTCCCACTCTTTACAACCCCATGGACTGTAGCCCACCAGGCTCCTCTGTCCGTGGGATTTCCCAGGCAAGAATACTGGAGTGGGTTGTCATTCCCTTCTCCAGGGGAGCTTCTTAACCTAGGAATCAAACCCAGGTCTCCTGAACTGCAGGCAGATTCTTTATCGTCTGAGCCACCAGGGAAACCAAATGGATGTAAAGCCCATTTCAAATCAGGATTATCTCATTTTGAGATCCTTATTTTAATTATATTTGCAAAGACTCTATTTCTAAATAAGGCTCTACTTATAGATATCAAGGGTTAGGAATTGAATGTATCTTTTTGAAGGGAGAGTTTCCACTAAACCCACCACAGAGTGTGTAAGAGAAGGGGAGTGACTCAAATGAACTCCGCATAAAAAGGATGGGGCAGAGTCTTCAGGCATTGTTCTCTCTCCTCTAGTTCTAGGGCAATGTCATCCATTATATAGCAGCTAACCACCTTTCAATCACCTGCTGCTTGATCTGTTTACCATTAGCTGTCAAATTTACTTTGGGGAAGAACACTCATAGGCTAGAAGAAAGTTTCCTAATCAACTCCTTCTGGAATCCAAAAAGAAAAAGCATGGACTAGAGGCTGCACTCTAAATACACTAAATACAGTGTCTCCTACTTGGACATAAGCTTAAAGAGGAGAAAATGGGAGTGCTCTTTGAACTTCTTAACTCTTTGTTCCCTCTCTGATTGGTCATTCTCAGTGGTGTGGAAATTTCTGGCACATAATTTACTTCTCTTGTATCTTATTCTTTAACTAGAAAATAGAAAATTGTAGACAAAGTATAATCTCTTCACACCAAAAGAGCACTTAGAACTAAGTCAATCAGGCTAACATTCAATATATTAAAGAAGTTGATAAGAAAATTTAGAAAATCCTTTTCCAAACTAATTTGCCTGGTTTAAAAGCCTACTATATCTTGCTGCCAGATCCATTTAGGGAATATAAAATGCTAAAGATTTTTTTTTGTATCTCTCCTTGTTGATTTCTGTTGCATTACTAATTACGTCCCATCCCTACCCCCAACCACCCTAACCCCATTGGCCCCAGGAAGATGAATATGGTAAAAATTAAGGTGAAAAATCTTATATTCAATATTTTACTGTCTCAAATAATAAGAGACATGGAATAAGAACAGCTACCAGAAGACAATAATTAGGAAGAAAACCACAGAAATGAAAACAAAGTATAGCAAAAAGTGCTTATCCTGAATCTTTGTGAAACCAGCAAATTTTGCCTCCGTAACCCTCTCCCAAGGCCTCTCCTCCCTGTTTTCTTCTCCTTCTGTTCCCATTGGTGGGCCCTGGCGTGATTGCCTCCATCAGCACTCCAGCAGGACACCACTCTCTCAAAGTCTTTCCTCTGAGAGGTACCACCAGCTTCCCACACACCACAACATTTCACCAGATGTTCAACGCTGATGTTGCTGCTCTTGTTTGGGACCTGTCCCTCTGCTGCCTCTCCACCCCCGCATACACAGCAAGCAGCTGATTTTCTTTAACTCCAATTTTTTTTTTATAGCATTATCTCAAAACCTCAGTGTGTCTGAAGCTTAAAAGAGCATCAGTTATCAAACTCATTGCAAATATGGGCTGGAGAAATCTGAAACGCACAGACAGAGGAGTCCTTTACATGCCTTTCCCCAACTGAAGCAAAAAAAAAAAAAAAGTTTTACTAGTGTAGGTGGAACAAAGGAAGGGTGGGGAAGTTTTTCTTAAACTGTGTGTATGCCTGAACAACTTCACAGTTCATGTTCAGCTTTCATCAGAATTGTGCACAGCCTCAAGACCTAACCTTGGCCTCCAGCATGCAATGCTCACTGCACCGTATTCTGCAAAACCAGTGAATGCTCAGGCGCACAAATGCACAGTAGCTGACTTTACAAAGTGGGTAGAGATGGAACTCTGGGGCCACAGCTTGCCCTTTGTTTAAAGCTAGATAAGATTCACATTACTTTTTTCTTTAAGATTACAAAAGTGTGATATTAGTTCCCTTACCTATAATACATCTTCTAGATTTACAAAAATTAGTGGCAGAAGTAGCTTAGGGCTAGTGGGTGTTAGGGGAGGGAAAGGGTCCATATGCTTTGATTTCTCATTAATTTCTTCCTTTATAGACTGTACGTGCATCTTACGTGAATGTTATATGAAAATCATCCACTCATGATCCAAAAAGGACTTAAATGAGTTTGGACTGAAAACAAAAGATTGCAGAAATGGGGAAAAAAAAAAAAAATCCAGGCAATAATAGAGTTCTATTGGTTGGCCAAAATGTTCATTCGTTTTGGCCAACTCAATATTTTTTGGCTAGCATATCTACCAAAGTAGTCTGCAGTGAATATATAAACTTTCATCAGATTATGAGGAGATAATCTTTCTGTTTAGTCAGACTCAAATTCTAAGTTGTCCTTTTCTCCCCAAGTTTGCTTGTTGTTTATTACTCACTTGGGAAAATATAGTTTCTGTTGAGGCTGGTTACTTAAATGCTCTGTCCTGAATTTAATTTTAATCATGTGGCATTTTTTCTCTGAAAATGCAACAAAATTCTGATTTAAACCTTTTAAAAATATCCCTTTACTGCTATTCAAATTTAATTATTGTAAGAACAGTACCACTATATTAAAATATAATCACCTTACACCTTTTGGCTTCATGACAATGTTCATAAAGTGCTTAATATTCATGTAACATGTTACCTCATCCTGTAATATCACTATATTTATGGAAAGAAATTGTAATCCTCTTTACTGGCTCAGGTTAATTCCAATAAAATATTAAATCCATTTTCTAATCTAAATGAGTTCATTAGGAGAGGCATGGTACTGAGAATACCAAACTCTCTACAGAGTTCAGCTTCATTACATTTCCGCACTGTGCGTTTCCAGACCTGTTGTACTACATTTATGAGGATTTATCTGTACTGTTCCAAAAACATTCATCCTAATTCTACTCCTTCTGTGCATGCTAATCATGAATATGTTAAGTGGAAATACTAAGCTTGTAGCCAATCTCATCCCCAGATGGGTTCAAGTTATGATTACAGAAGCAAATTTGCCATAAGCACTCTTAGAGCAGTGCCAGTGAGGAGGAAATGAAGGTTTGAAGCTATGCTAAAAAAAGAGAGACAGAGAGAGAGAGAAGAAAAGAAGATAGCTTGAGACAAAGTAGGAATGTCACAGACGTTAGAGAAACAGAAAAAGAAAAAAAGGCGGGCGGATTATATTTCCAGATTGTTGTGTCTGAGGGAGAGCTTCAAGAATATATAAATAGATCTGTCCAAAGAAATTTAAAATAAATACAGGGATTAAATCATTAGTTTTAACCGCTTGGAGTCTCCAAAAGTCCATAATCTGAAGTTGAACTCCACATTATTCAGCTCATTACATCTAGCAAAGCTTTACTCCATTAAGCTCTCCATTTGAAAGAAATAATGGGCTTTTTAGGAAGGGAAGATGAGACCAATCAGGGATGTTCAGGTAGTGAATAATTATACAGTCCCCAGCTGTTTGCCCATGGAGTGCTTTGACCTGCTTTTCACTATACCTAGCAGCTATTTTCTTTCCTTGCAGGTAAAAAACAAACAAACAAACAAAAAATAGATAATTTGGATTACATATCACATGAAATGAACCCATTAAGAATCTTTTAATCACCTCCAATATGTTAGCATTGGCAGTAGCCTCTGAGTAAAACCACCTTAGTCTACATTTCAGATGCTTAGTTAATTAAAAAAAAAAAAAAAGGCATTCTCAAATAGACATGTGGTGGATATCCACCTATTTTTGGTAAAATAATAAGATGGAGATGAGCAAGAAGCTTGTTATTTTTGAGTGCTAGTTATTAAAGCTTGATATAGGTCCTTGTTAATCTGTACGATGTCTGCAATAATTTATCAGACTAAAGGGAAATCGAGCAGCCACTGGTTGTCACTGTTGCACCACGAAACAGCAATGCAAGCACTAGTCTTTCAAAAGGCTGCCTTTAAAGAACAAAGTTTGAAATAGTGTATTTGACTGTTTGGTTTAGCACTAAAGCAGAGCACCGAAACCCATACCAAGACCCACATGGATTTCAGACTAGTGTTAGACATTTTAATGTGGAAGTTTGGTCAAAAAATAGTAGGTGAATTACATTAGATGTAAAATAAAGGTCTAATTATATACTTAATTTTTTTTTTGTATTTAAATAGCCATGAGAGATATCTGCTATATATGTTAATTACAGCACATCTTCTTTCTGATTTTTAAACTAAATGTTATGCTAATGTCCAGTGTGCATAATTGATCACTTCAAGGCTTAGATACATTATTCAAATGAAGTGCTTTCTAATGACTGTGCTTATAACATTTTTAACCAGTAGATGAGTAGGTAACCTTGACATAATCTTCCCTTTTCCCAAATATGATTAAAACTGGCAAGACAAGAAATCAATGGAATCCCGAATATAAAATCCCAAAAATTTTCTGCTGTGTTTGAAATTAATTAAGTACTGTGATGTGGGAGGCTCAAATCGATAAACATCAATGATGGTAGTGTTAAAGGTGGGAAGAGTTGGCAAGAATTCCTGGTTATAAGATGATTATCTACTCAATGAAATTAAAGGTTAAAATTAGACGAACTGCACTTTGGGAAAATGCAGAGGCAGGTCTTGAAAGTTAAGAACAAAGACTGTGTTCCCAAATACAATCTTTCAAATTTGAAGAATTATACTTTTTAAACAAATGAGGGGATAGCATTTCAATTTCAGTTTTAATAAAATAAGATACTTTCTAATCTGTGTTAAGAGTGAAGAAAAACTGGGCACTAATATTTCCAATTGTCACAGTCAGAGTTGACCCAGAGAGGAGGCAGAAAGTATCAGTGGTGTATATCTTGCTGGACTGTGGGGCTACCTTCATATAATTTCTCAAGATATAGTACTTTTGCTTTTCAAGGTCATTCTGTGTTCTTTTATTTATTCTCTTTATTTCCTTCCTTCTTTTTTCTTTCTTTCATTCTTGCTCTTTTTCCCTTAACCTCAGGCAGAAGTTAAAATCCAGAAGCAAAAGTTATAATCCAGAGCAAATGAGAAGAAGAAATAACTCACACTACCAATATTGTTAATAGATATAAATATTTGTTTGTCCCATCTTAACATTAGTTTCCTCATGAAAAATAGGTAAAAATATAAACAGACCATATCAGTCACACCTCTTACATTTTCTTAAATCTTAAACTTTTATTAAGATTAAGCATTTTAAATACATTGACTTTTTTGTCTTAACATGACAAATAAGAATCATTTCCTTCCCTTGCAAGAGGCAATCACAGTAGCAGAAATGATTTTACAAGAAAATTGTTTATATCCAAAAAAATTAAACTATGAAAAGAAAACCTATCAACAGTGGTATCTAGAGCCTATCAACACCCTTCCCACAGTGTCTTCTTTAAATCAAGTATTTTTAATAAAGAAGAAAAGCCACATGATCAGCAGGAAAATGACAATCCATGGCCTTTATACAAGGCCTAGAGCTTCAGAATCTCTCTGCAGAGTCTTTAAATACATATTTTAAGCAAACTTCCCACATAATTAGGAACATTAAACTTTGAAAGTCACTCTCTCTGTCTCATTAAAGAAGAGAAAACATATTATGGCATTATAAATTTTATAATTAAGCCATTTTCATGATCAATAGAATCAAGAACAAAGGTTATATAACATCATTTAGATGAACAGCCCTGAATAGAAGGTAGCATTTTTATTTAATCATATAATTATATATATTTATAAAGGTATATTTTATAAACTACACAAAATACAAACACTAATTAAAGAAAGAAATCTCTTGAAAATATGTGCGATGAAAGGGATTCCATGAAATATACACTAGGTAGTCAAAAAGCAAAACAAAATCCTCATTTTTTCTATCCTGTGTCAGCTCCTGTATCATTGCCTTCCTGAATTTAAAACCAATTTTCACTGGATATCCTCAGATGGTTTGAGGCAAGTTTTTGGTGTTCAAGTTCTTTGCACCTCCAAAATACTATACTCAACTCTATTCATGAAATAATTACAGAGTAATCATTTGGTGAATCAAAAAGACAGCACACACTGTTTGCCTTATAACCCTCAGACCGTGCGCATGCGTGCTCAGTCGTTTCAGGCATGTCTGATTCTTTGCGACCCTATAGGTTGGACTCATCAGTCTCCTCTTGTCCATGGGATTCTCCAGGCAAGAACACTGGGGTGGATTGCTGTGCCCTTCTACAAAGGATCTTCCCAAGTCAGGAACTGAACACATGTCTCCTGCGTCTCCTGCATTGCAGGAGGATTCTTTACCCACTTAGCCACCTGAGTAGCCCCCACTAAGACCATATATATCCTCTTTAATCATTTAAGGTAAAGCAAATTTTAATAAATTAAATAAATTTCAATTTGATGCTTAAAGTATACTATTTAATATCCAACTATGCTCTAATGTTTCGTGCCTCTTATGTTCTCTGAAAGGAGTGCAATGAATGCATAAATAGCTTTAACCAAAAGAGAAGGAAAATAAAAGATTAGGAAGAAGGCAGGCATCCAAAGTGTAAGTACTACCAGCCTGATATTTAAGATGGTGACAGTTCCTAGTTTCCCCTTATTCCTTTTAGAGCCAGAACTCACATCCAGGTTTTGGCAGGGCACAGACCTCCTAGCTAGAGACTACACTTCCCAAATGCTGTGGCCATGTGATCAAGTTTCTCCAAAGAAATAAGAAGTTGCACATATCCCTACCATAAAAGGAGATCTCATTCCCCTTAGTTTCTTATTTCTTTCTCTAGAAGTTAAAATGCTATGATGGTGGTGATCCCGCCTCAATGTTGATTGACTACAATACCCTAGGGAAGACAGACTAAGGAAACTGGAGGTATCTTAATTTGTACTTTAAACAGATGAGAAGAAAGTAAAGTTCTAGAGAGTCTGAGGTGCTACATTTTTAGCTCTCTGTGATAGCCTTTAGGGGCTTCCCAGGTGGTACTAGTGGTAAAGAACTTACTTTCTAATGCAGGAGATGTATGAGATGTAGGTTTGATCCCTGGGTTAGGAAGATCCCCTGGAGGAGGGCTGGCAACCCCTTCCAGGATTCTTGCCTGGAGAATGCCATGGACAGAGGAGCCTGGCAGGTTACAGTCCACAGGGTCACAGAGTCGGACACGACTGAATTGACTTAGCACTTAGCCTGAAATGGAACTAGTTCAGCCATACCAAAAAAAAAAATAGTGTTGTATCATGGTCCCTCAGTTTTCTTCATCATGAGTTCACTGATGATGCGGTTGACCAGCAGAATTTAAGGAAAATTTAACTTGTAAGGTAGGTGGAACTCCAGAATAAGGCATCACAGGAAGATAGTCAAAACTTTGGGAGAGAGTTGATATAATTGTTATTATTACTGATGAAGAATATTTGGAAATATGAAGTATACTTTAGTCTCAAGGGAGAGTAAATATTTAATATTCTAAAATGGAAAAAAAAAAAAAACTTAGCTCTTGTCATACCTAAAGATAAATGTCATACCCAGAAAGTACCTAGTTGTGAGAAATACAAATTATTTAAGTAATTGCTTAACAAAACTACTAAAGAGCAAGTCAAATATGAACAAAATCAAAAGTTAAAATCCCCAGTTTAAAGCAATTTAAAGCATAATTCAGCTTCCCACTTTAATGTAATGTTTTAAGACAGACATTTATCTTTTTAAAAAAGCTACATTACTATTCCAGTATCTGAAATACTTATTTCTTAAAACAGATTTTAAACTACACATAGTAATATTGTGAGTTTTAATTTTAAAATGGACCGTCCAAGGTAGATATTTTAAGTCTCTGATTTGTGTATGCGATTTCTCCTTTCTCATGGACCAAGTCACAAATTTAAAATATGAAACAAGCCACCACCTCTTAACCTTTGTCAAATATGTGCTCTTTTGAGAAACTAATACACAGAATAAGCACAAGAGGATAGTGAAATGTTCAGGAAGGGATTTTATAAAGACAGAGGTAGCTAAAAGAAAACTATAGGAGAAGTTGCATTTCTGTTCATAGTCTATCCTGACTCCATGCATTTCCCTCACTTCCATGTGCATCACTGACCCCTAAGTTCCCAGGAAGGCTAGACCAGCCAGTCTCTGATTTGCATCTGGTGGCTGCCAATCACTCAGCTTCTCAGGATTCTCCTGGAATATTTGTCAAACCCTCAGCTTCGGAACTAAGTTATTTTCCTCGGAAATTCTGGGAGGGTTTATATGCCACATGATGCCAACACCTTAGTCTCTTTACCCTTGGTTAAAGCATCTGAGTCTCATGTCCCCCAAAATTATCTCTGTGCAGTAAAAATGCCTGAGACTTATGTCCCAAGGAACTGTCTTTACTCAGTAAAAATGACAGAGCTATTTTCCAAGAAATGGTTGCTTGCTTTTTAAGATGGTCTTTAGCAAACTAGATCAACTATTACACCAAGGGGAAGAGTGATAGCCATTTCTTTCTCTCTTCATGTATAAATGATATATATCTGCACTAAGTAGAGTTTGTGATGATGATGCTCAATGAAAACAGAACACAAACTGTAATGTCAAGGTTTTGAGACAATTTGATGGGGGAAAGCACTCAGTAGGCAGTCTTTTGGAAATTCACTAGGAATAAGTTTATGTGATTTGTTCTCACCCATCAGTGCAATTTTTTAAACTATAGTGTATCTAAGGTCACTAAATCAATGAGTCCATGTTTCTAAAAGTGACTCAAATATTTAACTCAAAATTGTATTTCTTGTTACCTAAAAACATATTGAGTATGTCTTAAACCTGAAACCTGCCAACATTATATTTCACCTATCAATTATTATCCATACAATGGTTATTCAATTTGCCCCATTCTTTTTTCCATTCTTTGCTTTGTTTAAGTGCAGAAATAAAAATATCACTGAATATTTGAACTCTTCTCTCTCTTAGGCTGCTATAGAACAGAAAAAAGAAAGAACAACAAGACTCATCGTCCTTATCTGAACACTGCCAAATAGACAGACTTGAAATATCTAAGATTTTCATCCTTCTTGGAAATGGTTTTCAGCTTAAAGGCATTTGACCTGGAGTGAGGTTATATTTCAGTCAGCCTACTGAATGGTATCTAGAGAGGCCCGTCAGCAGAAGCTTAGCAGAAAAATGAGAGTGAAAGTTCAAATGCCTGGTAGCTGAGAAGCTGAAGGAGGGCAAATCGCCTTGAATATCAAAGCTAAAATTTTGTCAAAATGGCAAAAGTCATTTCTAAAATGAGGCATCCCAGGAAGGCATTAATTGAGGAAGCTCATATAATAGTTGCCCTATTTGACTAAGGGCATCTTAAAAAGCTTTGAAATAGTTCCTGGAGACATATAAGACCTAGACATTTTTATTAGGGGTAAAAGGATAAGATGCATGGACAGTAGGTGTTGATATAATGTAACTAACCTCTCCCAATATCCCTGATGAAAGTAACTCAGTTCAGAAGCCAAGAGTTCAATAAAGATTATAGCATAATACTGACATAGCTGAGAAAAAGTCTAAGGAATTTTATTCTAGGATGTATAATAGGATGCTTATGAGCAATAATCAATTATGAACTGACTGTATAGCTGACCGTTTCAGTCTGAGCATTTTAAAGACAATATTTTCTAATATGTGTAGAAATGATTAGGGGAAAGAAAAAGTTTAAAACTCATAAACTAGGTAGGGTCGGGTTAATCAAGACAGATGTTGGTGCCTGGGTCACTCTTCTCTGTATTTAGGGATAATGGTGCAGAAATCATCAATGCCTGATGTTATGAAAAAAAATTTTTTTTTCCTCCCTCAAAGTGAGCAACCTGATCTGTGATGGCTGCACATAAGCATTGTCTGCTGGGCCACTGACAGCAATTTTCAGCCTATTTCTCTAAATTGAGCTTTACAATGTCCTTTGAATGCTTCCTTCCAGATTACAGGGGCTCCAATGCTGTTCAGGATACAGGCATCCCCTTTGCTTTTAGCTGCCTTCCGACACAATCGAGCCTAGATAAATTGAGTAGTGCACCTCATTTTTATCAGTTGGGTGTAACATTGTCATCAGGGCAAGTGGGAGTGCTTTTCCGGTTTAGCGGAGGAAAATAGTCAGAAGGGGGGTTGGCTACCTGACTTGAAGTTTAGAATAGTTAGACACTCAAACTGACCAACTGTCTGGCCCAGAGTTTCTTTCTTGATTCTTAAAGGTCTTTGTAAGAGATTTATCAGGAGTAAGTGAGCAGGTGCTCCCAGTCTTTTTGCAAGCTGGTCCTTATACTGACTGAACAGCAGCGAACTGATATAGTCTTAAGAGTGGTATTAGGGTCTCATTGTCTTTCTGCTATCTTTCCTTGCTGCCATTATGGTGCACATTAATGTCCTGGACGATGTTCTCAAGAATACCTACAATGCCAAAAATATAGGTAAATACTGGGTGCTTATTAGGCTATGCTCCAAAGTCATCATCAGCTTTCTGTGATGATGAAGCATGGTTACATTGAAAAGTGAAAGTGAAAGGCACTCAGTCATGTCCGACTCTTTGCCATCCATGAACTATACAGTCCATGGAATTCTCCAGGCCAGCAGACTGGAGTGGGTAGCCATTTTCTTTTCCAGGGGATCTTCCCAACCCAGGGATCAAACCCAGGTCTCCCACATTGCAGGCAGATTCTTTACCAGCTGAGCCACAATTGGTCAATTTGAAATCATCAGTGATCCCAGGGCTGGGAAAATTGTTGTGAACCTCACAGGCAGGCTAAATAAGTGTGGAGGGATCAGCCTCAGATTTGATGTGCACCTCAGAGATTTAGAAAATGGCAGAGTAGCCTGCTCCTGTCAGTTTGGTTTCATTGTTCTGACAACCTCAGCCGGCATCAGGGACCATGAGGAAGCAAGACAACACACAGGAGGGAAAATATTTAGATTCTTTTTCTAGGGATGTCATTTTGTTGTTGTTGTTCGGTTTCCCAATCATGCCCAACTCTTTGCCACCCCATGGACTGCTGCATGCCAGGCCTCCCTGTTCCTCACTATCTCCCAGAATTTGCCCTAGTTCATGTTCATTACATCGGTGATGCTGACCAGCCATCTCAGCCTCTGATGACCTCTTCTCTTTCTGCCCTCATCTAAGGAATGTAATACATACATGCAAATAAAGTGCCTCAGAAAGGAAAAAAAAAAGAATAGTGTGAGGAGGTGGCATGCATCAGGAAATTCCATGTAGGTAGAATGAATTCTATCGCATCCCAGCAACCACACATTTAGTTAGGAACCACAGTCCAAGCTTCCCTTCTCTGACACAATGATTACTGTTCTCTCGTTGTGACTTCACATGCATGAAATCACTGATTACTAACTCTGGATAACAACAAAAACTGGTAATGTGTGACCACAGATTGGAGCAAATTCCCACCTCCCATTACAAATGCACAGCAAGACATACTCATACAGACATGGGTCTATATATGTTCTTCCTTCAGACTTGTTCACACATTGGGCTTGATTGAGGTCGATCCTCAAGCAGATCACAGGGCTGATCAGATAGACAGAGAGTATACATCATAATTTAAAAGTTTAAAGCACTGGAAAGCATTGGAAATGGCATGTCCATTTTGTTGATGATTTCCTCTCTACCTTCTCCTCTGGGAGTCTTTCCAATTCTCTGTTAATAGAAAGGGGAAGCAGTTTGCTATCCTGTTTGAAACAAGATATTGCAATCCTATTTCAATTTATAAGTACTACGAAGGATATGAACTCATAAATTGAATATCCATTTATTGTAACACTATTGCTAAATTGGCGAGACAACACTATGATTCCAAAGACCTCACTGCAATAACCAATTAGCAGCAAGGAAACCAACAGTCCTGAGTCCATCAGCAATCTATAAATACACATGATTCTATGCACACTGTTTAGATAGGTCAAAACCTTTTGTGTATTTTTTATTCCACCCCAGTTGGCATACCATGCCTCCTTCAGAGGAATCTAAATGACGCTTTCCCACAGGGAGTCCCAAAACACCACCTATCTCCATGTTCAAACTTGGCTCACACATCATCTGCAGGGAGTCAATCATATGGCCCACCACGTTGCCACCATCACAGTCCTTCCTTGAAGATAATCCTAAAGCCAGTTATTTTTCCTCATGTGTGTGAGTGTGTCCAGTCGTGCCTGACTATTTGTGACCCTGTGGACTGTGGCCCAGCATACTTGTCTCTCCATGGAATTTTCCAGGCAAGAATACTGGAGTGGGTTGCCATTTCCTTCTCCAATATTTCCTCTAATTGTACATAAAATACATGTCCATGACAAAAATCTATGTTTGAACTAGATTTTAGCTTTGTGCTTTATTATAGACATTGCTGCTGCTATTGCTAAGTCGCTTCAGTCGTGTCTGACTCTGTGTGACCCCATAGACGGCAGCCCACCAGGCTCCCCCATCCCTGGGATTCTCCAGGCAGGAACACTGGAGTGGGTCGCCATTTCCTTCTCCGATGCATGAAAGTGAAAAGTGAAAGTGAAGTCACTCAGTCGTGTCCAACTCTTCGAGACCCCATGGACTGCAGCCTACCAGGCTCCTCCATCCATGAGATTTTCCAGGCAAGAGTACTGGAGTGGGGTGCCATTGCCTTCTCCGATTATAGACATTGGTTGACAATAAATCAGATTCTTTTTTTTATCACTGCTCTTATGCTTAGTTTGATTTTATATTTTTCCAAAGTCTGTTTTCCTTCAGTCATCTCTCTCTCTTTAGTCGCTAAGTTGTGTCCGACTCTTGTGACCTCATAGACTGTAGCACACCAAGATCCTCTGTCCATGGGATTCTCCAGGCAAGAATACCAGAGTGGTTTGCCATTTCCTTTCCAGGGCCTTCAATCATGAATCCTATTTATTTTGAAGTAACATTTGTACTTGATTATATTAATAGTTATCACTGTTGATTTTATTACTCATTTTACTTCCTAAACCTCTTCTTTATTGAAGTATAGTTTATTTACAATGTTGTGCTAATTACTGTTGTATAGCAAAATGATTCAGTTATCCATATATATATATACATGTTTTTATAATAACTATTTTCAATACCCATGACAAACCCAAATTTCTTATAAAACATTAGACCCCTTCTGCCTGCTATACCTCTATGGGCCCAAAGATCTCTTTAATACTACTCACATCTGAATGTAAAATGCTTCTAAATAAAAAGTTCTGTTTGAAGAGTTCAAGGATATGACTGAAATTTTCCAATAATGTGGATTAAAATAAGCCAAAGCCTCAGTAGTCATAAGCTCCACTTATCTACTTCCAAGCAGAGCATTCAACCACTTTCCAACAATTAACATGCTCCAAACCCAACCAGTCCAGGTTTGCCTTGCATGTGTTCCGTCTCTTCGTTGTGTCCGACTCTTTGCTGCGCCATGGACTGCAGCCCACCAGGCTCCTCTGTCCATGGGATTTTCCAGGCAAGAATACTGGAATGGGTTGCTTTTTCCTACACCAGGGGATCTTCCCAATCCCGGGATTGAACCCAAGCCTCTTGAGCCGCCTGCATTGGCAGGCAGATTCTTTACCACTAGTGCCAGATGTTACTTAAATGTTTAGAGCCTGAAGTGGATGCCAATAATAAGGATCTCCAATGGCACATTTTGAAAAGACTTAAGAACTTACAGGTGTTATTCCTAAGATTTACTCATCTTGTTACTAAGACTATACCAATGTTTGATTCAATAGTTCCCCTGTTTAAATGTGACCTAATACTATGAAGTGCAAAGAAAGTTTCTATCAGTGAGAGCAGATGCTCTATCTGTGTTTATCATGTTCGACACTATGCAAAACAAGCTATTGTTCCTCATGTCAGACCTCAATGATGATTGGAAGAATACAAAATTAACACCAGAGTTATTCCATTTGTTCTCAATTCCTGCCTCCTGCCATGCTTTTCTTACCTACTTGAAATGATTATCACTTATAAAGTGCTTACTATGGGCCAGTTAAACCCATTTAATTCCCATAAAAGCTCTAGGGTGTAGGTAACACTATGATCTCCATCCTCTGTTAGAAAACTGAGTCTAGAGAGTTGAAAAATTTGACCTAGATTGCACAAGTACTAAGTGGAGTGGCACTCAGGTCCAAGTGGTTCAGAGACATACTATGCATTATTGCAGATCACTGTCTCACCATTTCGGTGCTCGACTGCTTCTTAATCACACCTTGAGAAGGACCTGGGAGTGAGATGGGGGAGCGGGTGAAATTTGAGAAATCTGGAATTCGTTTAATCCTAACCCTGGAATTCCTGGGCGTGATTTTTCAGTCCTGATGCTGGAACTTCTGCCTGACTTCTAACAGCTCTCTAGCTGCCTTCATTTTCCCATAGCCCACCCTATATTTGGAACCTCGAACATCTGCTTATCTCTTGTCAAGTTCCCATGTGAATGAGACTCCTCATGATCTCAAGCTGATCCTACAGTCTTTCTTCGAGATGCATGAAGTTTCCTAAGATTATGATAGAACCATTGAAATAAAAATATAAAAAATAACAAAAAAAAAAAATAAATAAAAATAAACATCACAAAATATCTAATAGAAAAGATTGTTTTCCCCAAATCCCCATCTGAACATTTCAAATTTCTCACTGCCCTTAAAACTGTGGATTCTGCGCTTGTCAGTGTGGGTGGAGGCCTATATTTCAATTCTTCCTCTTATATTTTTGGGTGTTTGGATTTAAATTTTATGCACCATTCCACTCATTACTCCAGCTTTGCCATGCTAGCTTTTTCTTTTAAACCCACTGTAGAAAAGGTGTTGCTTTCCCAAGGTGTTGCTTTCCCAAGGTGTTAAATATGCATTAAAAAAAAAAAAAAAAAAACTCTGCTTTTTTATGCTATTTTGTGCTTTTGACAATAACAACTCTTCTTAATGAGTCTTTTTCAAATACAATTAGTCCTTTTTTTTTATTCTCCTTCCCTAATTCTCTCTTAATGATTTGCTAGAAGAAGACAGAGAGAAATTTCTACATTTCTTTTCTTTCCTGTCTCCTTTGAAAGGAAAGGATAAAAGAAAACATAATTCCATTACTCCCATTTTTCCTTCACTTATGGAAGATTTAAGGTTGAACAATATATGTAGGAAAAATCCAATCATTCTTGTCTTCTTCCATTCAGAAGAAACCAGCTTTCTCATTTCCCAACAAATATTTAATCATGACGCTATTTCCTTGTGTATATTAAAATAATTGTTCATAATTTTTTCCAGTCTCTTTCCCTTTTATATTCCCCTATATTTCAGGCTTCATTCTTTCACAGCAAACTTTGCATTGAGTATAATACCTAGAAAATTATAATTGCTCTCTAAATATTTATTGAATAAATAAATGAATTAACTGTTCTCTTTATTATTACTATATTGACATAGTAAAATATTTAAAATCGAAATAAAATTAAAAGTGTCACTCGATTAAAAAAAGAATACATTTTAAGTTTCAAAAAGAGAGAAAAACATAACTAAATATCCATACACATAAAAATCAACTCTTTCCCAAAGTTAAAATTCTTCTTCCTACATTATAAAGAATCAACAGATTCTCATGTGGATAACCTTTTAATCACTATAGCTTTCAAGTTTCGTTTTTTAATACAATGGCCTAGGAATAAAATACCAAAGAGTTCTGATTCAAGTGTTGGTATAGGGAAAAACTCAGACTGTACAAAAGAATTTATATATAAAGTGCACATGCAACCTTGAAAAATCTCTAGGCTGCCAGTTTTAAATCAAAATGTATCACATGTTACCTTTGGGGAGAGTTCTTGATTTTATATCACAGGGTCCCCAAGGGCAGGGATAGAAGCTGAGTAAATACATGTTGAATTGACTTTCAGCACTTGGAGAAGAGTAACTTTTGAGAATTGATGTTTCACTTCACCCTCAATTTTTCTCAGCCTTTCCCAACAGAGAGAGCATTATTTTTAATATTTGCTTCACATTTTCCAAGGTTTTCCTGGAAATTTTAACATTTTATGATGGTTCAGTCACTACTTCTACTGTTTACCAAGTTTAATGATAGAAAAAAGTGAAAAGAAATAAATTAAATACAATAAACAAGGGAAAAGAATGGAAAGAAATACTTGGAAATTTTGAAAAGCCAAAAAAAAAAAAATGTAGCAAGGAGTTTTCTTACATAAGAATATGAGTGTTTATTTGTGGAAACACATACACACACACATACATGCAAACGCACCCATACCTACTCACACAACCCTACATTGAGAATTTGTATGTTGTTACAAAATGAAATATGCAATTCTTTAGGGATTTTCACTAGGTTAGCTTCATAATATTTAAGTTGTAGAAATTATTGCTTTGGGGATTTAAAAATGCAAGAAATATGTAATCAATATTTAAAAATTATTTTCCAGATAAATATTTTCTCTTGAGATTACAAACTACTTGAAATATGCTTATTTTTCTAATACAAAATGCAGACACCTGTCTGACTTTATTAAAAGTAAACTTTTAAAAAGCTATTTATTATCACAATATACATAGTATATTTACATTTCCATAAATTTTATTTCAATTTCACAAGAATAATAAAATGGGAGATAAAGAGCTGTCAAATGTTGGAAATATTTTACCTTTTATTAATGTATTATAAGTATGTCATATTTATCATTTACCACAGATAATATTAGATTGGCAATTTTCATTTCCATACGTTCTGTGAGTGTTCTTTTTTATTATGTCTTTAATTTTTATTCTTAGTTACTTTTCCTTTTTTTAAATGTTTTTATTATTAAATTTTTTTTCCTGATTTAGAGTACTTTTCTGTTATATTTGAAATCAGATCCCATTGTTGTTTTTTTTCAGTCACACAATCATGTCTAAATCTTTGCAACCCCAAGGACCACAGCACAGCAGGCTTCCCTGTCCTTCACCATCTCCCTGAGCTTGCTCAAACTCATGTCCATTGAGTCGCTGATGCCATCCAACCACCTTGGCCCCTGTCGTCCCCTTCTCCTCCTGCCTTCAGTCTTTTCCAGCATCAGGGTCTTTTCTAATGAATCAGCTCTTCCCATCAGGTAACCAAAGTATTGAGCTTCAGCTTCAGCATCAGTCCTTCCAATGAATACTCAGGGTTGATTTCCTTTAAGATTGACTAGTTTGATGTCTTTGCAATCCAAGGGAATCTCACCACAGTTCAAAAGCATCAATTCTTTGGTGCTCTGCCTTTTTTATGGTCCAACTCTCACACTCATAAATGACTATTGGAAACACCATAGCTTTGACTAAATAGACAATGTCTCTGCTTTTTAATACACTGTCTAGGTTTGTCATAGCTTTTCTTCCAAGGAGCAAGCGTCTTTTAATTTCATGGCTGCAGTCACATTTTGGAGCCCAAAAGAAAGTCTGTCAGTGTTCTATTGTTTCCCAACTGATTTGCCATGAAGTGATGGGACTGGATGCCATGATTCTTTACTGAATGAGCCATCAGGAAAGCTGTTGAAATGGCCCTCAGATCCTATAGCTTTGTTTTATTGTGTGTGTGTGTTAAAACAAAGACATGTGATTGTCTCAATGACTTGTCAAACTTGTTCTGTTAAGGCTAATATGCAGCACAGTTTATTGTTTTAATGTCAGTTTAGTCACCTTGGAATTAGAAAGGTTTCAAAAATCATCATATCTGTCCAGATTTTTCTTCTGATAAGTGCCATGGTAAAGACAATGGGCTGTTATCCCTTGGTAAGTAAGCTGGGTATGTAAGATGTCTTTAAGAAAAACAGAATTAACACACTCAAGACATCAGTAAATAAACTGAAAATCATTATTATTAAGTGAGAATACATGGGTAAATTATTCTTAGGCACCCATTAGCTTATGGAAAATATGACCTCCTTTTTTATCCTTCATTGTAATAAATAAAGGCATAGATGATAAGTAATTAGAGACAGATAAATTCCCATCAGGTTAAAAAGATTAATAAATTAAGTGAATACTAAACAAAAGAAATATCAAATTCCTTACATACTAAGACACTATACTGATTATGTGATTATATTCTATTGACAGTGAAATGTTCTGTGCTCGGCATTGGGGATTTTTTTAATAGCTAAAAAAGCTAAATATCATAGTTTTTAACATTATGTCTAAGATAGACTTTTCCACTCTAAAAATATTTTTTCCAGCATCTTTCAATCAAAACAAAAGCCCAGCTGCTTATTCATGTGCTGTTCAGAAGTCTAAGTAGGTAATTAACCATTTTCTACTTTAGCTCCTCACCAAGATCTGAATGATCTGTGAGATCTAAACATCATTTTTTTTACTTCCACTGCTTAACAAAGAAACCCATGATCTAAATATGCAGTGTAGTGATTACCCGTTAATGAAAACTAAAATGTGCTTTTTTGTTTATCCTATCACTTCCCTTTCCCCAGCTGGAGAAGTTTCTGGTAGCTTAGTTGGTTTACTGGGGAGTTATTAATAACACCAGTGGTTAGTAGATAACAAATGCCCAAAACAACAACAAATCTTCTATATAGCAAGTGGCTATAGCAAGTTACAGGAAACTGTTAAATTTCAGATCTACAAAAAGACTCATTGGCATGCACAATTTATTTTTAATCAGCCGGAGAGATGTCAAAGTTCATAGTCATGAACATCACCTCTCATCTGCAAGAACAAAACACAGCTATCTATATAGACCCAGGATGCAAGCAAATGCTGTTAAATTTGAATTTAGTTATTTGATATTTATCAAGTCTGAACTGTGCAGAAAGCTCACATGATCTCCGCCCTATTTGAGATAGTATTTCTTCATAATTTTGATATGTAAATATCAATTCATAAATTTCTAAATCACACATTAGATGATGCATAACTCAAACCATCAGAGCAGGCTTTTTCTTCAAGATCTCAATAATAATCATTGTTATAAGTTCTAGAGGATTTACACAGGAATGCATCTGAAGAAGTAACTAAATGGAAAGCTGTTAAAAGTGTGGCTGGGAAGACAGTAGAAACTCAAGTCTCACTTGGGTGATCAGAGAATTACTCAAAGTTTAGATTACATGAAAATCAGATCTATAGATAGCCAAAGGATTGCAGGGTTCGATTGTGATTGATAATTAGGGAAGTAAGTGGTCAAAATGATGCTCATAAAAACAGATCAGTTGGGACAACAAGATGGTGTTTGTATTTATCTTTCCCACAAAGTAGGAGAAACACATTAGAAACGGGAAATGAACATTTAGATGATTTAAAAGGCATTTTTAAAGTGATCATGAATGTTCCACTAGACTTTATTCTATATGGATGAGAGATTCCTTCCTAGTACTCATTTCCATTTTCTTTTAATTCCAAATATATTCATTTAGCAGTTCCAAAGCATCCTGACACTGAGGAAGGCATCCACAGATTAGTAGGTGGAAATATTCTTGGAACTGGAAAGATTCTCATAGATTGATGTGGGATAAGCCTGATTCATATATTGGTCTTTGTGCATTATATTGACTGCAATATTGATAGTCCCTGCCACTACAATATCAGCTTTAAATAAATTAAAAGACAATTGTTTCAGAAGCTTCAAAACTAGTGATAAAATATTAAATGCAGAACAATCACCATTATAGCCCTTGAGTCAAGACACGTTTGTGAAGTCAGCTGGCCTCCCTAGATCACATTAGCATTATCTTCTCAACCATCGTGACCAACTGGGGGCAGGAATCATGTCTGACTACGGTTGTTGTCACTAGCACGGAATAAGTGGCAGTCATATAGTAGGTGCAAAGTTCTGTGCTATGACATGCTTGCATGCATATCTCTTTAAGCTCTTTCCCCTTTAATGTGACACATATATAATCATTGCATCATTAGCTTCTCAAACGTTTAGCTTTGATCTAAATTTGGCTTTCTTAACAAGTATTTTATGACAGGTACTGTTCTAGATGTTTGGAGTACATGCTGAACCAAAGATTCTTATCTTTGTGGAATTTGCTTAATCTCTAGCATTTAAGGACTCTGTCTTCTATCTCTGACCACCCTCTTGTCGTCTTCCTCAGTTTCTCATTTCTTGGAATTTCAACCTCTCTTTTTCTATTTTTTTTTTTTGGCATGTATATCTTGATTTATTTAATATTCATGTACCATAATATATATTATATATAAAGTTTTACATGTAGCATATATCAAATATATATAAATCAGTATAAATTTTCAATATGCTATATATTTAAAATTGTATATGCATTTAACTTTACATATAATATACATATATATATTTCCTAGATAAACATGAAATAGTTATATATACATATATATATGTAACTTCAAATTCCCAGTTACATTATAGTAATTTTCAGGACAGTAAATATATCTTAACTTAAAATCCAACAATATGTTTTGAACTAAGCAAAACTCTAGGTGTTCTTAACACAGATCCTATGTGGATGCAACATCTACTAAGGTCTTGAGTTAGGTTTTCTCCCATAAAAAACTTTGACATGGAGAGAAGTCTGCAGGAGGTATACTGGGGGTTGTTCTCAGCATAATACCTATGAGGAAATAAAGGAAAGCAATTGGAGAGATGCAGTAATTGAATTTTCTCCACAATTGCAATGGATGTATCAAACTTGGCAAGCTCTGAAACCAAGATGGTCCTTTAGAGGCCAATTGTCCCTAGTTAAAGCAAGGGAGCTGGGTTCAAGCTTCCATTTTTGATGAGGATTGAATGTGGACTGGTGAAGGACTCACTGTGAGCTATCTGTCGGAAACCCCAGTGGCAGCTGAGAAATGCATACCTTGGTGCTGAAGTAGATGATCTGAGCAGTGAACCACATCATTCCCTGCTCTCCACCCTAGGGCTTCTTGGATCCCTTTGCTTCATTTTAGAAATTTGGAGTGCCTGAAAACATCTCCAAGGTTCCAGATAATACCTTTTCCTGTGAAATTTAGGTAAGGAAGTTTCGTAGAAAAACTACAGTCCCATTGTTACAGCTAATCTCAGGGCCATTTCCCTCTGTTAGCACCTCGGCAGGAATGGTATCCCATTCCTTTATCACCAAGGACTCTAGGCACCATGCCTTTCTTTGGTCATAACTGAAGCACTTTTCATGTACTGTCAAAATTAAGTAAGGAATGCCAATAGATTTCTTGTAGCTCACTTGGGAGCATATATCATAAATATTCTTCCCTTCTCCTACTATGTAATGGCAGTTCTAACTCCTACTCAGGTCAAGGTCAATTATCCCTGTGAGCATGGTGGATATCTTTCCTTATCTGTTGGTTTCTTGCTACAGGCGTCAGAAATGACCCAGTTTAAGCTTAAACTGAAATGGGACTTGTACTGTGTCCCCTGTCAGAAGCATTCTGTTTCTGAGACTTAGTTTCCATACTCACAGAGCTTAGCATTGCAGAAATGAAAACAAAAACAAAAACCGAAGTTCTCCAAGTGGGCTATTGGCAGTGGTAATGAGACCATTCTTAGTTCTATCCCTTGGTTCCTGTACCCAATGCTCTTCTGAGCACCCAGTTTTGTATACAATGCCCTGAAAACTGTTACCCCGTTCTCTCCAGATGTCATCTCTAAACTGGCAGCTTAGCTATATGTCCACAGTCCTACACTGTTCTGCCAAACGAGCAGCCACTGAGAGATGTGGTGTGTGATAGGAGCAGTGGGAACCATTTCATGCCTATGAAGCAAGTTGCTTGATCTTTCCTGATATTAACCTGAATTTTTGTTCACAGATTAAACAATTGTAAGTCTATGGATAAACTGGCCCAGATTGCATCAGGACCAGCTATTTACTGGGCCCACGCAAAATGAACAGATTGGGTCTCTTGTTCAAAAATTGTTTAAGAATTGTAGCAGCAACCAGAATAACATTAAACCAAGCATAGGACCCTTTTAACCTTGGGTCCTGTATAGTTACACAAGTCACTTGCCAATGGAATTAGGCTTAGGTTACAAGAATTAATAAGTCCATTAGGAAGTATGTGTTGATTCCAGGAAAAACACATTATTGCTCTTTTCAGGGAGGAAGGGGATAAATGGAATTAATTCACTACCCAAGTAGCTGGTTACAAAGCATGGTGCCATAGTGACTCAGCAACTTTTTCTTTCTTTTTCTAGAAGATCATATACTATAAAGCCAGATTCACCTTGGTGTGTGAATCCTATGTTGTCAGGCCCATGCATAGCTTGCATCCCTGTCACCCTGGCTACTCTATTCATGAATTCATTGCATCATAATTGGGTTGGTTAATGTTTGAGGCTGCCAGAGAGCAACAGGTTGAGTCATTATTGTATTTGATTATAGAGAGCCTTTTACATATTGAATAATCTCTGGTGAGAGTTAACAAACCATACAAAAATGTTAGTACACTCCATAGGTTTATCTACATGTCTTTTCCTCAGAACTTGTTGTCTCCTACTGTCTTCTTTCATCATGGAGCCCCTGAACAACTAACCAAGCTATTCACCATGGCCCCTGACTTTGTTGTTTAGTCAAAAAGTTGCATCCAACTCTTTATGAACCCACAAACTGCAGCACTCCAGGCTCATTTGTCCTTCATTATCTCCCAGAGTTTGCTCAAGCTCATGTCCATTGAATTGGTGATGCTATCTAACTATCTCATCCTCTTGCTGCCTCCTTCTCCTTTTGCCTTCAGTCTTTCCCAGCATCAGAGTCTTTTCCAATGAGTCAGCTTTTCACATCAGGTAACCAAAGTATTGGAGTTTCAGCATCAGTCCTTCCAATGAATATTCAGGACTGATCTCCTTTAGGATGGACTGGTTGGATCTCCTTGCAGCCCTAGGGACTCTCAAGAGTCTTCTCCAACACCGCAGTTCAAAAGCATCAATTATGCAGTGCTCAGCTTTCGTTATGGTCCAACTCTCACATCCATACGTGACTACTGGAAAAACCATAGCTTCAACCATATGGACCTTTGCAGGCAAAGTGACGTCTCTCCTTTTTCATATAGTATCTAGGTTTGTCATAGCTTTTCTTCCAAGGAGCAAGCATCTTTTAATTTCATGGCTGCAGTCACTGTCCATGGTGATTTTGGAGCCCAAGAAAATAAAGTTTGTCACTGCTTCCATTTCTCTCCCCATCCACTTGCCATAAGTGATGGGACCGGATGTCATGGTCTTAGCTTTTTGAACACTGAGTTTTAAGCCAGTGTTTTCACTCTCCTCTTTCACCTTAATCACGAGGACCTTTAGTTCCTCTTTGCTTTCTGCCATTAGAGTGGTATCATCTGTGTATCTGAGCTTGTTGGTATTTCTCCTGGCCCCTGTCTTAGTACATATTTTATCTTAAACAATTTCTCCTTCCATTTGCAGTGTATTATCAGTTGCACTGAACAAAGCCCTGCTCACTGAGAGAATCTATCACATAACCAGTCTTTAAGATCATCCCTGATTTGAGCTCTCATGTGAAATCAGCCCGCTTTTAGTGCAAGAAGAAGTACTACATGCACCACAGCCCAAATCCATTGCAGACCACTTTTCTGGATGTGTCTCCAATTAGCTGCTTTCCATGTTACTCAGTCAATGGATAGAGAAATATTTCTAAGCATATCCTCTGCTGCTGCTGCTAAGTCACTTCAGTCGTGTCCAACTCTGTGCGACCCCATAGATGGCAGCCCACCAGGCTCCCCCGTCCCTGGGATTCTCCAGGCAAGAACACTGGAGCTCTGCTGCTCCCTAAATCTTTGTAGGCTTTCCCCCCCACTTTATGCAATGTCTCTATGCCTTCAACATGCTTGCAAATACTTGCTTATCTATCTAAATACATGATATAATCTACAGAGCAGAATATAGTGATGTCTAATGGTCCAAACCGCCTTATGACAGGAAGAATATATGTAGACTTGGAGCAAGATGGCAAATATATCCTCTTCTCTGCCACATATGAATGTGAACTACATCTGGTTCTCCTTACTCATGAGAATAGAAAAAATTCATTATCAAATCAATGGCCACATCCTGAGTACTTGAATCCATGTTAATATCCTCTAGCTAAGATATGGCATGATGCATTGCACCTGCAAAAGGAACCAATACTTGTTTGGATTTTTAGAACTTGACTGTCATTCTTCAGTATTGATTTTTGATATTGGCCAGACTGCAAATAAAAAGGAGGTAGGATGGGAATCACTATAGCTGTATTGCTTGTTTTGTTTTAATTTTCACTAATATTTCCTGTTTATTCACTTACTATATTGGCTGTAGATTTAGTATGAAAGATTTTCACTTGACTTTCCCTACTATATCAGCTCTTATATTATAAACAAAGAAATATGCCAAGGTTTTTGCAGCCACCAAATGTGTCCTTTCCAAACTCAGAATTAAGGAAAGGGCTCCTGAGAGGTTTGTGAACACAACTGAGCCTTTTATCACATGACTTCATTTATCACATGACGGCTGTATGTCTTCTGAAAAGGAAATTCTCATGTGGTCCATGAATGAGGAAAACAACCAAAAAATAATAGTAAGATGGAGTTTCAATAAATATATACATATGAGGTCATTAGTAAAGAATCTGCTTGCAATGCAGGAATCCTCCTGCAATATAGGAGATACGGGTTCCATTCCTGGGTCCAAAAGATCCCCTGGAGAAGGTAATGGCAACCTTCTTCAGTATCCTTGCCTGGGGAAATCCCATGGACAGAGTAGCCTGGCAGGCTACAATTCATGAGGTTGCAAGAGTCAGACATAACTTAGCAAATAAACCACCAACCAGTGACAATACAGTAACATTTTCCCTTCTATTAAGAATTCCCTATGAAGTATCCTGGTACTTGGATATCATATTGATGTTTGATAATAAACTATTTTATCAATAAACTAATGTTTTATCAATAATCTAATTCGTCATGTATGAATGTGAGAGTTGGACCATAAAGAAGGCTGAGCACTGAAGAATTGATGTTTTTGAATTGTGGTGTTGGAGAAGATTCTTGAGACTCCCTTGGACAAAAAGATCAAACTAGTGAATCATAAAGGATATCAACCTTGAATATTCCTTGAAAGGACTGATATTGAAACTGGAACTCTGATACTTTGGCCAAATGATGCGAAGCTGACTCACTGGAAAAGACCCAGATGCTAAGAAAAATTGAAAGCAGGAGGAGAAGGGAACAATGGACTATGAGATGGCTGGATGGCATCACTGACTCAATGGACATGAGTTTGAGCAAGCTCCAGGAAATGGTGAAGGACAGGGAAACTTGGCATGCTGCAGTCCATGGAGTCGCAAAGAGTCAGACACAATTGAGCAACTGAACAACAGCATGTTTTTAGTTCCAGTGCTCCAAACACTGCTGGGTACTTCATAGGCTTTCAGTAAATAATGACTGACCAAATGAATGAGTGCATAGTCCAGGATCTGAGAGCACAATGGTGAACAAACCTTGGTCCTGACCTTTGCAGGATAATCCTTTAGTATAGACGATGATGTTACAAGACAATCATAACATAATAATACCAGACAAATGCAATATAATTGGAGCAAGTACAGGGAGACCTAGTGCTGCAGAATTAGACTCTGAATGGAGCAGCATCTAATCTAAGACAGAGAAGCTGAGTAGGAGTTAAAGAGGCTACGTATAGGGTACAACTGTGTTGTGGTAAGACAGGAGAGACCATTCAGACAAAGTATTACAGCTGATGCAAAGACCTGGAGTTGGGAGAGAGACAGGCATATGGCATTTGGTTCAGTCCAATTCCCTAGATGCATTTATATTTTCTATATTTCATAGGCTTTAACTTCCAATGCTTTAGAATGCTAAAAACAAGACACTCAAAATAATACATATGATGTATGTTTGACATTAGGCATTTGTAACAGACACTTTCATCTTCACAAAAGCTAAACAAATAATCCTCATGGACAAAGTTTTGATTCTATAAGGTGCTATATTACATTTTATCATGTCTTCCACTAATGTTTATAATGATAAATAGGTTGTCATACTAATTCATCAAAGCAACATTTCATGAAACCACATGAAAACTAATACTATGATAATGTGTGTCTATTACATGCTACCTTGAGGGGAAAATCCATAAGTAGTAATTTTATGCTATGAAGACATTTCCTTTTATAAAATGGCAGAGGCTGAAAGTTAAAATCTTTACAAGTTTACAGGCAGGATGAATTATTTTCCTGAGGCAGGTGTATGTCTACAATCTATTAGATTAAGAATAACTTGGAGAATCATTGTGGATACACTTATTTACCACTCTTTGAGCAGATAAAAATATGTTATTTCATACTTATAAATTAATACCTAACATTTTTCTTGATAAATATATATTTTCATACATTATTAGTACATATATTAATTATATTATCAGAATAATATGCATAGATAATTACTAATATTAATATATAAAATAATTCTGAAGAAAATAATGGATGATTTGTTAGAGATTTATCTCTTGACTTGTGTGACCTTAAAAGACAATGCAAGAAAAGTCATTATTTGGCTATAAAGTATTTTTGGTATTCTGAAGTTACTGTTTTTACCTATTTATTATGAGATCCAGTGTCCATAGAGAAAAACTCAATAGTTCTATTATTATTTGGTCTGAGTCTTTAACAACTTTATGAATGAAATAATTTTAAGGTTAAAAATACAGAAAGGGTATAATATCCTTTTACTGTTGTTTTGTTTTTTCCATGTTGGTGTTTGACTCTTAAAAGGAAGAGAAAAAATACTGCAATACTGGTGATATGAACAGCACTGAACAATGTTGTTTTGTATGCGATGATGATGCGTAACAGAAGAAGCCAAAATGAGTCAGACAAGAGTGTATTAAGTCCATTTTCCTCGTTTTGATTCAGAGGTTTTTTGCTAAAAATCACAAGCCAGTCTTAGTGGCAAGCTTTAGAAAACTTGCACAGCACTGATAAGAAAGGACTTTGCTCATAAATATTCATTAAAAATTACCTTTTCTGGATCATGAATTTTTCAAGCAGACACTGATTTGACCTCTACAAGGAACAAAATCCAGCCTATAGTGGAGTGTATCCTATTTCTGACAAAAAAAAAAAAAAAGGTGAAAAATTGGTTTTCCCAGCTAAGCAGCTACTTTGTACACTGTGTGAGGTCCGAGGTCAGTTACCTCTGCGCTTCCACACACTTGAGCATTAATATTCATTCAAATTACAATCTTTAAATTCTAAAGTCCTGTTCACACTTCTCTGAAAAACTGATTGTAAGGCAGGCCAGGGTTTGCATTTTAACTAATTTTTAAAGTAACTTCATCTAACTTCTCTGTTGCTAAAAAATGTATGAATTCAGTAATTTCCTTTAGAAAAAAAGTCACATCTGCCTGTTTTGAATTTATATGCCCTCCACTAAGGATAAAAGCCACATTTTTCCTGGTAATTATCTGCAGAGTGGGTGAATGGAAAGAACCATCTACATTTATGTCTATCAGAGAGTTATTGTTGGTGTTTCATCTTCATATAGCTCCTCACAGTTCATACATACAAAAGGAGCTTTGCATTATTTGGGGGTATGTTTTTTGCTTTCATTGTTATGCCTACAATATCTCAGTGGGGTAGTCAGCATTACCACCTGCATTGTTTAAATAGAGTAACTGATAAGCAGAACATGAATTATGATAGCTTATACTGTGCAAACTTAGCATCTAAATCAGAATGTTTTCCTAGAACCTTGCCCTCAGTGCTTGTTTTAGTTTAAATTCTAGGACCTGTATTTGGGTTACTTGAAAAAGTGACAAAATAGTGACCAAAATAATCCTTCAAACACTATACAGTTCAAGCTATATATTTTTCTTATGGAGCAATACAGCATTAACATTTTCTTATTACAGCTGGATTTCAACCCCAGCTCGTTCATTTTCTGGAGTTGTGACCTTGGATATATCTTAACCTTTCTATTCTTTCCCTTCCCCTTTGAAACTCGAGATGGGGAGCATTGGTTTGGAGGATTTACAAGGCATCTTAATTTATAGCTGGCACTCAAAATAGTTACTATTTAGTATAAAATGAACTTGACTTGAGCATAATGTGACTTAGCACAAAGAAGATAATAGAATTTGTATTGGGATATAGTCTCTAGGAGAAATGAAAACATGTTAAATTGGACATTTCCACTCCATCCCACCCCACAAGTCCCAGAACAGAATAGAAAGTATTGTAAAAAAAAGGTGATTGGGTTAGAGTCTCCACTAATTTTGGCTTTTTTACTTTTATTTATAATTCAACCCATATTACCTCCTTAGTTAGCTGCTCATCTGACTTGCACAGGGCTCTTATTTTGAGGGTGAAACCTATGTATTATTTCAATGGTCTTGGCAATTTAATGTCAGGTGTTGATGCTGCATCTTGTTGACCCTTATTTCCCAAAGTTTTTTATATGGTTGTTCTTAGACACAAGGATGCTCAGCCTATCTTCTTTAGTTTTGATGGTTCATCATCCCAACTCCACTCCTCTCATGTCAGAGTGTTGAACAAGAAACAGAATTTATGCAAGGGAAGCTGAGGACCAGTCCAGAGCTCATCCATTTCTCCTCCTACCATTCAAGGATGTTCATGCACTAGGGCTGCCAGGTTTAATAAAAGAAAATACACAGTATCCAATTATTTTTGAATTTAGATAAACAATGAATTTTTTTGCATAAGTATGCCCCATGCAATACTTGTGACATACTTAGAATAAAAGTTACTTATTTTAGTTGAAATTCAAATTTAACTGGGTGTCCTATATTTTATCTGGCAACCCTCTAGAGTAACCCAAATCCATTCAAAGAATCTCTTGCATGAAGAAAATAATTGCTTTTAACCTTTTGCCCATTATCCTCTTCAGTCATGCAGAATGGCAGAAGTCCCCAGAGCAGTATATGCTTCCTTTTTATACTTCCAAATTATGCCATCAATGTAAATCACCAGATAAGTCTGTCATGCTTTTATTTCTACTGTGGAGTCACATGTTACTAGAGGCGTTAGGCTCTGTATTCACCAACTAAGACAGAATTCCTTAATAGTCAAAAAGATGCTTAAAGATTTATTAGTATGTCACATTGGTGGTTCTTATACATTCTCTCAGCAAATCAATTATGGTCTGTTTTTCTTCCAGTGTTGAAAGACATTGCTTTTACGGTGTGGTTGTTATTGTTCTTGCGTCTTTTGTTGCTGCTGAGCATCAAATTCAGTAGGAGCCTTGATGTTGGAGGCTTATTCTTTAAGAAATGTCATTAATCTTTAGCTTGTGATAGTCATCAAAAAATCATAATGTAATTTTCAGAATAAACTTAACCTGTTGCCAGAAATATTTTATTTTGCCCCCTATTTTTATGAAAAGACATAGAAAGTAAGAAAAGGAAGAAGAAAGGAAGGGCGAGAAGAAAGGAAAGAGAGAAGTTTCAGAACTCTAAAGTTCAGGGTTATCATTCTTTTTCAGATAGTATCGGATAATATAAAATGTTAATTCATGTAGAAATAATTCTCATAATATAAAATGTTAATTCACGTAGAAACATCTTGAAACAAGAATCATTCAATCACAAAAATATATAATATCTACTTAATGAATATTAACATATGGTATCATAAAAGCAAGATGACAAAACTGTAGTGCACAGACTTTGGATGAGGAAAAAGGTTTCTGCATAACAACTATTTAAGCATTTTGTCCATCAGGCAAACAGAACAGACCATGAGAATCCAAACATGTATTTCCTTTTGTAACATGACAGCTCACGTTAGAAAATGATTCCCCCAGCTCTGCAATGGGTGCTCAACACAGGAGCTTCTGGCTACATCCCTCTGCAAGGACCATAACAGCGACAATTTCTAAAAATGCTAGACATCTATTTTTAATATTAAAAGCAATATTTATCATGCTACACTTATATTAACTTTTTGTTTTTATTTGACACTTAAATTAGTTTCTGACAGATAGAGTTCCACATATGCAGAACAGGGTATCAAGCCGATGTGTTTGGAGAGAGAGGCACATAAGAGGAGACATTTTATTATGTTTTACACTGATTGTTTATGCACAACAGTACATTTAAGTTGGGTTTCAGTAAGCCAGTTGCCAGAGATTCCAAGCCTGGCAAATAGCACATTCTCTTTACAAAATAAAGGATGTACAGGCATCCACACTAGCTTCCAAGTTATTCTTTATGAGCAACAGAATTGCTTTTTGCCCATTTCAGACAGAACCCTAAATGCACCCAGCACAGCAAGGGAGAGCATGGGAAGCAAAGAGAGCTTAATATTCCAGCCTAGCTCACTAGGAACAACCACCGCAAGAAAACTAAAATGACAGAGCAACGTTCTGTAGAGCAACATGATTTGTCTGCTTTAAATGGAGAATAATGGTTTTAAGTTTAGAGCAGAACTAAAAGGTTCAATTACTATTCATGGATTCTGAATTGTTCTACTTTGGAAACTCCTTTAGCATGAAATGTTCATCAAAATCAATGCATGAAACCATAGGGAAAAAACACACCTAGTTTCCCCTATGAATAAAAGACTTCCCCAATTTCGATTACTGGGAGAAAACTGCCACAATTCACGCAAACGTATCTTAGGTGGTAGGGCAAAATGTTTTAAAATAATAACTTTTGGATGGATGTTGAGAGATAGAGAAATACATATCTATAAGATGATAAGACATGATTATATTTTTACTCTTACAACTGACACTAATAAAAACGTGCTATTCCTCATATAGAAGGCTTTCCTACTGTTGTTTAGTCGCTAAATCATGTCTGATTCTTTGCAGTCTCATGGACTTTAGCCTGCCAGGCTTCTCTGTCCTTGGAATATCTGAGGCAAGAATACTGGAGTTGCCATTTCCTTTTCCAGGTGGTCTTCCTGATCAAACCCCTGTCTCCTGCTTGGCAGGCAGATTCTTCACCACTGAGCCACCAGGAAAGCTCTTTACTACTGAGCTATTATCAATTTTTTAATCTTTAAAGACTATATCAAAAATTGCAAAAATATATGGACGTGCTTTTTACTAAAACTAAGAACTGTTGCCATTGGAATTTAGTAGGAATTCTGAAGATCACAGTATCATAATAAAGTGACAAATATATCACTCGTTTAACTCTGCTTAAATCCCCAAATAAGAAACTGCTGATTAGCTTTACACTGTAGAACTATACAGCTATAAAGGAAGTATTCAGTAATGGAATAGTTGATTAGCCTTTGGTGATCAAAGCTGAAGTATTTTTGTTTGCTTTATTTTTTCTATATATTTACTTCTCCCAGTATCATCATGGTTTTCTAAGATTATGCAAACAAAAAGTAGATGACCTGCTTTCCCAATCCTATGTTTAAAACAACAAAAATGTCTATTAATGCATGAAACATATCAATTTTTATTTTTTCCCCCACATATTTTCTTAAGAGAATGGCATTGTCTGAGAAATATTGGTAATAAAACTAAAAAATAAATAGTATCCCTTATATACTGACTTGTGTAGGAAAACATTTGCTTTCATATGGACATGGGCAAAATTTTCATGTGGACTCTTATGGATTATAATTGCATTTCACTTACCATATTAAAAAATGTCAAATCCTAAAGCCAAGCAAAACACTATCTACTTTTTTTTTTGTCATTATGTAGGAGAATGGTAAAGTCCTAAAGGCAATTTGAAAGCCTTAGTTAACCAGCTCCTTCTGTTTGCATATTCAATCCCTCAATGTAACATATGCATAATTTTATCATCATTGTGTGCCATCTGGAGTATACTGATTGAACTGCAGTTTGAAAATGAGGGTTAAGAGATAATTTGGTTGCATACATTTAGAACTGAAATGTCTCTCATGGAGCAGAACATGGTTATTTAAAAACAGAACTATGACTAAAAGATGAAAATATATTCCATAAATTCAAGAAAACCAAGGAAGACAATTAAATCCTTATGCTTTTTCACTTCAAGACTTTTTAAAGATTTTAATAACAATGGCTTTCTAAGGGAACTGTGGTAAAAGAAAATTGTACCTACCTCTTCTTGTAATAATTATAAATAATCTTTCAAGTCACTTTACACATTTTCTTTAATTTATCTGGGAAAATTAAACAGACTATCAACCAACCATATCAGCTGAGAGATTGATGTGCAAGCAGTTCAGTTTATTTTTTAACTACAATATCACTTAATGTTAGGTTAGGTAGAAAACTAGCAGAAATTCATCAAATTTGAGCACCCTAGCTGAAAGCAATTGCTCTGAGAGCACATGAAAGCCATAGTGAAAACTGACAACAGTGCCAATCCAAAATTTTCACCTCCGGTTACCATGTCATATCAAGTGAAACACTTTATAAAACCCATTTTAAAATGGAATTAATTACCTCATATAAGAATAATAACATGGTTTCACTCTTCCAAACTTTTTTTCATATTTTTTCCTTTTTTGAATTATTCTGACCTTACATTTTTTTCATATTTTCTAATTCAACTGAATGGTTGAGCCATCATATCGTGATGGATGAACATACTATATGACATTGTTGAAAGCAGAGCCATCAAGAAGGAAATGACGTGACTTAGACTTGCTAAAAAATCGTAGATTTTCAAAATTCCTTCCTATATAATAATAATAATAATAATGTCTTTCCTACTTAAAAAAAATAACCTTCCTAAAATCACAGATTCCCAAATTTATATAAAAAGAATCCCTGTTACCAAGTGACTCCTTCCCTAGGTACTGCTTTCCTGCTCCAAGAGGGACTTTTGAGAAGTTTCTAAAGCTTATTCCTTCAGAATTGGAAAGTCCTCTCTCTCCTCAATCCCTCCCATGGTATTAATAGTTTCCCCGAATATGGTTTTACTGTTACAATTCATTCACTCAGCTCACAGAGCAGATACAGAGGCGTGAGGATGAATACTTGAACTGTGAGTTGAAGAATAGTGTGAATACACATTATTAAACAAACATGGCACTCCTAGCCACTGAGAGAGGCAGTTCACAACTGAATTTCCCCTTTATTTATCCAGAAGAGCAGAGAGGAGCAAGCATCTAATCTATTACTACTCTGTCACAGAACATGACATTCTAATTCAGTCAGTGGGGACTCACAATAAACTCGAAATCACATTGAGTGCCTCCCTGGTATGACAATTGATTACATCTCTTAACCTTTCTGCATCTGTGGTACCATCTGGAGCATTTAGTGCTTACATTTTTTGCACGCAAAGATCAGGTACCAGCTTCTACAGACCTAAGTACATTCTAAACCCCTTTACTGTAAGACTATAACAATAATAATAAGAAAACAATAGCCAGCATCATCTTCATTTCACAAAAGATGAAATTCCAAAGAAAAGTAAACACATACCCAGTAACTAATAGTTTATAGAATAACTAATGTAGGATTATCAATTCAAAAAGCTATCCATTCACTATTGGAAAATTTTTCCAGACACAGAAGACAAAGGACATCTTATAAAGAACTACTAGGTGCCAAAGGGTTTACAGACATGATATTTCATTTTATTCTAAGTAGTGAGCACTAGTGTCCTATATTAGTATAAAGTTAAGACTCTGAAATGTTAAGTAATTTGATTAAGACTACACAAACATTTAATTTTGGAGCTAACATTCAAACCCAGTTCTACTCCCAAAGCCATTGTTCTTCATTCTACATCAGTAAAGGTAATCCAGTTTAATATATATTAATCCTTTTGACAAATATTCATTAAATACTATACGATGTGTTGACTTCTATGAGTTGTTGAAAAAAAATAGCAGATACCTCTATTATATATAAAGAATTGTGCTAAGAAAAGGATAAATTCTGTTCAAAGCAAGAGTTTGGCATAGACTTTCTCATTTGAGGACATATTATACTTTGTTGGGCTTTCCTGCACATTATAGAATATTTAGAAGCATTTCTGCCATCTACCCAGGGCACACTTGGAGCACCCAATCCCACAGTCAATATAAATATTTCCAGACATTGCCAAATGCCTCCTAGAGGCCAGCTCTGCCCCCACTACAGCCATTGAGAATCATTGGTTTAGAATAAGGTGAATGCACAAGTTCTTGTAAAACATTAAAATTGTAAACTCCTGGGGAACAAGTTCTGTCCTAAGATTTTATGAAGCAGTTAATTTTCTAGCTCTTCTCACAATTGGAAATTAGAAAAATTTTGATCAATAAATGAATGAATGAATGAATGAAAAATGACAGCAAAAGCCACAAACAAAGTACTTCTGTTACAGTGGGAAAGTAACACTGGTGCAAGCATCAGTGAACTAAAAATAAGTAGAGACGATCTGGGTTTGTTTTCCTCTTTTAGACTTCCTGCACTAGTTCCCAGACAGAGGAAAAACAAAGAGCACACACAGAAAACTGTTACCCAAATTGGCGTACACTTCTGCCATCACAGCACCAAGCCCTCTCCTCTTTCATTGGCCTTATCCAGGTAGTTTATATCTTGGCAGTCATGCCCTCATGTGCCACCACGAGCTGCGAAATGTGGCAGGAATCCACAAATAATTGCTTTTCCCCCTAAAATAGGCTTTCATAACATCACTCTTATACTCTTGCATTTCTAAGTATTTTCTTAATCAAAAAAAAAAAAAAAAAGATTTATGGGAACACATGGGGAAAACTCAGAACCCATGATCTCTGAAATGAAAGCCCTTCATGAGTGATGGTTTTTGCCACCCTGATGTGCATTTAACTGGCGCGGCAATTACAAATGATTTCTATGCTTCAGCTTATGAATGTGTTAGTGACTTCTATTTCCTCTTTAAATTTACTCATAGGTAAAATTTTAATATGGAAAGATGCAAGGATAGATGGAGAAAAATGAGGAGTATAACGTATCTGTATTGCACATGAGTGAGAATAACATGAGAAACCATTTTCTGAATATTGATCTAATAAGAATGCAGATGATGAAATCAAAGGACAGATCAAATATAGGACAACAAGCAACATCCACATGAACCGTGTAGGAAAATAAGTATTTGGTATGGGTATGTGCTATAAATATGAGCAATCTGTTTTATGGTAATAGCAGGCAGTGCTGAGCTTTATATTGTGTCAGGAATTGAACACCATGTTAGTTAATTCATTAAGCAACTTTTAAAGATAAAGAAAATGAGAACTAAGAATTTTACTGCCACGGCTTCTCTGAGAGGACATGGGGTCTTTAGGAGAACAGGGGGCGCTTAGAAGCTCCCTCTATAACTTCTGTTTCATTTCCCAGAACTCAGAATCAGTGTTCAGGTACCAGTGAGTGTTTCTTGAATAGCATATCGGTAAGACCCACATAGGATACTTAACTTTGGTCTAAGAAAACATTTGATCAAGAATGGTCTCCAACTAGTTCCTACAAGCAGGATTATGATGGCAGAGGGTTATTGAGGCTATGCCAACTTGGAGCATGATCAAACTGTGCCCAACCTAACAGACAAATGAATCATAATCTCCCAAACAGGAGCAAAGTGAAAAGCTTCTGTTGGCAATTCGAGAAGCATGAGAATATGCTGGAAGCTCCTGTCCATGTACCTGTTGGCTACCACTGCAGCCAGATTTCTTTGGTCTCTCAAATTGATGGTAGAAGAGTATATAAAGTCTATTTTCAAACCGCTTCCTACTTGTCAAGCATATTTCTAAGTCACTTACTCATTTGTCATCTTTATTCATAGCAAGATGTCCATTTGTGACAATTCATTGCTTTTCAGCATGAAAAGAGAACACCACTGCTTAAATATGGGGAAAGTTCCATTTTCAACAGTTGAAGTAAACGACAGAATTTTTAAACTTATCAGTGGAGAAAAGGAGGTTTGCAAATCGTCACTTTCCTGCTGTTTCTACAAAGTGCATTACCTAAAGATTATGAATTCCAAAGATTATGGAAACCATGAGACTTTATCAGGAGATATAAAGCAAAAGTGAACCATCTCTTTCCAAAACTGTGTTCAGAAACCTCAACAAATCACCAACGAATTACAGTCATTTATGAAATCCCATGTTGTCCCGTCTGGTTAACAAGGCCAAGGCAGGACCCCAGGTACAATCAACTATTTCAAGGACACAGCAACTGTGTGCTGGGGGAAGTGACGGCTCTGCTCTTCCCTAGCCCCCAGCACTGTAATTGCGCTGCTGGCTGGCATAGGAAAGAAGCAGGTTCATTTGGCCCCTGTCGCTTCTAGTCAAATAAAGGGCTTCCTTTCAGACAAGTGACAAGTCTAGTCTAGGCAGCACAAGTGATTTATATCACTGTTGCAAGCGTACAGCTCATAGAAAAGGAAACAGGATATTATTTCCTAGGCAAAACGCTGTGCTCTTTGTTTTCATTCTGAGGAAAAGACCACATGAAGTAAACAAAAGGGAAATTGTGGAGGTTAAAAGAAATGTAGAAGCAAAACAGAACATGTGATTGACACCGACATGCAGGATCTGCAGCTAGCTACGACTCTGAATGGGCTCCAGGTCTCAGAAGAGCTTTTGATTTCCGTATACTTCTGAGAGGGTGAGAACTATTCCAGAATGATCTTTGTTTTTACTTCCACCAAGTACCTTCTTTCTTTGAAAGCATGTAGAAGAGAGAAAGGAGAAATCAAAGAAGAAAGAAAATGGGAAAAAAGCATTCTGCCTGTTTCTCTTTTCTTGTTTTGGCTTATTGGTAACTAAGTAAAGTACAGATGGCCTAATACAGAGACAGAGATTTTGAACTATCTCTTTTTTGTCCTTACACTAAACCTTTGGGTCTTAGTTGAAGACTTCTGCTCCTTTTCTCCTTGCCTTTAAATGTTTGTGCTCAACCATTTCTATTCTCATCACATACATTGCCTAGGCAGTTTATTCACATTCAAAGATTCAATAGATACATTTACACCAAGAGTCTGCAAAATTTTTTAGGAAAGGAGACAGGATATATTGACTATGGGGGGCCACACAGATTCTGTCACCATAGAGATATCTGTACTCAATGCTGCAACACAGAAGGAAAGATGCCAAAGACAACATGCAAATAAATAACTGTGAGTGTGTTCCAATAAAATTTTATTTACAAAAACACTTGGTAGAATGGATTTGGTCTGTGGGCTAGTTTGTTGATTTCTGATCTGTATGAATAACTCAAAAAAATTTTTCTCAATCTAGAAATTTCCATTCATTTACTTTCTTTCTAACTGTTATGATCTGAATGTTTGTGTCCTTCCAAATTCCTGTTGACACTATGATGCCCAGTGTGATCATATCACCTTTGGAAGGTGATTAGGTCATGAGAGCAGAGCCCTCATGAATGAAATCAGTGCTTTCATAAACAAGCTCCAAGTGAGCTCCTTTGCCTCTTCAGCCAAGAGCAGACAAAACGATAAGCCTGCAACCTGAAGAAGAGAATACCAAGTGAGGATAAAACAATGAGTTTGTAACCTGATCATGCTTCCATTTCCAGAACCATGAGAAATAAATTTCTGCCATATAAAAACTGCTTCATCTATGGTATTTTGCTACAGTGGTCCAGACTTACACACTCATTAATAGTCATTTCTTCCTTGATATCTCACTGATGCTTCAAATCTCTTTCACTATTTTCCCCACTAAATTCTGCTTCCAGGTTTTATATTTCAAGGTCTGACATCACTATCACTTCCATCACCATGCTGGTGACTTGAAAATTCTCATTGACTAATCCTTCTCTTTCTCACCCTCCTTGAGACACTTTGGTCAAATTTGCTACCTAAATATATCCTAAACCTCCCTCCCACATAAGCACATCACTGCTTTAATGTCCTAAAGTAGTATCTTTCCTTTCAGGTTCACCTTCAAGTTGCTACAGGTGTACTCCTCATAAGCTATAATCATGTTCTCCCCTTGTGCAAATCTATCCTGGTTCCTCAAGTCTGAAACATCAGTCTTAAACTGGATTACATGCCTAATCTCAGACCTCATTAATTAGAGATTCCAAGAATAATAAATAAACATTTCAAATGATAATTCCTCAGAAAGACTGACACTGGTAATACTGGCACTATCCTACATTTATATTAAATCCATGTTCTTTGATATATCCCCCTAAACCTTCATGAAATTAGACCCAGATTGTATCTTAAACTTCACATGTTTTCCTCAACCGCTATGTATATACAAATGTTATTGATGATCCACTGGATCTCTTTACCTCTGGGGGGCATGCTGCCTCCAGATGTGCTGGCATTCCAAGAGCCAATGCCTGGAACACTTTGTCAGAGCAATACCCTCAGGCTACTGGGACAGCTTTGCCTACGCACACAAGTATCAGAGACTTAGGTCCCCTCTGGAGCAGCCCTTGGGTAATAACTGAAGGAGGAAGAGGATACATACACACACACACACACACACACACACCAACTCCTTGTTCACTGGTTGGGGAATAGAGGGAATTTAGTCACTCACACATGTCGGACTCTTTGCGACCCCATGGACTATAGCCTGCTAAGCTCCTCTGTCCATGGAATTTTCCAGGCAAGGATACTGGATTGGGTTCCCTGATTGGGGTGACTCTGAAAATATGTCCTAAGCTGTATTTAAGACTATCTAGTGAGACTGAGCTTCCCTGGTGGCTCAGAGGGTAAAGTGCCTGCAGTGCAGGAGACCTGGGTTCAATCCCTGGGTTGGGAAGATCCCCTGGAGAAGGAAATGGCAACCCACTCCAGTACTTTTGCCTGGAAAATCCCATGGATGGAGAATCCTGGTAGGCTACAGTCCATGGGGTTGCAAAGGGTCGGACATGACTGAGCGACTTCACTTCACTAGTGGGACTGACGGAGAAGGCAATGGCACCCCACTCCAGTTCTCTTGCCTGGAAAATTCCATGGACAGAAGAGCCTGGTAGGCTTCAGTCCATGGGGTCGCGAAGAGTCAGACACGACTGAGCAACTTCACCTTCACTTTTCACTTTCATGCATTGGAGAAGGAAATGGCAACCCACTCCAGTGTTCTTGCCTGGAGAATCCCAGGGAGGGGGGAGCCTGGTGGGCTGCCATCTATGGGGTCACACAGAGTCAGACACGACTGAAGCGATTTAGCAGCAGCAGCAGCAACAGCGGGACTGAGCCAAATCCACCTCTATGATGGTTAATTGTATGTATCAACCTCAGTAGGGAACAGTACCCAGATATATTGTCATGCTGTTGTTGGAGTTGCTATGAAGGTATTTTTAAGATGAGATTAACATTTAAATCAGTAAATTTTGAGAAAAGCAGATTATCCTCCATAAAGCAGTTGAGCCTCATCAGATTAATCAGAGGCCTTAACAGAAAACAGCATGAGGTCCCTGATAAAAGAGAATTCTGCCTCCAGACTATCTTCAGACTCAAGCTGCAGCATCAGCTCCTCCCTGGGTCTCTAGCCTACTGGCTGATTCTACAGTTTGGACTTTCTAAGCCTCCACAATCCTGTGAGTCAATTGCTTATATCTCTTTCTTTGTTGCACTTCATATGTGATATGTTCCTTTGGTTACTCAGACAATAAAGAATCTGACTGCAATGCAGGAGACCATGGTTCAATCTCTGGATTGGGAAGATCCCCTGGAGAAGGAAATGACTACCCACTCCAGTATTCTTGCCTGGAAAATTCCATGGACAGAGGAGACTGGCGGGCTACAGTCCATGGGGTTGCAAATAGTCGGACATGACTGAGTACCTAACAATTGGTAACTGAACACAGTAATAGTAACTACATAAATGGCTAATTATTAGGATCAAAATTGCAGACCCCAGAGAGAGGGTGCATTATTTGCTCAAGATTAGAGAGTTCTTCAGAATCTTTTAGAATTTTTCACTTCAAATCATGTATTTGGAACAATAATCTTGGTTCAAGTTTATTAGCAAAGTAAATTGCTACTGCACTATACATACAATAAACATATGAGGCTAGAGTTGCAATACTTTTTCATTGTAAATGAATCAGCTAAAATTCTTGGAGAAATTTTATACCTTGGGTTTTAAAAAGCTGAACTTTAACAAGTTGTTTCAATAGTTTGTTTTAAAAAAAAAAGGTGCATATTTTGTTTTAGTATAGTTAAATGACAAGAGAAAAGCCTGAACCTCATCAATTTCTTATTTATATGTTGATGTTTATGAGCTAAAATATTTTTTCCACTGGCAAAATATATCAAGGGGAAACTCTTCACAATCAAATATTATGGAATTTTAATGATGCTCATTTTGTCCTCACTTGGCCGAAGGGGCAAAGGATCTCACTTGGGCTCTTTTGTAAGGGCAAACATCTGTGAGCATATTTGCTACATGATAAATGGTTTTGGACAGGTCTATGTGTCTTATGAATATTTTGGATAGGACTGAACATCTGCTGACGAGTCAGATGATGTTAAGGAAGTGATGGTACCAAATTATGAAAGAATAAACGAAGGGAGAACAAATGTTTTTATCACTATATCAAACCTTTGCTATTAACACAGTGAATGGCCTTAAGAAAGTCAACCCAACACCCCAACACTTCAGGCTTCAATTTATTTCTGAAATGCAAAGCTGGGCTTGATAATTTCTTGCTATTTATCTATTATTGCTATTCTTTCTATTTCTTCTTACTCAACTCATTTGGATTGTTCTACCATGTTACATGCTCTAAGATGTTAGAGTAACATCTCTCTTACCTAAAATCACTGCAAAATAAGCAACAAAATGTCAAATATTTTAGATAGTGTATGCTTTTTATTCATTCAAAACATTTGAAATTTTATAACATAGATTATTAAATGTATAGATCAAATTACTCTCTTTTAAAATAATGTTAAACAAGCTTTTAAAATGTCATATCTTTACTTCAAATCATCATTTTAAAGCAGGCAAGATGCTTGGGAATCCAGCTCTAATACTGCTAGTCTCAATTAGCCCATCCTGGTCGGACTTAATGGTTCCTCCACAGTCTTTCTGTTTCTCTCTTATCTCTCACTTCATGATTTCCTTTTTGACAGTGGTAACATAATCATGTTTCCAATCTCTCATGCCCTGGGTCTTAACTTAGAGAGAACACAATAACTTAGCAAAACAGTAACCATATACATAGACACAACCACATACATAGACTCAAGACCACTTTCAACATGACTCTATAAACTTTTCCACCTTATTTCATGTTTACATTTTAGTCTGTTTTTATTTACTATTGATTTTTTCTAAGAAGTTCAATATTTTTTCTATTAATTTAATTCTATCTGCTAAAGAGAAAATGGACTAGTACTGACTTTTCACAGATTGGCTAATACACTTTGGACAGTGTCTTGGAAAACTGCCTTGGGAGACTGAGTAACAGTTTAGGCTAATGAAGTCTATGTCTTTTTGTGATAAACAAAATAATCTTGCATATATATGACACTGTGAAGGTAAATTTAGACATTGCATGTATGCCCATATACTTACTCACAATTCGTTGACGGTTACTGTACAAAAATGTTCTTAATGAAACATCCAACTGATTCATTTTTATCTGTCTTTCAGGTCTTGTCCAAGGATTTTGTGAACCACATACTATAATATGCTTGCTTTTACTTAATAATTTAGTGCTTATTAAATTTGATTAGATTGTTTTATCCATACCACATTGAACAACCAAAATAAGTATATTTCTAAACAATAGCACACATCTAAGTTGCATTTTATAATGTCCTAAAATAAACTTTTACATTATTTTATTTTTTAAAAAGTTAAATATATGTATAGGTATATATATCTTCTATTTTTACTGAGAAGAAATCATACTTCCATACAAGATTTATATATGAATGTCCTTAGCAGCTCTTTTTGTAATAAGCAAAAATGAGAGAATAAACCATATGTCCATAATCAGGTATATAAGTAAATGAACAATGGCATAGCCAAGCAATGGAATACAACTTAGCTATAAAATGAAATGAACTGCCATAAACAATATAATGTGGGTGAAACTCAAAATAGTTATACTGAGTTTAAAAGTCAGACAAAAATGTGTATGTGCTGTATGATACTCTGTCTGGAAAACTAGAAAATGCAAACTAACCTAGTGACAGAAAATAAAATATAGTGATAGAAAGCAAATCAGCTGCAGCTGGGGTATAGCTAAGTGGAACAAAATGGAATATCTACAGAAGAGTACAAGATAAATTTGATGGCTATAGTATATGTTCACTCTCATGATTATAGTGATGATTTTAACAGTTATATACTTATGCTCAAACTTATCAAGTGGTATACATTAAGTATGTACAATTTATTGTATGCCAATTATACCTTAATAAAAGCTGTTAACATTTTATTGTTTTATTTCAATCCCACTATTATCCTGTAAAGTAGTATTTTTCTGTTTTATGATTATTTAAACTGCTATTTATAAAAGTTGTATTATTTTTCCATGATTATGCTCTAAGTATCTATCATATTTCAATATTTTAATAGTTTGTTAATATTTTATCTCTGTTGGATATTCCTTCCTATCCATGCTTTTCCTATAGAAGAGCATGGTGGATTTAGCACAATCTTTATCATACTCAAGAATCTTCATTACTAAATCTGAATAAGTGTCTTATACTGTAACAAGGGTGGGCCAGCATATAGCCATGGGCACAAGGCCATTGCCCAGTGACCAGTATGGGGAGACCAGTAGCGCAGGCTCCTAGTAAGACGGTCAGAGGTTCTACTTGGCTAAATGTGGGTCAGGTGGGTAGTGGTCCTTGCAGCGGAGAGTGCAATGAGAGGAGGGGTCATGGTGTTCTCCCTGGGGCCTTCAAGGCCTTCCAGCCTTGGGCCAGCAGGTGATCTGGGGGGCCTAGGGAACAGGCTGGGGGCTGTGTCCTGCAGGGCTCCAGAGACACTCTCCGCTACCCCCACCTCACTACCTAGTGTAGGGGTCAGTGTGCCTGAGTTCACTCAGTAGGACCCAGCAGCCTGTCCCTCCATTCGGGTGGCTTGAAGGACTCCATTGGGTCCTAGGTCCCTGGCTCCCTCAGCAATGGCCAGGGACTGGGGACCCGGCCCTGACGGAATGGCCAGGGAAGATCTGCCTCTTCAGCCTGCCTGAGCACTGGCAGGAGGACCAAACTGGGTGATGGACAAATGCTCCCAGAGGCAGCGTAATTGGCCCCCAAAGGGGCCCCTTCCTCTTAGCTTGAACCTGGACCTCGGAAGGTGAAATAATTGGATTGAAGAGAGAAGGAAGAGAAAATTTAGAGGTAAAAGAGGTAAAACAGGAAAGAATGAAAGGAAATATGGAAGAAGTGAGTAAAAATAAATGAACAAAACTCAAACCAACTGAAACAAATGAATGTAAGTGAACATACCCTTTTAGTATGTCATACTAGCTAAGGATCCTTTTATAAAATGCTTCCATGGAATGCAGATGCAGAAAGTTATCTATGATATTGAGAATGTTTTTATTTTCCTTGGAGACCTTTGAGGTCAAGTGAGAAGAGGTCCCATGAGAAAGCTTTGGATGACCAAGTATACTTCATCACAGAACTTTCCTTAAAGGGCAAATGCAGGTGACCAAGAGACAATGTCTGAAAAGTGATTGAAAGAGCCAAGAGAATTGTTTTTAAAATTAGTCATCAAAGAAGAAGAGCAATTAACTTCTCTTTTTCTATACTAAAATTTATAATACAACCATAATAAATAAAATCATGCATACAAGCTCATGCATACACACACACACACACACACACACACACAAATTTCAGACTGAACTGTGTAGAAATAGTAAGAAAGGAATGAGACAGACATAAATATATAAAAGAATACAAAACTAATGGTGATGCACAAACTCACTGAGAGAGAATGGATTGATTACTAAATAGCATTTGGAAAATAAGACAAATATTAGGGAGAAATCCAATGAAATATTAATTTTATACCAGTGATTTTCAAACTTTTGGCATTTACAGAACATGGTCAATGACTTTTTGGATATACTGACCTCCAAATTTTAGTAACTTTAAAAAACATAGTTTTAATTTTTAATTATAAAAAAATTCAAATTTATATTTTTCTATCAGTGATAGGAATGAAACTAGAAGCTTATTCTATTTCTGGATCAAAGCAAATATATTGTCAAAGATTATTTCATCCAATGAATTCATTTCCTTACTTTATTTCAACTACAGTAGAGTTTCTGAGAGTTGTAAGTTTCTGAGAAAAAGATCAAGTGTTTTCTATTATGGCAAATTTCTCCATATATTTATACCAAATATGAACACTACATGTAGGAAAATATTTTTTACTCAAGATTCCTTTTCATACACAAAATGAGACTAAGAGGACAATTGTTGGGTTATACTTATAAATCACATCCAAATATCATACTCAATGGTGGAAAGTTTAAAAGTTTTGAATTGAAAGAGAGTGGCAAATAATTCTGAATCAACTATTTGACTACACTTGATTCTGGAAAATATTACTTCAAAAAATGTGTCAAAAACACTAATTTCTTTTTCTGATTAGTGGGTAATATGATCTAGAGATGGGAAAGAATAAAAGTTCCAACCAAAAGCTGATCAAAGTTTTGGAGTCATCAAAGTTTCCTACAACAAAGCCTAACACTGTAGTTTGAAAGCAACAAAGTAAGTAGACAGAGCTATTTAAGAAAAGAGGTATATTTAGTATTTAAGTGAGTCATTGAACTCTTAGAAATATCCCTTTGTGCCTTATCATTCTTTACTGCAAAAGGCAAAAGAGAAGAGTCTCCTTGATAATCGCAGTTGTCTAAGATTTAATCTCTCCAGACATCATTCATATATTTTTAAAAAGAAAATAAATAACACTACCCATGACCCATTCCTATACTTTAACTAGGAGACAGAGAATTCCTCAAAATTCTAAGTATATTAAGTGGAGACATAAATATTCTTAGCAATAAAGCCATTATCAGACCTAGCTGAGCCAAAAGTTAGGAAAGATTGTACAGAAGAGATAAAAGGGAAAAGGGAACTGGCAAGGATAGGACACAGATAAAATTATCTATAGAAAGAGAAATTTTCACTCAGTGGAGAAGAACAGAAAACATTTATGAGATCTTTGGGGCATGAGAAAATTCTGATCAAAGCTTCAAGAGCTTCCCAAATGAAATCCGAATCTGCTCCCACTCCACAGTGGGCAAAGAGAGACCAGAGAAAGAGGCAGGCACTCCAGAATGGTAGGTGGCAGTTTTAAAAAAATGGAGTAACTTACATACGATGCTGATCTTGAATGGCAAGAATACGAGTAGATCCCTGCACATGCCTGTGACTTCTTAAAAGTCTATATGGACGCCGCTATAATTGGGTTCAGTCACACATTCTATCCAAATGGTCTCAACAACATCTTACTCTCTCTTAATACTGTGTCCTTGCAATAGCTCCTAGTGTGTGAGTGATGGGTAGAACATGCAGTTTGAGGGTAAGAAAGGGGTAAGGAACCTCCAATTTCCCAAGTCCAGCTCAAGGGTCAACTGGTGGTCACACCCTTTCAGTACACGCCTCCACAGCAAATGTACCTAACAATTAACAATCAAACTATTGACTGGGAAATAACTTAGTAATATATGCTAGTGAAAAATATTTAATACTACTAATGCTTACAAATCAAAGAAAAAAATGGAGGACAAACAGTAAAATGTATTCTCATAGAATAAGAATTAGAAATGCCTGCTCAACATAAGAATAGTCAATATCACTAGCTGGATAAGAAATATATATGTGTATTTCTTACGCACAGTGAGCTATTATCCACATCTGTCAAAATGGCTGTCATCAAAAAGACCATAAATAACAAATATTGCTGAGGATGTGGATAAAAGGGAATGCTTGTACACTGCTAGTGGGGTGTAAATTACAGCAGTCATTGTGCAAAACACCACATAGCCTTCTCAAAATACTAAAAAGAGAACTACTATATGATCTAGCAAGTCTACACCCAGGTACATATTTAAAGAAAATGAAAACACTAATTGGAAAAGATACATGCCCCCAATGTTCATGGCAGCATCATTTACAATAGCCAAAATATGGAAGCAATTTAGCTGTTCATCAAAAGATGATTAAGAAGGAGTACATAAGTGATACATATATATGATATGATATGTATACACACACACACATATATATATATATAATGGAATGCTACTATAGCAAAACAGACACAGATATGGAAAACAAACTAAGGATTATCAGTGGGGATATGGATGAGGAAGAAGCAAGATGGGGTAGGGGATTGAGAAGTACAAAATACAATGTATAAAATAAATAACCTCTAAGGGCATACAGTACAACACAGTGAATGTACCCAATATTTCATAGACACTTTAAATTGGGCATGTGTGTTAGTACTCAATCGTGTCTGACTCTTTGTGACCCTGTGGGCTGTATAGCCTGCTAGGCTCCTCTGTCCAGGGAATTCTCCAGGCAAGAATACTGACGCGAGCTGGAATTCCCTTCTCCAGGGGATCTTCCTGACCAGGGATTGAACCCTGGTCTCTGGCATTGCAGGTAGATTTTTTTACTTTCTGAGCCACAGGGAAGCCCATTAACAATTTTGAATCTCTATTTTGTACACCTGAAAGTAATGGAATCCTATCAATCAACTATTCACCAGTGTAAAAAAGAAGCTCATATGTAATAAGAAATTTTAATTTTTAATTATTAAAGTGACAAAGATTAAAGAGCTAATACTGTATTGATGATATTGAGTTTATAAAGACTATCAGAAAATATAATACATTTTATGTTATATAGCTTTAAATATTTATTATTTTGGTCTGAGTTCTACTTCTTAGAAATATAGTCTATGGAAAAAAATAAGGAATTTCCTTAGAGATGTCTGGTTGGAAGTTAGTTACCATAATGATACAATAGGAAAAATTGGAAATATTTAAGAAAAGAAGCTTCTGTTCAGTCACTTAATCATGTCTGACTTTTTGTGACCCCATGGACTGCAGCACTCCAGGCTTCCCTGTCCTTCACTATCTCTGGGAGTTTGACTCATATCCATTGAGTCAATGATACCATCCAACCATCTTATCCTCTGTCTCCCCCTTCTCCTCCTGCCCTCAATCTTTCCTAAAATCGGGGTCTTTTACAATCAGTTGGCTTTTTGCATCATGTGGAGAAAGTACTGGAGCTTCAGCATCAGTCCTTTCAACGAATATTCATAGTTGACTGCCTTTAGGATTGACTGTTTGATCTCCTTGCTGTCCAAGGGACTCTCAAGAGTCCTCCAGCATCACAGTTCGAAAGCATCAATTCTTCTGAGGTCAGCCTTCTCTATGGTCCAACTCTTACATCCATAAATGACTACTGGAAAGACCATAGATTTAAATATACAGACCTTAGTTAGCAAAGTGACATCTCTGCTTTTTAATATGCTGTCCAGGTCTGTCTTAGCTTGTCTCCAAGGAGCAAGTATCTTTTTATTTCATGGCTGCCGTCACTGTCTGCAGTAATTTTGAAGCCCAAGAAAATAGTCTGTCACTGTTTCCATTTTTTGCCCGAATGTTTGCCATGAAGTGATGGGACCAATGCCATGAACTTAGTGTTTTGAATGTTGAGTTTGAAGCCAGCTTTTTCACTGTCCTCTTTCCCCTTCATCATGAGGCTCTTTAGTCCCTCTTTGCCTTCTGCCTTTATATTGTTTTTCAGTCACTCTGTCATGTCCGACTCTTTCCAAACTGCAACATGCCAGGCTTTGCTGTCCTTCACCATCTCTTGGAGTTTGCTCAAACTCATATCCATTGAGTTGGTGATGCCATCCAACAATTTCATCCTCTGTCATCCCCTTCTCCTCCTGCCTTCAACCTTTCCCAGCATCAAGGTCTTTTCCAGTGAGTCGGCCCTTTGTATCAGGTGGACAAAGTATCAAAGATTCAGCTTCAGCATCAGTCCTTCCAATGAATAGTCAGGGTTGATTTCTTTTAGGATTAATTGGTTTGATCTCCTTGCTGTCCAAGGGATTCTCAAGAGTCTTCTCCGATACACATTTTGAAGGCATCAATTCTTCAGTGCTCAGACTTTTTTTTTTTTTACTGCCATTAGGGTGATGTCATCTGCATATCTGAGGTTATTAATATTTCTCCCAGCAATCTTTATTCTAGCTTGAGCTTCATCCAGACCAGCATTTCATATGATGTACTCTGCATATAGGTTAAATAAGCAGGGTGACAATATGCAGCCTTGATGTACCCTTTTCCCAATTTTGAACTAGTCCATTGTTCCCTGTCTGGTTCTCACTGTTACTTCTTGACCTGCATACAAGTTTTCCAGGAGGCAGGTAAGGTTGTCTGGTATTTCCTATCTCTAAGAATTTTCCACATTTTGTTGTACACACAGCCAAAGGCTTTAGCATAGTCAATGAAGCCGAAGTAGATGCTTTTCTGGAATTCCCTTGTTTTTTCTATGATCCAATGGGTGTTGGCTGTTTGATCTTCAATTCAGCTTGTACACTTCTACATCTGGATGTTCTCAATTCACATACTGTTGAAGCCTAGCTTGAAAGATTTTGAGCATTACTTTGCTAGCATGTGAAATGAATACAATTGTTTGGTAGTTGAAACATTCTTTGGCATTGCCCTTCTTTGGGATTGGAATGAAAGCTGACCTTTTCCAGGCATGTGGCCAATGCTGAGTTTTCCAAATTTGCTGGCATATTGAGTACAGCACTTTAAACAGCACCATCTTTTAGGATTTGAAATAGGTCAGCTGGAATTCCATCACCTCCTAGCTTTGTTCATAGTAAATGCTTCCTGAGGCCCACTTTACTTTAAGGAAAGAAGAACATTGCTAAATTTAGTGATAAAATTTGATATAGAGATTTAAATGGTGTTTTAAAGAATCTTTTACTTCTCTCAGAAAATACTAACCATGTGCTAAGTGAAATGAAAGTGAAAGTCACTCAGTCATGCTCAACTCTTTGCAATCCATGGACTATAGCCTGCCATACTTGTCTTTCATGGTTTCTCCAGACCAGAATACTGAAACAGGTAGTCAGTTCCCTTCTCCAGGGGATCTTCCCAACCTAGGGATTGAACCCAGGTCTCCCACCTCACAGGCAGATTCTTTACCGTCTGAGCCACCAACATGGTATTAAAATAATAGCAATTTATTAATCTACTCTTGTTGCTTTGTCCCATTTGCAGAAAATAATCTTATTTTAAACCAATTAGAAAACAGTGAGACTCTTTTCTTCATGGAGACACCATTATTTGACTGTAAAATTACCAAAGGTACATTTAGCATGGAGTTTTTCACTTCAAATTCACAAATTACATTGTTTGTACTATGGTGGAAATAAATGATTTGTTGAAATGACTGAAGATTCATTTTTAATAAATGTGAGAAATAAATTACAATATATTTATAATTTTGAAATCTCTTAAATTAATTCTTCTTGGAATTTTGTGAATGAAACTCAATTCCTCTAACTTTGGTAAGTGAAAAAAGGCTTCAGTAATTTGCCAGAAGAGGACAAGATCATAATACTTAGAACTTAGCCATTCTCTAGTTAAGACCAGAATAATAAAAGGTTTTATTAGCAGAGTTACTAAGATATTAAATAACCAAGGTATTTAGGAAGCATTTGTTCAACAACACATGTTTTGAAAGAGAATTTTCTTCAGTCCTATCATTAGAAGAAACAATTACATTATTCAGTCACTTAAGAAAATTTGTGAATGTTAGATGTGATTTGATCATGATAGAATCTCTGTGATTTCATGCCACATTGGACTTTCTCCTTTCCATTGCATCAAAAATATCATTTCACATTGATAGAAACTGGACAGAGATCATTAGAGGTCACATTTCAATAGTATAAGTTGAAAATCTAATTGACATTTTATTGGATCCCATCTATAAATTACTTTTCTATAAATGACAAATTCCCAAGCAATCTCTTGGAACAATCATTTAAATTGAAATATCTCAGGGATCAAGTTCACCCAACATAGCATCTTCTGTTTATTTAACTTCATTGTTCATTACCATAGATAAAAACTCATTACACCATCATATTTTGATATACTTCAGATAGTAAGTCTAGTAGGAATACTAATTTATGGAAAAGGGACACTTTTAAATTTTATTTCAAAGAAAACCACTGTCAAATAGTAAACATCAAAAAAGTACTAACAAGAATAAAATTAATAGCCTTGTGGCCAAGATGGCACAGCAAGAAGAGTCTAAATTCATCTTCTCTCATAAGCATGTTTGCTCCTTGTGAGAAAAGCTATGACAAGTCTAGATAGTGTATTAAAAAGCAGAGACATCACTTTGCAGACAAAGGTCCATATATTCAAAGCTATGATTTTTCCAGTAGTCATGTACAATTGTGAAATTTGCACCACAAAGACGGCTGAGAACCAAATAATTAATGCTTTTGAACTGTGGTGTCAGAGAAGACTCTTGAGAGTCCCTTAGACAGCAAGGAGATCAAATCAGTCAATCCTAAAGGAAATCAATCCTGAATATTCATTGGAAAGACTGATGCTGAAGCTCCAATAATTTGGCCACCTGATGCAAAGAGTTGACTCATTGGGAAAGACCCTGATGCTGGGAAAGATTGAGGTCAAGAAGAGAAGGGGATGACAGAGGATAAGATGGTTGGATGGCATCACCAACTCAATGGACAAGTTGGAGCAAACTTCAGGAGATAGTGAAGGACAAGGAAACCCGGCATACGGCAGTTCATGGGGTCACAAATAGTCGGATACAACTTAGCGAATGAGTAACTAAGAAATTATTGATGAGAAAAACTGGAAAGCTAGTAGCAAAGATCTTCCACAATTAAAGATATAAAGAGAGAACAACAATGAGGCAAATATGAGAGGCAGAAGCCCAGTATAGTTAAGACTCATACTCCTGGGTGGGTGATCACCAAACAGGAGGATAATTATAACTGCAGAGGTTCTCCCCAAGTAGCAAGGGAAAAATCACATGTTAAAGCCCCACATCAGGCTCCCTGCCAAGGACACCTACACTGGGAAAATGAGCTCACTAATATTTGGCTTTGAACATCAGTTGAGTTTATTTACAGGAGAGCTGGAAGGCTTAGGAGACAGAGATTCCATTGTTAATGGGTGGTCACAAAATCTCACCCATTCCAAGACCCAGGGCAGAAGTAATAATTTAAAAGGATCTTGGCTCAGACCCACATGATGATCTTGGAGACCCTTCCAGAAAGGTAGAAAGCAGCTGGGCCTCACCTTTGGGAAACGGACACTTTTTATTTGAAGCTTGTTTTACTACGTGGACACTGTTGGTTGGAAGCACTATTTTGGAATTCTCTGTCTAGTTTATTTGTAACAGGACCCAACCCCATATACCAGCCTTTTAGCATCCATACTGAAACATCTCAGCCCAAACAATAAAGCAGGCAGAAATATGGCCCCACTGACCAGCAGATCTGCTGATATAAGACACTCTGAGACCACAGCTCAGAATGAGACTCCACCCTGCCTAACGGGCTTTCCTGGTGGCTCAGATGGTAAAGAATCTACCTGCAATGTGAGAGACCTGGGTTTGATCCCTGGGTTGGGAAGATCCTCTGGAGGAGGGCATGGCAGCCCATTCCAGTATTCTTGCCTGGAGAATCTCCGTGGACAGAGGAGCCTGGTGGGCTACAGTCTGGCCTATAGTCCATGGGGTCACAGAGTTGGACACAACTGAATGACTGAGCACACTCTGCCTACAGAGGGCCTAGGGTGCATCCCCACACATCAGTGCACCAGTCCCGGCCCCAGGACTCCCAAGGCCCTGCAGCCAGAGACCCGGGGGCCTGAGTCTGTCCACAGCAGGCCAACATCAGAATGAGGACATGCCAGACCTCACAGTCAACTATGTCAAGAGCTGGTGTCTCCCACCTGTAAGCCAGTACTAGTCACAGAACACAATGGATCACAGAGCCACCTACCAGCATGCCAACAACAGCCTGAGACCTACCCAGACCCCACCTGCAGTCACTTGGATCCCTGAAGACAGTAATCTCATGCCCTAGCCTCACCCACCAGTGGCTGACAGCCTCTGTACAACACAGGATATGGCAACCAACTGGACTGGAAGCCAGCCCACTATGTCAGACCATCCACAGTAGTCAGGCTCCAAAACAGAAGGATGTGCACAGCCCCAATAAGGAGCAACCCTAGAGCAAATACCTCTGGTAACCTGAAGGGAACTTATGTCTGAGAATCATAGGATGTCTCCTACAAAAGGACATTGCTCCATTGTTCAGAAACATGACCAACCTACCAAATACATAGAAATAAAAACAACAAATCAGGCAAAATGATGCAACAGAGAAACAAATACCAAATGAAGGAATAGGGTAAAACCCCAGAAGAATTAATTGAAATGGAAATTGGCACAACTTTAGAGACTAGAAATCAACTATTGAAAAAGAAATACTACCAAAATACAAACACATGGAGGCTAAACAAAATGCAACTAAAAACCCAATGGTTAACTGAAGAAGTCAAAGAGGAAACAAAAAAATATCAGAAGACAAATGAAAATGAAAAGACAATGATCCAAAATCCATGAGATGAAACAAAAGCAATTTCTAAGAGCAAAGTTTATAGCAATAAAAGCCTAACTTAGGAACAAGAACAATCAACCAAAACTAATAAATAAACAACCGAAAGTACCATTTAAAGGAAGTAGAAAAAAGTACAAATGCAACATAAGTAGAAGAAAAGAAATCATAAAGATTAGAGAAGAAATAACTGAAATTGAAACTAAAAAAAAAAAAATAGAAAATATTAATGAAACTGAGTTGGTTCACTGAAAATTGATAAATGTTTAGCCAAACTGATCAAGAAAAAAGAGAGAGGACCCAAATCAATAAAATTTCATTTTTCAGAAATGAAAAAGAAGTTAAAATTAACAGCACAGAAATACAAAAGACCTTAAGAGTTTACTGAAGACAATTATATGACAAAATGGAAAAGCTAAGCAGTATGAACAAATTCCTACTAGTGTATAATCCCTCAAAACTGAACCACAAAGAAAGAAAATACGAACAGATGCATTTTCAGTTATTATCAGGGAGTCTATATGTTGGCAGAAGTTTATATTTATTAAAAAAAAAACTAGTGGCAAGACTAATTTCAATTTGCACTTCTGTTTAAGAAATAGTGTGCTTATGATAAAGCACTTTTAAAATAACTAATGCAGAAAAATTCAGCTTTACAAGTTATTGCTTAAGTATCAATAGGAATATAAAGAACTTTTAAAATTAACTAACAGAAGAGACTAAGGAAATACTAAACAATAACCAAATACAGGTGTAAGAAAGATTTAGATTTTATGGCAAGGACAGAAATATTATATTATTTAGCATTTTTTTCACCTTTTAATCAATATTTGTATACTACTGATGTATAGTTTTACTCTTCGGATGATTTTTGAGTGAGAAATGAGAAAGATCATAACAGCCACATATTTTGATTAGTTACTTTCAATACAGATTGGAGATAGGAGAGTAACAGAGACCAAATTTTTTGTTTGCTATGGGAATTTCCTAAAAACTAATGCCAAGTCAATGGGCATAGGTATATGATTGACAGATAGATAAATAGGTGGATAGATAGAGAGGAAGATAATGTACTTCAATTTTTTAAAAAGTAAATTATTTAAAAAACACAGTTCTGAGTTGCTAAGTCTGATTATACGGGAGCTCTGTGCCTTCCATTGCCTTTCAGCTATTTTACAACTCTATAAGTTGTAAATAACTGATAGCAATGCAAAATAATTCTTGTCTACAGACAGGCAAATAAATTCTGTTAGGCAAAGGTTCAATTGATTTTCCTCCCTCATAGTGGAAAAAGTCAGTTCTCTGTCATTTGCTCATTCATTTCAATATTCCTGATTTATAAATATGTCTGTTCTTTGGAGTTTGCCTTGAACCAACTGTTAGATCTGCTTGATTCACTTGTTAATAATTAGTTCAACAAAATGCTTAGCCTATGTTTATTTTTTTAACTGTGTAAAAAGAGATTTTACCTTTTTAAAAATAATTATCAATGACAGAGAAAAGAAAGAAAGGGGGGGATGAATTTAGATTTACCAAACTAGCTCTTCATTAATTTTCTCAAAAACTGATATCTGAAAAGAAGTCAATGTAAAAAAAAAAAAAAAAAAAAAAACAGTTTCACTTCTTATTTTTGTTCTGGCATTTCTCCTCCTTTATCTTCTTTCAAATACTGAAGGATATCCATATTTTGGTACTAAACACAACAGAGATTGACAGAGAAAGAGAAGAGACAAAGATATACAATAGAATGTTAAATTATTCCATCTCCTTTCTTCTTAACTGTTTCTATAACCTAGTTTTCATGCCATATTTTTCTGCCTCTATTCATGATTCTTATATGATAACTATTTATCAACGTCTTAGACTAAAATTATGGAAAGAAATGAAAAGATTAGCTAAATATTTGTTTACTTTTGTAATAGATAATTGTCAGTGAATTCTTCAATTAACCCCAATCTGAGCTCCAGATCACTGATGTCTGTCTGATTCACTGTGACTGATTCATGTTGATATTTGGTAGAAACCAATACAATACTGTAAAGCAATTGTCCTTCAATTAAAAATCAATAAATTTTTAAAAAAATTACTAGGTGAGCTCTAAGTTCACTTCCATTTTTAAAATCTCCTTGACATAGAATTACCAAGCAAAGGCCAGTGTGTAAAATCCACATATTATATAGTCATTTAATATCATATCTCTGTTATATTTCACTTTTTAAATTATTTCACAGTTTCTTCTAAAAAAATTTACCCAGCAGGTCAATTTTTAAAAGCATAAGACCTATTATTTCTGTCCTTCCCACCAAGTTTGTTTCATTCTCATGCCATCATCTTTTCCCACCTACACCAATCAACAGTGAGTGGAGTATCACAAGATCTCAGTGTATATTTTTTCCAACCTTGTAGCCTAAACTGCAAGGCCAGCACACTTTAAACCAGAGTTACTCTTTAAAATGTATATGTTTAAAGTTAGAACATGTCATTTCTATATTTAAATCTCTTCACAGATATCCCATTTCACCCATAATAAAAGCTAATACATTTATTGTATGACTAGAACATGATCTACCAGGCCATAGAAACTAGGCCACCTGTTGGTACTATTTTCCCCCTCATTAGCTCTCCTTGAACATTGTTTTGAGTCCCCTGCATTGGCTGCTCCCCTAGAAATATACATGGCTAATCTCTTCATTTCCTTTAAAGCTTTACTCATTCTTCACATAATGCCTTCTTCACAATCCAACTCTCACATCCATACATGACCACTGGAAAACCCATAGCCTTGACCAGATGAATCTTTGTTGGCAAAGTAATGCTCTGCTTTTTAATATGCTCTCTAGGTTGGTCATAACTTTCCTTCCAAGGAGTAAGAGTCTTTTAATTTCATGGCTGTAGTCACCATCTGCAGTGATTTTGGAGCCCTCCCCCCAAAAAAAAGTCTGACATTGTTTCCACTGTCTCCCCATCTATAGATGATAGCAAGAAGAAAAAAAAAAAGTACACAGGAGGTGTTATGAACTGAACAGTTGTTTCTATCCAATTCATATATTGAAATCCTGTCAATGTGATGGTATTAAGAGATAAGGCTTTTGGGAAGTAATTAGGTCATGAGAGTGGATCAGTGTTCTGATATAAAGAGACCCCAAGAAGTTTCCTCATCCCTTCCACCACGTGAGAACACAGGGAATAGACAGCTGTCTAGAAAACAGATCTTCCCTGGTGACTCAGAGTAATGGATCTGCCTGCAATGCAGGAGACCCAGGTTTGATCCCTGGCTTGGGAAGATCCTCTGGAGAAGGAAATGACTAAGCATTCCAACATTCTTGCCTGAAGAATCCCATGGACAGAGGAGCCTGGCGGTCTCAAGTCCATATGGTTGCAAAGAGTCAGAGATGACTGAGTGACTTTCACTTTTCACTTTAGGAAACAGGACATAAATTCTTACCAGACACCAAATCTGCCAGCACCTTGATCTTAAACTTTCCAGTGCTCCGAACTGTGAGAAATATATGTGTTTTGTTTACAAGCTGTCTGGTTTATGGCATTCTGTTTAGGCAATGTAAATGAACTAAGACAGGAGGTAATTTCAACTTTTTTAAAAGCATCCCTAAATCATCAGCATACACATTAGAATCAGTTTATTCAATAAAAGTATTTTAAAAACACAAAATGTCTTCATGCAATACTTGTGTTAGATGCTGAAGACAACAAAGAAAGACATGTTCCTGTCCTCAAAGATTCTAAAGTTTTTGATCAAACAGGTAAGTCAAAAAATATTAAAGAGGATATGAAGAAACAAAGATTAAGAAAAGATTGAAGTTGATTCCATCAAGCCTTTAGATTCTGAATGGAATGTTGATGTTGTAGAGTGGGCCTCTTTTAAACTCCATTGGCAGTAAACACTTTCATTCCCAATAAGTATGGGGGCAGAAGAACACGTTATATGGAAGACATTTTATTAGCCCTAATATCTCAGGGAAGTGTTTCACGGTGTTTTATTGTAAGAATAGCCCTTGTTCAGAATTTAGAAATCCCTTTACTATAAAAAGCAATTATTTATCTTGTATAATGGAATCCTGATATCTTATATTCACCTTTACCTTCTCCAGTCACCAGTTAACGTGTGTCTCCAGTTACCAGCCTCCTTCTCCATTTTCACTTTAAATAGCCCTTATGAAGATCTTGCAGTTGCTTTACAAAACTTTCTGCATAACTTTTTGTTTCCTCAATGACTTACAGTTAACTCTCTCAGTTTTTATCAAAGGAAAACTCTTTCATTGAGCTCTTCCAGAAATTTCGAGCAGTTATTCCACTAGCATTTTTAAAGCACCTGAGCTGCTCTCACTGTTATAATGGGTACTGTTATGATATCTCGATTATGTTAATAGGGAAACTCTCCAAAACTGAACACTCACAAAGTTCACCATTGTTCCACCTGCAGCAACCCATGCATTTACTCATGGCAGTAAATTCAATCACATTACTTCAGTTATGGCAGATTTATACTCACTTGCTATCAGTCAGTACATTGACTTTAAAATTTGGCTCAGAGTTTTTCATTACCTCTGTGGAACCACCCTTCCACTCCTATCAGAACCGGCCTCCATTTATACATACCTTCAGTCCTTCCTTTCTGATAATAAATCTCAAATTCATCAACCCCCTTGTCAAGCCCCTCATCCTTGGGCAACAGAGCATTCACCTGTTATGCCCCCAAGTTATGGAATTCCCTGGGTAGAACACACCTCTCCAAATCCCTTGAGCTTTATAAATCCCTTTTTGAGTCTCACTTATTAAAATTTGCTTTTAATATTTGATCTGCCACTGACACATGCTGTAGGCTTGGCAGTTATAAATATATATATAAGGAGATGAAAAGAGTTTTTGTTTTCCTCACTATGTGTGAAAAGAACTAAAATGGCCTCTCCTTCTCTGCTGGTGTTTTGTATTTTTCATCATTTTTTTTTCTCTTTCTTCCTTTCATTATTAGCAGAACAATCACCCTTTGGCCCTTGGCTTTGGTCACTAGCCAGGGTTTACAGTTAAAGATTTTGTGTATTGTGAGATTATAAATAAACTGGTGGCAAAGTTGTTAATTATCTTGCACCCTAGCGATTGGTATAGATTATTTTAGGAGACAACATGGGCTTTGGAGAAAAACAACTCTTTCCATGTATTAGATTGGTACAAATATAATTGTGGTTTTGGACTGAATTTTAAATCATTATTGCCAATCTGAATGTAGTTTGATATTGGAATATATTCTTAAATATAAAATGTTTAATATTTGATACTAAATATATATTCTTAACACATTTAAGAATATATTCCAATATCAAACTGCAAAATTCAACAATGCAAAACCGCAATTACTTTTGCACCAATTATTAGCTCCCCTCCTCCAACGCCTGTCCAATAGAGCAGCTTTCTCTTGTATATTTAATTCATAAACATTAAGACTTAATGTCACTCTTGTCAAAAGAAAAGCACATTTAGCAGCATTAAGAAGGACAAACGATTTTTGTACTGTGATGGTGATATAAACAGTAACCTCAGACTCTGTGGGTATAGATAGCCCTATTCCAAAGCAGTCTGTTCCCAGGATCTGTTCATATTAAAAGAACATTGTTTATATTTGCATTTTCCTTGACACATAGCCCAGAACTATGCATACAGTGGGCATTTTAAAAATGTAGAACATGGAATCAATTATTTTTCTCTCAGTTCTGTAATTTTGGTTTCCATCTCCGTTTGAAAAGGATCCGTTTTCTGTCTGTGTCGCTCCTCATTAGAGGACCCAGTTTTTCAGCCACACTTGTCCCTTCTACAGCTGTTGATCAGCCTATTGATTAGGAGCCAGAGGCTAGCAGACAGCGAGGGAAGGGCATTATATTCTGGCACAATTTCTCTCTAAGTGCTTAATGTTCTTTAAACCCCTCATTCAATTAGATGGCACAAGCTATTACACACAAGTGCCCCAACACGGAAAATTACAAGCTCATATCTGACAGATACAGAGAAAGGAAGGCAGAGAGTAAGTTAATAGGACATTGTCTGTGTGTTTGGTAAATCCTGTGGAGTTTAGGGCTCAAGGTTAATATCAGAATGCCAGGCTATGGAATTTAAACAGCAGGTAGATTTCAATAGCACAGAATATGAGGGAGAACAGAGTATAGCTTGATATATTATTCTGTTATTTGAAATGGGTACTGTGTAAAATTCAGCATTTTCTCTGAAACATTTTGAAGATGATTTAGGCCATTGGAAATAATGGCAAAGTTAAAACTTTTTTTTAAGTTTGAAGTAACGTTACTAAAGTAGGTGACCTGATTGAATGTCACTAACGGGTGGAATTTTAAGAGTTCTGATATGCTTACAGACAGAAAAAAAGAAAGCAATCCTTTTTCTTTGTGGGAAGGATGACAGAATTAATCTTATAAACTGTAAGACTTAATATATGAAAACTATTAGTTGTTATTCATGTAGGGAGATGCTGAATTTTACTTGAGAATGAATCCTATGGCGCTTCTGCTAGCTATCGGGAGCCCTTTCACTGGGGTAGCACATGGCTGGTAAAATACAATGAAGGCTCGTTTTAGCCACTATTCATTCCTATCCCTGATGCCTTTGTGTTTGCACCAGAGTACAATAGTATCTGACCACCCGATAGATGCTTTTACAGTGGATATGAAAACATAAGCAGAATAGGGAGAATCAGTTTAATCATCTATTCTGGACAATTTGGAAGTTTATAACTATGATGCAACCTTTAACTTATATAACAACGGCTCATATTTAAAGCAAAATCAATAAATGGCTACTACAGCTTTGCCTGGTCTCGATCTTCAAACAAACTAGTTTTAGGAGATAGGTAAATGTATTTTCTTCATTTTACAATAAAAAACTTAAAATGAGACTTTAAGCAGTTTGACTGATATGACATATAGTTAGGAAACAGAGATAGGATGGGAAATCAGACAATATGAAAAGAGAAGTTTTAGCCACAAAATAAACTATCAGATGAAAACATATCATAGGATTTGTTTCATTCTTAAATAAAGGATCTGCTGTTTTAAAAAATTTGGAATCCATAAACCCGAAGAAGAAAATTCAAATTACCTGTAATCTCATTACAAAGAAAATTATTGTTAATATTTTGGAAGATATATATTCCAAATTATCTTGGATAATTTATAATGGATATATAATGGAAAATTTATACCTTGCTTATAGCCAGCTTTTTTCAGCTACCAACTTTTCCACTAAAATAAAATTTCTATGACATATATTACAAGCATATATACACCTTCTATGTACCATAATTTACCCAACAAATCACATAATTTTAAATGTTTCCAGTTGCATTTTTTGTTGTAGTTAAAACATTTTTATGAGTATCTTTATTGTTAAATGCATAGATTCATGCTTAGAAGCATACTTGGTAATTATTCTGGAAAATTATATCAATTTATACTAACAATACATAACAGTACTCATTTATGCCCACTCTAAGCAAAAGTGTCATCTTTTATTCCAGTTTTATTGAGCTATAATTGACATACAGTATTGTACAAGTTTGGGCTTTCTGGACAGCTCAGACAGTAAGGAAACTGCTATCCAAAAGTCTACAAGCAATAAATGCTGGAGAGGGTGTGGAGAAAAGGGAACCCTCTTACACTGTTGGTGGGAATGCAAACTAGTACAGCCGCTATGGAAAACAGTGTGGAGATTTCTTAAAAAACTGGAAATAGAACTGCCATATGACCCAGCAATCCCACTGCTGGGCATACACACTGAGGAAACCAGATCTGAAAGAGACACATGCACCCCAGTGTTCATCGCAGCACTGTTTATAATAGCCAGGAGATGGAAGCAACCTAGATGCCCATCAGCAGACGAATGGATAAGGAAGCTGTGGTATGTATATACCATGGAATATTACTCAGCCATTAAAAAGAATTCATTTGAATCAGATCTAATGAGATGGATGAAACTGGAGCCCATTATACAGAGTGAGGTAAGCCAGAAAGATAAAGACCAATACAGTATACTAATGCATATATATGGAATTTAGAAAGATGGTAATGATACCCTATATGCAAAACAGAACAGACTTTTGGACTCTGTGGCAGAAGGCGAGGGTGGGATGTTTCAAGAGAACAGCATTGAAACATGTATATTATCTAGGGTGAAACAGATCACCAGCCTAGGTGGGATGCATGAGACAAGTGCTCGGGCCTGGTGCACTGGGAAGACCCAGAGGGATCGAGTAGAGAGGGAGGTGGGAGGGGGTATCGGGGTGGGGAATACATGTAAATCCATGGCTGATTCATGTCAATGTATGACAAAACCCACTACAATATTGTAAAGTAATTAGCCTCCAACTAATAAAAATAAATGAAAAAAAAAAAAAAAAGAAGAAACTGCTTGCATTGCAGGAGACCCAGGTACAATCCCTGGGTTGGGAAGATCCCCTGGAGAAAGGAATGGCAACCCACTCAAGTACTCTTGCCTGGAAAATCCCAAGGACAGAGGAGTCTGGCAAGCTACAGTTCATGGGGTGGCAAAGAGTCGGACACGACTGAGAGATAAACACTGTATAAGTTTAAGGTGTATTAACATAATAATCTGACTTTGATACATCACTGAAATATTTACCACAAGAAGTTTAGTAAACATCTATCATCTCATATATACACAAAATAAGAAAAAAATAATATATTTTCCTTGTCATGAAAACTCAGGATTTACTCTATTAACAACTTTCATATGTAACATATAGCAGTATTCATCATATTGGTCATACAGTACATCCTTAGAACTTATATGTCTTACAACTGTAAGTTTACATTTTAACCACCTTCATCAAACTCCATCTTCCCAAACATTCCACCACTGGCAACCACAAATATTGATGCAAAGTCTTTTTCTGTGAGTATGTTTCTTGTTTGTTTGAGTTATAACTGACCTACAATGCTATGTTAGTTCCTGTGTTCTATGTGTGCAACATAGTGGTTAGATATTTCTGTTCATTAAAAAATGATTAATATGGTAAATATAGTTATCATCTGTCATTACACAGACATTGCATTATTATTAATCATATTCCCTACACTATATATTTCAGCCTCCCTTCTGGCAACCGCCTGTTTGTTCTTTACATCTAAGTTTCTGTTTCTATATTACATCTGCTTATTTGTTTTTAAGATTCCACATAGAAGTGATATTATACAGTATTCGTTTTCCTCTGTCTGACTTATTTTACTTAGCATAATGCTGTCCAAGTCCATCCATGTTGTATTCATCAGTTTATAGACACTTATGTTACTTTTATATCTTGGCTATTCTAAATAATGCTGCAATGAGCATAGGGATGCATATATCTTTTGGAATTACTCTTTTGGTTTTCTTTGGAAAAATACACAGGAAAGGAACTGCTGGATCACATGATAGTTCTACTCTTAAATATTATTTTCTTAAAAAACTTCCAAACTGTTTTCCATCATAACTGCACCAGTTTATATTCCCATCAAAATGCAAGAGAGTTCCTTTTTTTCCACATCCTCACCAACATTTGTTATTTGTTATCTTTTTGATAATAGCCATTATGATATGTGTGAAATGACATCACACTGTGGTTTTAATTTGCATTCCTCTGATGTTTAGAGATATTGAGCATCTTCTCATGTGCTCCTGGCCATCTGTGTCTTCTTCAGAAAAATGTCTATTCAGGTCTTCTGTCTGTTTTTTAATCAGATTGTTTATTCTTTGGATGTTGAGTCATATGAGTTCTCATATATTTTGCATATGAATCCCTTATCAAATTTATCATTTGCAATACCTTCTCCTATTTGGTAGGCTGTCTTTTTCATTTTTTTGAGAATTTTCTTTACTATGTGAAAGTTTTTTACTTTGATATAGTGCAATTTGTTTATTTTTGCATTTGATTCCCTTGCCTGAGGATACATATCCAAAAAATTATTGCTAGGATTGGTTTCAAAGAATATATTGCCTGTGATTTCTTTTACAAGTGTTATGGTTTCAGGTCCTACATTTAAGTCTCTACTTCTATTTTGAATTTATTTTTGTATATGATGTGACAAAGTCCAGTTTGATTTTTCTGTATATAAGCTGTTCAGTTTTCCCAAAACCATTTACTGGAGAGGCTTGTCTTTATCCAATTGTATATTCTTGCCTCCATTGTAAATTAATTGATCACATGAGTATGGGTTCATTTCTGAACTATCTATTGTGTTTCATCAATGGACATGCCCATTTTTGTGCTAGCTACATACTGTTTTGATTAATGTAGCTTTATGGTACAGTTTAAAAACAGTGTGATGCCTTTATCTCTGTTCTTCTTTCTTAAGATTGCCTTGTCTATTTGGATCTTTTGTGGTTCTACACAAATTTAAAGAGTAATTGTCCTAGTTCTGTGACAATACTATTAGAATTTTTATAGGGACTGAATTCAATATGCAGATTTTCTTAGGTAGTGTGGTCATTTTAACAATATTATTTATTCTAATTAATGAACATAATATATCTTTCCATCATTTATGTCATCTTCAATTCCCTTCATAAGTGTCCATAGTTTTCTAAGTACAAGACTTTTACTTCTTTATATTTATTTCTAGGCAATTTATTCTTTTTGATGTAACTTTAAATGGGATTATTTTCAGAATTTCTCATTTTGATAGTTTGTTGTTAGTATATACAAATGCAGCAGATCTCTTTGTATTAATTTTGTGTCCTGCAGTTTTCCTGAATTCATTTACTAGTTCTAATAGTTTTTTTTAGTATCTTCTTCAAGATTTTCTGTATATAATATCATGCCACCTACAAACAGTGACACTCTTATGTCTTCCTTTCCAATTTGGATTCATTGTTCTTACATCTTCTTGTCTGACTGCTGTGGCTAGAACTTCTAATACTATATTGAATAAAAGTGACAAGAGTGGACGTCCTTGTTTTGTTTCGAATCTTAGACAAAATACTTTCAGCTTTTCAACTTTGAATATAATGTTAACTATGGACTAGTCATATATGGCCTTTACTATATTCAAGTATTTTCCCTTTATATTCACTTGTTGAGTATTTACCTAAATATATGTTGATTTTTTTCAAAATCTTTTTCTGTATCTGTTGTGGTGCTTTTTATTTTTCACTGTGTTATGTGATGTATCATTTGACAGATTCAGATACTGATCCACCTTCACATCCCAAGTATAATTTTCATCCGATCATTTTTGATTCTTTTAATGTATTATTCAGTTTGGTTTCCTAATGTTTGGTTGAGGGTTTTTTCATATATGGTCATCAGTGATACTGGTCTGTAATTTTCCCTTTTTGTATCGTCCTTGTCTGGTTTTGGTATCAGGAAGATCCTGGCCTGGTAGAGTTCATTTGGAAGAGCTCATTTTTCTTCAATTTTTGGAATAGTTGGAGAAGGATAGGTGTCAATTCTTCTTTAAATATTTGGTAAAACACACCTTATGAAGCTGTCTGGTCCAAGCTTTTAATTGTTGGAATTTTTTGTTTTTTTGTTTTTTTTTTTTTAGCAATTAAGTGAGCTGCTCTAGGACCCAGCCCAGCCTATCAATGGGATGTTCTCAGCCCCCAGGATCCCTGAAGCCCCACAACCAGATGAGCTGGGACCCAGCCCCACACACCAGTGGGCCTGCAACAGTGCCAGGACACCTGGGGCCTGCAACAAGCTGCCCCAGAAACTGATCCCACCCACTAGGGGGCCGGCACTAGACTTGGGTATACAGACAGTCACGCGGGAACCCAGCCCCCAACCACCAGCAGCTGGCAGCCTCCATACTAAACAGGGCCTGCCGGCCAGCTAGGCTGGGGACCAGCCCAGCCCACCCACACACCCACAGTAGTTGGCCCCACCACGGGAGAAGGACATACGTTGTCCACACAGGGGCCAGAGTATATAGCTCTGGCGATGACTGGGTAGTATGCTGCTGGGTCCCATAAGGCATCTCCTAAATAAGGCCACTTCTCCAAGATCAGGAAATGCCACAAACTGCCTAATATGTACAAATGGACACAGAGAATTAGACAAAATCAGGCAGCAAAGGAATATGTTCCAAATGAAGGGACAGGATAAGGCCTCAGAAGAAGAACTAACTAAGGATAAGCAATATACCAATAAAGAGTTCAAGGTAATGATTATAAAGATGCTCAGTTAATTCCAGAGGTGATCCGATGAACACAGTGAGAAGTTAAACAACTACTATAAAGCTATTAGGAGGGTTAACAATCAAAAGTAGCAAAATCATCTATGTCCTCAATACACAAAATAATGTAAAATATGATCTCAAAAACTGTACTCATAGAGGAGGAGAGTGAAAATGCATGGTTGTAAAAGATCAATGATTAAGAGATCATTGAAAAAGAATGGACGAATATATAACTGACTTACTTTGTTGTACACCTGAAACTAACATAACATTGTCAAATCAATTGTGCTCCAATAAAAATAAATAAATATTTTTTAAGAAATTAAAGAAAAAGGATGGGGAACACATGTAAATCCATGGCTGATTCATGTCAATGTATGGCAAAAATCACTACAATATTGTAAAGTAATTAGCTTCCAACTAATAAAAATAAATTTTAAAAAATTTTTTAAAAAGAAATTAAAAGATCAACAAACTAAATAATCATAGATTTAGATATATAGTTTTCTATATATAAACTTTAAGGCAACCACAAACCAAAGTCTATAATAGATATACACACACAAAAGAGAAAGGAATTACAACATAACACCAAAGATACTAATCAAATCACAAAGTAAGAAGGCAAAAGAAGAAGAAAAAAACTTTAAAAAAAACTATAAAAATAACCAGAAAGCAATGAACAAAATGGTAAAAAGTACAACCCATCAGTAATGTAAATGAACTAAACATAACTTTAAATGTAAATGAACTAAATGCTCCAATAAAAAGACATAGAGTGGCTCATGCTTGTGCTCAGTCGCTCAATCATGTCCAACTATTTGCAACCCTATGGGCCCACCAGGCTCCTCTGTCCATGGGATTTTCCAGGCAAGAATGCTGGAGAGGGTTCTCATTTCTTCCTCCAAGGGATCTTCCTGACCCAGGGACTGAACCCACCCCTGTATCTTGTGCATTGGCAGGTGGATTCTCTACCACTGAGTCACCTGAGAAGCCCCATAGGGTGGCTAGATCGATTTTAAAAATAAGACTACATGTAAGCTACAGAATTCAAAAGGTGGCTTCAATTTTGGAAGTTTTTAAAGTATTTTTTTAAGATAAAACCAAAGATAGTTGGATCTGTTGTTTGGATAATCATACTTTAGTACTTTTTAAAAAGTGCTTAGCATTTTTAAATAATATAAAACTTATCCTGGAGACATGGTTAGGAATAATCTATGCAGGATATTTAAAATATAGGAAACATTTTATCCAAGCCAGCTACTACTACCTCTAAAACTAGGTGGATTACTGGCAGCATTGAGTAAAGAAATGTAATGTAATCAGACAAATGTAATCAGACCCATTTTGAGAAAATCAATTGACTATGGAACTTAAAGTTTTGAGGCACTTCTAAAGTAGTAAAATTTTAATTAACATTAAAGGTACAATATAAATATTCACTTAAAAGACATCTTCTAGCATATCCTGTTTGTTTGTTTTTTTAATACAAAACTTTTATAACAGAAGCAGCTATTTAAGTGATCAACTTAACAATGCAGTACTGGAAACAGTTCCCCAAGAGGTTCACATTGTCTATTAGAGAATACACTCACTTTGGCTTTCCCAGAAAATGCAGCTCCATAGTAAATGACATTTGTTCATTAGAAATGATGTATTTCTCTCATTATCCATTTCAGAAGTGGTAAAGATATTATAAAGTTTTGCCGAGGTTAAACACTATACTATCAGAGTTGTTCCAGGAAAAGCAAAAAGACAAGGAGAATACTCATTTTCAAGGGTGTCTTATTTTTGCAGCCACTTGAGAAATATAATACCTTCTGCACCAAAAGTTTTTCCCACCTGCTAAGGTTGTGAGACAGAGATTAGTCAGCCAGCTTAGATTTCACAAGACAAGTCTGGAGTAAATAAGCCATTCTATTTAGCTTTGAAAAAAAAAATCTATTGGAAGTGACAGAGTAGTTGATGAATAGAGATTATTTTGAAGTGTACTGCAAAAATTGGCCTTAGTACAGGACTCTTTTTAAAGAACTTTCTTCCGTTTTGTTGCTAGAATGGGGAAAATTGTGCAATTTTCCCATAACCACTTGATTCTTTTCCTCTGTTATGGAGATGGAATTTCGAAAGGAGGGAACTACCCCAGTGTGAGCTAAAGCGAGGAAATAAAAGGCAGCTGATCCCCAGGAAAAATAGTGCATTCTTCACTCTTTCACTCATAAAAGGAATCTATGGTTCCATTCCTGATATAAGAAGATGCCATTTACAGATGTGGCAAATGCACGCCTGAAGATTAAGCACCAAGATCTCTGCCCTAGAGAGAGATTTACATTTCACTGATTACTTCAAGGAGAACAGCTAATTCACCAAGACCACCCGTATTCCTTTTCTTTAGGGTAGAATGATGATAATCAAACTAGCAGTAATATTTTAAAACTTTATATAATATTAGTACATACCAGGCCCCATTCTAAAACTTAATACATGTTAACACATTTAATTCCCATAAAAGCCTATAAGGCAATGCAGGTATTAGAGGTGCTGACCCTCCATGCAGTTGAAAATCTATGTACAACACTTGACTCCTCCCCAAAATTAACCACTTATAGTCTACTGTTGACTAGTAGGTTACCAATAATAAAAACAGTTGATTAACACTCATTTTATGTGTTTTATATAGTATATTCTTATAATAAATACATAAAATGGTATTAAAACCATAAGGAACAGAAAATGTATTCACAGTACTGTACTGTATTTAGTAATACCATAAGCTTACATCATCTGTTTGCAAGATAAATTGTCTGTCAGTCAATACCAACATCAATATTGATGACTGTCCACCTCTGTGAATATATTAAAATTCATTGAACCATACACTTAAATGTGTATAATCTGTGAAGTGAAGTATTAGTCACTCAGTGATATACGACTCTTTGGGACCCCCACGGGCTATAGCCAGCCAAGCTCCTCTGTCTATGAAATTCTCCAGGCAAGAATATTGGAATGGGTTGCCATTTCTTTCTCCAGGGGAGACCAAGATCAAAGACCAGGGATCGAAATCAGTTCTCCTGCACTGCAGGCAAATTCTTTACCATCTGTGCTGCTAGGGAAGCCTACCTATAAACTATACACCTAGGAAAATTTTAGTGTATGTAAATTATGTCTCAATAAAACTTTTAGGACAGCACATTCATCCTAACTACTCTACAAGAAAAGGTCATGCTATAGGTTCCCCAATAGTGATGACAATATTCTTGAAAAATCTCATCACACACGAAATCAAAAGGGAAAATTTTTATATTTAATTGGAGTAAAGAAAGTTACAAAGGGCTTGCCTGGTAGCTCAGTGGTCAAAAAAAAAAAATCCTCCTGCCAATGCAGGAGACATGGGTTCGATCTCTGATCTGGATAGATCCCACATACCCCTGAGCAACTAAACCCAAACGCCACAACTATTGAGCCTGCACTCTTGAGCCTGGGAGCTACATTTACTGAAGCCCACACACCCTAGAGCCAGTGCTCCTCAGCAAGAGAAGCCGCCAAAATGAGAAGCCCATGCCCCACTGCTAGAGAGTAGCCTCCGCTCATTGCAAATAGAGAAAAGCCCGCACAGCAATGAAACCAAATAAATAAATGAAATTATTTTAAAAACAGAAAGTTGCAGAGAAGAAAGTATGACTATGATGCAAAGATCTCATTGCTATTTTATACTGCATGTATTAATAAATTGGAAAGCATGCCCAAAACAGAAAAATCTGGTGCTTGTGTGCATGAAAGAAAATGTCAGTGCCTTCATCTAGCCTATTTTGAGAAACATTAATAACAGATACTTTATCATGAATTTGTATTTACCTTTTCCTTAGCAATATCCTTCACCCAATTTCTATATGAATTTATAAATATATTTTGTAGAGCCTTAGATAATATGCAAATCAAAGCATCTTTCCTGTGTGTGGTCTTTCCTCTAATTGTTCCAGTTCAGGTAGCCAGTTAGTGATCCAAAATTTTAAAAGTTTAAGGACAGGGGTGATTGAACAAAACCACCATAACATTGAAAGGATAGCCATATGACCAATACAATGATTAAAAGGTAACATAAACAATCCTTTCTTAACAAATTCATTTATGTCATATCATAGCAGTGAAAGTTTCTTCTTTAATATTTTTGCCAACCACAAAATCATGATTTCAAGGATGTGGAGAGTCCTGAGTCTTCCTACATTTTACTTTTTGAAACAATCCAGTACCCTCCTTCTCTGATTTATTGTGTGAAACCAGTACTTACTGCATTATCAGTAGTCAACCTCTTAGAGAACTTAAGGGTTTAACTCTTCAAGAAGATTTTAATTTTAATTTTTGTTTAACTAGAATTCCAAAGGAATCTGCCTCCCCAGAAAATTTAACATTAAACAACTTTTTGTATATTGTGGCCAACTCCTATATCCCACTGGCATGTTCCTTCATAATTCCCTTAACTTCAGTTGGGTTCACATCTAAGGCATCCAATAAATGAGAAATTATCTTCCATTCTGGTTTTCCAGGATTTTACTACCTAGTTCAGTAAATCATTCAAGAATCAAAAATCTTTATGATTATTTTACAACTAAATTAGCCCCAACCAAAAGAAATCCAATGAAGATACTAAGGGGTTTTAAAAGACCAGAGAGCTGAAAGTGAAGAACATAGCAGATGTTCCATAGCATTAATATAGACAGAAGAAACTAGAACTCCATCTTAAGGAAGCAAGAATAGCATCGCACTTAGGAACACAGAGGGCTTCCATGGTGGTTCAGATGGCAAAGAATCTGCCTGCAATGCAGGAGACCTGGGTGCAGTCCCTGGGTTGGGAAGATCCCCTGGAGAAGCAAATGACAACCCACTCCAGTATTCTGGCCTGGAGAATCCCAAAGACAGAGGATCCTGGTGGGCTATAGTCTACGGGGTCACAAATAATTGGAAATGACTGAGTCACTAACACTAGGAGCATAGACCTGGGATCCAGAATATCTCCAATTTGTTTCATGCTTCTGCTACTAATGAGTTTTATCATCTTAGAGAAATTACTTATCCTTACTGTGCCTCACTTTCTCCATCTGTAAAATAGACATACATAGAATGCCCATACTGTTTAGTTGCTCAGTCGTATCTGACTCTTTGTGACCCCATGGACTGTAGCCTGACAGGCTCCTCGGTCCATGGAGATTCTTCAGGCAAGAATACTGGAGTGGGTTGCCATGCCCTTCTTCAGAGGATCTTCCCAACCCAGGGACAAAACCTAGGTCTCCCACATTGCACGTGGATTCTGTACCATCTGAGCCAGCAGGGAAGCTCTACGAGTACCTATACCGTAAGATATTTATGAACCTTAAATGGGTATACACACATACAACATTTCAAATATTGTCTGAGAGAAGTGTTGAATATCACTGTCTTATATATCATTGACTCTCAATCCAGGAAGGAAGGCACATGTCTGAATCACCTGGCAAGGTTTCCACTTATTCCATTTACCCTTTCCAACTCCCAAGGACTATATTGTGTGCTAGGGAGTCTCAAATACTTTTAATCAGGGAAGTGACATGATATCTGCTCATTACGAAAATCTCTCTGGGGGCACTATACAGGGAGAGAGGAAAGAAAGATCTCGAAGCCCTCTGCAGATGTTCAGATAATGATCTGAAAGCCATAGGAACAGAAAAGGACAAAATGGCTACAAGATATGTTTACCAAAGTAAAAGTGATAGAGCCTAGTCACCTGGTGAGTGTAGGATGCCATCCATGTTTCTGCTTTAGGGTCTGAAATGAACAAAGCTAGCATATCTAAGAAGGAGTTAGAATGAAAAGCACTTTTCTTTACAACTAGAAAACTAGTAAATCTGCACTCAGCAGTACACTGCAAAGCAGACTCAACAGGAGTCTATTTATTACTTTTGTCTCTCTAAAGAAAATTTGCATCTCTTCTTTACAGCACCCAAAATCTACCAGTTGCTCCTCTTCTCCAAGATCATAGGTATCTTTCCTGTGCCTCTTATTAATACCAAACCTTGGCGTTAGTAATTCTACTGGCAATAGGCTCCTAAGGATATTGACATAGTGTTTAAGTCATTCAGCTACTAGTTAATACCTCTGAGTTAACATTCTTAACTGCTCTTTAAAACTGAAATTTAAGAGACAGAACATAATGGAGGATGACACTGGGAATATGCACTCAGCCTGCGCATCCAGACCCACTTTGTCCATGACAGCTGGCTTGGATGGAGAAGTCATCTTGCACAAACCAAATGATCAGTCCTCTTCCAGTGTAAAGATATGATCCCATAAGGATATTATGGGATGAGAGAAGAATCACAAGTAAGTCAGCAAAACTGGGAAAACTAGGTCATCTCAGGGCTTGAGTTGAGGAAGAGTCAAGAAACAGAGTATTTCCATAGTTCGGGTGTCATCCCGCAAGGTGCTAGAACAATTTGTATAGAGGGATAACAAGATCTGAAATTCCAAATCAGTCCAGGGGGCACCGGTGCCTACAAATTGTACATGATTCTTGGAGAAAATTGATGTAATGTGACACACGGATGGAAGAGTCAACAAGGTTTTTATTTTAATGATAGAACCGAATTCTGAAATTAAGCACAGCAGGTAGGAAATGGATCTAGCACAGATGTCAAAAGCTATCATTGGCTTTTTGTGATAAAACACTTTCTCCCCTCCTAAAGCCCAGGCCAGTGGTCTATGTAGGTCACTGATGTTGAACACAGAGGAAAAAAAAATGACAAGTGTGAGTGTTTTTCTGAGGAAAATGTGAAAAATTACTGATATTCAAAGATCCTTTTATTTTAGCATATCTTTCATTACCACATAATAATAGCAGAGGTACCATATTTTCCAGTGATCACATTATTGCATCACAGGCAAAATATAAAAAAGTAAACAGTTGAAATAAGCACCAGATAAAAGAAAACAAATAAATGGTGCAGAATTCTATCTGACACCTGATCACTCAGCAAACTTTGAATGGCAGTGAGTATAGCCCTAATTTGGGGCTGATTCTTATTTTCACACAGTTTAGATAATCTTTCCTCTGATACCTAAGTTTTTTCTCCAAAAATGGCTTTTTCTTTCCCATTTTCCAGCTTTGTACATAAGAAGGTCTGGATTTTTTAACTGATTTCTTATGGAATTATTTGCTCATCTTAGTCACTGCAATCTATATTGAACACAGAATGGCAAATTTTTCTTACATTTATCATTATTTCTAAAGAGAAGATCAACAAAGAAGAAGTTTGATCCTTTAACCAAAATTATTTTCAATCAATGAAATCCCATGAACCATTTCTATTTTTAATAAACACACTTGATTCTTTATTACTAGTGAAAGCATTTACCTATGTGGTATAATTCAAAGGACACCAGTAAGACTTTTTTGCACCCAAGTCTTCCAGATCATCAGTAAAACACTAAGCCATTCCACAACTAAATGTTGTGTACTTTAAGTTCTTACATGGGCTTCTCCTTTAAATGCAATCCAGTAAATATAAATACCTCTGGGAAAGGCAGTGTTTCAAGGTAATAATTTTTTCGTAGTTTTAATAAGTCATTGAAACTGCTCTTTGGAATAAATTTTATACAGAAACTCAATGAAATCATAAACAAAATGAAAAGACAACCTACAGAATTAGAGAAAATACAAATGATGTGACTGTCAAGAGCTTAATTTCCAAAATATACAGATAGTTCATACAACTTGACAACAACAAGAGCAACAACAAAAAACAGTTGAAAAATTGGCACAAGATATAAACAGACATTTCTCCAAAGAAGAAACACAGATGGCCAATAGGCACACGGAAAGATGCTCAACACTGCTAATCATTAGAGAAATGCAAAAAAAAAAAAAAAAACTACACTGAGGTACCAATAAAGGACCATCATTAAAAAGTCTAAAAATTGCAAATACTGGAGAGGCTATGGAGAAAAGAGAACCTTCCTACAATATTGGTGGGAATGGAAGTTGGTGCAGCCACTGTAGAACACAGTACACAGGTTCCTCAGAAAACTAAAAATAGAATTACTATATGATCCAGCAATCCCACTCCTGGGCATATAACCAGACAAAACAGTAATTCAAAAAGATATGTGCACCCCTGTGTTCATAGCAGCACATTCACAATAATCCAGACACGGAAACAACCTAAATGTCCCCAGAAAAGATGAATGGATAAAGAAGATGTGGTACATATATGCAATGGAATACTACTCAGCCATAACAAACACCAAAATAATGTCATTTGCAACATCATGGATGTAACTTGAGATTATTATACTAAGTGAAGTTAGCCAGAAAGAGAAAGAAAAATATTATAGGATGTTACTTATATGTGGAATCTAAAATACGGCACAAGTGAACAAACTATGAAACAGAAACAGAATCACGGACATAGAGAACAGATTGGTGTTTGCCAAGGGGGAGAGGGATGGGGAGGGAAGGAGTGGGAGATTGGGTTTACCAGATGCAAACTGGTATATACAAAATGTATAAACCACAAGGTCCCCCTGTATAGCACAGGGAGCTATATTTAATATCCTATGATAAACCTTAATGGAAAAGAATATGAAAAAGAATGTGTACATTTATTATATACATATATATGTATATATAACTGAGTCACTTTTGTGTACAATAATAATTAACACAACACTGTAATTCAATTACACTTCAATAAAATAGTAAAAAAAAAAAAACAAAAAACAACTCAATGTATAAATAAGGTGATGCAAATGGGATTAGAACCTTGTCCATATTTCTCTCCTCAAATCTACATGTCCCCTGGGGTACCTCTATGAAATTTCAATGATTCTTGACAACAAGTTTTAATACTCTTAAAATTGAGAAAGGAGTATGTTAAGGCTATACATCACCACCCTGTTTATTTAACTTATATGCAGAATATGTCATGCAAAATGCCAGGTTGGATGACTCCCAACCTGGAATAAAGAGGGCTGGGAGAAATATCAACAATCTAAGATATGCAGATGACACCACCTTCATGGCAGAAAGGAAAGCAAAGAAGAACTAAAGAGCCTCTTGATGAAGGTGAAAGAGGAGGGTGAAAGAGCTGGCTTAAAACTCAGCATTCAAAACATTAAGATCATGGAATCTGATCCATCATTTCATGACAGACAGTGAAATAGTAGAAACAGTGACAGACTTTCTTGGGCTCCAAAATCAATGTGGATAGTGACTCCAGTCACACAATTAAAAGACCCTGCTCCTTGGAAAAAGAGCTATGACAAACCTAGCCAACATATTAAAAAGCAGAGATAGCCCTTTGCTGACAAAGGTCCATATAGTCAAAGCTATGGTGTTTCCAGTAGTCATGTATGTATTTGAGAGCTGGACCATAAAGAAGGCTGGAAGTTGAAGAATTGATGCTTTTGAACTGTGGTATTGGAAAAGACTCCTGAGAGTCTCTTGGACAGCAAGAAGATCAAACCATCTTAAATGAAATCAATAGATCTTAAATGAAATCAACCCTGAATATTCATTAGTAAGACTGATGCTGAAGCTGCAGCTCCAACACTTTGGCCACCTAATGCAAAGAGCTGACTCATTTGAAAAGAACATGATGCTGGGAAAGACTGAAAGCAGGAGGAGAAAGGGATGACAGAGGATGAGATGGTTTGATGGCATCACTGACCCAATGAACATGAATTTGAGCAAACTCCAGGAGACACGGAGAGACGGGGAAGCCTGGCGTGCTGCCATTTGTGGGGATGCAAAAGTTGAACATGACTTAGTGATTGCACAACAGCAACAATGGGGAAAAAAGCACTTTGAGGGATACCAAAAGCTATCTCAAAATGGATCATAGTTTTAAATGTGAAACTTGAAATTATAAAGCTTCTAGAAGAAAACAGAAGTTTTCTTAATCTTTTAGGAAAAGAGTTTTAAACATAACATTGAAAGCTCCTTTAATTAAAAAAAATAATTGATTGGACTCACACTAAATGAAGAACTTTGCTCTTTTAAAGGGCTTCCCTTGTAGCTCAGTTGGTAAAGAATCTGCCTGCAATGTGGGAGACCTGGGTTCAATCCCCATGTTGGGAAGATCCCCTGAAGAGGGAATGGCAACCCACTCCAGTATTTTTGCCTGGAGAATCCCATGGACAGAGGAGCCCAGCGGGCTATAGTCTATGGGGTTGCAAGAGTCTGACACAACTTAGTGACTAAACCACCACCATCAAAAATACTTTTAAAAGAATAAAATACTAATTGTAGCCTGGTTGAAATATTTGCAAATCATACATCAGATAAAGGATGTATATTCAGAACAGATAATTCTCAAAAAACAATAACAACAAAACAAAAATTGGGCAATATTCTTTAATAAACACTTCATCAAAATGCAAGAATAGTAACTAAGCAGATTTGACAGCAGCTCAATGTGTTTGGTCATTAGGCATTTAATATGAATTAAATCAATGAAATACTTTTAGGTGCATGCATTCTAAGTTGCTTCAGTCATGTACAACTCTTTGCAATCCACTGGACTGCAGCCCAGCAGGCTCCTCTGTCCATGGGATTCTCCAGACAAGAATACTGGAGTGGGTTGCTGTGTCCTCCTCCAGGGGATCTTCCCAACACAGGGTCTCTTATGTCTCTTATGAACCAGCGTCTCTTATGTCTCCTGCATTGGCAGGCAGGTTCTTTACCCTAGCACCATCTGGGAAGCCTGATATACCTTTGCACAAATGTCTAAAAAGACTGACTAATTAGATCAATCGAAAATGTGGAGCAACAAAAAATCTCATATTCTGCTGGTGGGAATGAAAAATGGTAAAACCACTTTCAAAAACAATGTGGCTATTTCATTTTTTTAAAAGCTAAATATATAACTCCTTATTGGAGGAGATCCAACCAGTCCATCCTAAAGGAAATCAGTACTGGGTGTTCATTAGAAGGACTGCTGTTGAAGCTGAAACTCCAATATTTTGGCCACCTGATGCGAAGAGCTGACTCATTTGAAAAGACCCTGATGTTGGGAAAGATTGAAGGCAGGAGGAGAAGGGGATGATAGAGAAGGAGATGGTTGGATGGCATCACCGACTCAGTGGCCATGAGTTTGGGTAAACTCCAGGAGTTGGTGATGGACAGGGAGGCCTGGCGTGCTGCGGTTCATGGGGTTGCAAAGAGTCGGACATGACTGAGCGACTGATCTGAACTGACTGAATCCCTAAATGACAACCCACTTAGTATTATTCTTGCCTCAAAAATTCCATGAACAGAGGAGCCTGCCAGGCTACAATCCATGGGGTCACAAAAGAGTCAGACTCGATTGAGCAACTGAGTGTGCATGCACCCATTATCCAGTAATTCAAATCTTAGACATTCACCCAAAAGAAATAAAAACATATGGCATAAAGTCACAATTACACAAGATACCGTTCTAGAGATCATCTGTATAATATTGTCCTTACAATTATATTTTATTATACACAAAAATTTGTCATGAGGGTTCATATCATGCTAAACATTCATACCACAACTCTATCTATCTATCTCTATACATATATATATATATATATATATTTAAAGTTCACACTTTATTAGCTGCTTTATATTTGAATAACATATTTGTAAACAACTATCAGGTAAATGGCTAAATAAACTGCTATTTCTTACACTAGACTATTACTTTGAAGCATAAAGAAATAAACTACTAATTCACATAATATTATCAATAAATTCAAGATAATCAGATTGAATGAAGCCAGAAAAATAAATACATACTATATGACCCCTTTACTAGGACATTCTATAAATTGAAAGCAAAACTGAAAAAAAAAAAAACTGATCAAGGGCTGCCTGGGTTAGAGGGAAAGAGCAGAAAGAAGTGTACAAAAAGGACAGGGATCTTTTGGGGTGATAGATATGCTAATAATCTTGATTGAGATGATGGATTCATGAGTGTATATGTATGTCAAAATTAGCACCTTATGTTTTCCAAATGTGTGCAGCTTACTGTATTGGGTTGGTGCAAGCATAACTGAGCTTTGCTTGTACTTCTGCTGGTAAAGTATCCACCTGCAATGTGGGAGACATGAGTTCGATCCCTGGGTTAGGAAGATCCCCTGAAGAAGGGAATGGCTATCCACTAGAGTATCCTGGCTTGGAGAATTCCATGGCCTCTATGGTCCATGGGGTTGTAAAGAGTCGGACACGACTGAGTGACTTTCATTTTCACTTTCAAACATATCTGTAGTTTCAGAACATGAATCTTAAATCATTATAACTAGGATCAAACACTTTTATTAATCAAAATAGGAACCATTACAATCAACACATTTTGCCAACAAGAAATAAGTTGGTTTATTCCTGCAGCATAAAAATCCATGCTTTGGGATTCAACAAACCCTTTGAAAACATTTTCTGCCTCCTGCTGGTTGTGGAAGCATTTTCCCTGCAAAGAGTTGTCGAGATGCTTGAAGAAGTGATAATCATTTGGTGAAGGGTCAGGTGAACACGACAGAATAGACAAAACTTTGTAGCACAATTCATTCAACATTTGAAGTGTTGATTGTGAGACTAGCAGTCGGGCATTGTCATGAAGAAGAATTGGGCTCTTTCTGTTGACCAATGCCAGCTGCAGGCATTGAAGTTTTTGGTGTATCTAATCGACTTGCTGAGCATACTTCTCAGGTGTAATGGTTTCACCAGGATTCAGAAAGCTGTAGTGGTTCAGATGGGCAGCAGACTAACAAGCAGTGACCATGACCTTTTTTTTTTTTTTTTTTTTGGTGTAAGTTTGGCTTTGGGAAGTGCTTTGGAGCATCTTCTGGCTCCAATCACTGCGCTGGTCCACCTTTCATTGCATGTCACAATCTGATCAAGAAAAGGTTTGCTGTTGTTGCAAAGAGAAAGAGAAGATGACACTACAGAATGATGTTTGTTTTTTGATTTGTGGTCAGCTCATGCAGCATCACTTATTGAGCTTTTACACCTTTCCAATTTGCTTCAAATGTCAAATGCCCATAGTGTGGTTGATGATGAGTTCTTTGGCAACTTCTCATTTAGTTGTAAGAAGATCAGCTTATATGATGGCTCTCAATTGGTCATTGTCAACTTCTGATGACCGGCCACTATGTTCTTCATCTTCAAGTCTCTCGTCTCCTTTGCAAATCTTCTTGAACCACCACTGCACTGTAAGTTCAGCAGCAGTTTCTGGGCCAAATGCATTGCTGACGTGTGTTGTCTCCACAGCTTTATGACTCATCTTAAACTCAAATAAGGAAATTACTCAAATTTGTTTTTTGTTTAAAGTCATTTCCATAGTTTAAAATAAATATAAATTACACAGCAAGTAATAAGTCATGAACAAAAAAATAAAGTGAGAATAGTGCATTAAAATAATGTGTGACATAACCACTTGTATTTAAGAAAGTATTCCAATATCAAACAGCAAAGTTCAACAATGCAAAACTGCAATTGTTTTTGCACCTACCTAAATGGCAACCCACTCCAGTACTCCTGCCTGGAAAATCCCATGGATGGAGGAACCTGGTAGGCTGCAGTCCGTGGGGTCGCCAAGAGTCGGACACAAATGAGTAATTTCACTTTCACTTTTCACTTTCATGCATTGGAGAAGGAAAGGGCAACCCACCCCAGTGTTCTTGCCTGGAGAATCCCAGGGACTGGGGAGCCTGGTGGGCTGCTGTCTATGGGGTCGCAGAGTCAGACACGACTGAAGTGACTAAGCAGCAGCAGCAGCAGCAATATGTCTCTTAAAACTCAGTAAAGCTGTTAGAAACAAATTCTGAATGTATAAAAAATATAAAATGTAAAGAAGAAAATTTAAAGCAAAATGAAGAATTATATATTATGGAGGTAAGTGTTGAGCATTGTGACTACATAGAGGTGACCTCCATCTATTCTTGTGGGGTCATGGAAGAATATTATAGTTAGGGCGAGTGTGAACATTCTAGGCTGAGAAAGTACCATGTTCTTATAGAGTAGAGCTCCAGTTGAACTAATAGAGCAAAGCTAGCAAATTATGACAAAGAAACAGTGATCAAAAAATTAAGTGTTATCCTGCCCATTACCCTTCTCTGACATGCCACGACTCAATTTCTAGAACACCTAGTTGCCCATAAGGCAAAAATATAATCTCTAGTGATTTGATAAAAAATAACAAACTCCATAGAAAAGTGGAAATGCTCATTGGCTGTACAGACACAACGCTATTGACAAAAACTACTTCACCCCATCATCAACCTTGCTTTTGCACTATTTTTATACTAATGCCTTTTGAACAGGAAAAATGGAACAAGGAGGAGTAGATAGAGGTAAATAACAGAATGGGAAAGATGAAAGAGCTCTTCAAGAAAACTAGAGATACCAAGAGAATATTTCATGCAAAAAAATGCACAATAAAGGACAGAAATGGTATGGACCTAACAGAAGCAGAAGATATTAAGAAGAGGTAGCAAAAACACACAGAAGAACTATACAAAAAAGATCTTCATGGCCCAGATAATCACAATAGTGTGATCACTCACCTAGAGCCAGCCATCCTGGACTGTGAAGTCTAGTGGGCCTTAGGAAGCAATACTACAAACAAAGCTAGTGGAGGTGCTGGAATTGCAGTAGAGTTATTTCAAATCCCAGAAGATGATGCTTTGAGAGTGCACCACTCAATATGCTAGCAAATTTGGAAAACCCAGCAGTGGCCACAGGACTGGAAAAGGTCAGTTTTCATTCCAATCCCAAAGAAGGGCAATGCCAAAGAACGCCCAAACTACTGGACAATTGCATTCACCTCATATGCTAGTAAAGTAATGCTCAAAGTCTTCCAAGCCAGGCTTCAATAGTCCATTAACCATGAACTTCCAGATGCTCAAGCTGGATTTAAAAAGGCAGAGGAACCAGAGATCAAATTGCCAACATCTGCTGGATCATCGAAAAAGTGAGAGAGTTCCAGAAAAACATCTACTTCTGCTTTATTGACTATGTCAAGGCCTTTGACTGTGTGGATCACAATAAACTGTGGAAAATTCTGAAAGAGATGGGAATACCAGGACACCTGACTTGTCTCCTGAGAAATCTGTATGCAGGTCAAGGAGCAACAGTTAGAATTGAACTTGGACAACAGACTGGTTTCAAATCAGGAAAGGAGTGTGTCAAGGCTGTATATTGTCACCCTGATTATTTAACTTATATGCAGAGTACATCATGAGAAATTCTGGACTAGATGAAGCACAGGCTGGAATCAAGATTGCTGGGAGAAATATCAATAACCTCAGATATGCAGATGACACTACCTTTAAGGCAGAAAGTGAAAAGGAACTAAAGAGCCTCTTGAGGAAAGTGAAAGCAGAGAGTGAAAAAGTTGGCTTAAAGCTCAACATTCAGAAAACTAAGATCATGGCATCCGATCCCATCACTTCATGGCAAATAGATGGGGAAACAGTGGAAACAGTGGCTGACTTTATTTTTCTGGGCTCCAAAGTCACTGCAGATGGTGACTGCAGCCATGAAATTAAAAGATGCTTACTCCTTGGTAGGAAAGTTATGACCAACCTAGACAGCATATTAAAAAGCAGAGACATTACTTTGCCAACAAAGGTCCGTCTGGTCAAGGCTCTGGTTTTTCCAGTGGCCGTGTATGGATGTGAGAGTTGGACTACAAAGAAAGATGAACGCCGAATTATTGATGCTTTTGAACTGTGGTGTTGGAGAAGATTCTTGAGAGTCCCTTGGACTGCAAGGAGATCCAACCAGTCCACCCTAAAGGAGATCAGTCCTGGGTATTCATTGGAAGGCCTGATGTTGAAGCTGAAATTCCAATACTTTGGCCACCTGATGTGAAGAGCTGACTCATATGAAAAGACCCTGATGCTGGGAAAGATTAGGGCAGGAGGAGAAGGGAATGACAGAGGATGAGATGGTTGGATGGTATTCCCAAATTGATAGACATGAGTTTGAGTAATCTTCAGGAGTTGGTGATGGACAGGGAAGCCTGGTGTGCTACAGACCATGGAGAAACAAGAGTTGGAGATGACTGAGCGACTGAACTGAACTGGGGTAGAAAATACCTGAACCAGCTTGGGTTTTCTAACGGAGGCCATTATGTTGCTGGGACACCAGAGATTGCCCCCAATATTGTGTGGGGTGCACACAAATTCAGCATAGAGGCTTGCATTTGGTGTTTATGAGTCTTCTCTGGATAGAGAATCTTGCAAATGATAGATTGCAAGCAAATAAGTTGCTGAGATATGGATGGCCAAACTTTTTCTTTTTCTAATTTGATGTATCTATCAGTTAAAAAAATGATTAACCCTTCCAAAGTCTATTTAGTTTTTTTAATAAATTACACAAATGCAACATTTTCAGAATATATTGTATTACTTAAACCCAACACAAAGGTGCCAATGAACAATGATAAAATGTATAAATTTTTATACTGTACACATATAAACTATATAAAGCTGTATACAGTTCAGTTCAGCCACTCAGTCGTGTCCAACTCTTTGTGACCCCATGAACTGAAGCACGCCAGGCCTCCCTGTCCATCACCAACTCCCAGAGTTTACTCAAACTCATGTCCACTGAGTTGGTGATGCCATCCAGCCGTCTCATCCTCTGTTGTCTCCTTCTCCTCCTGCCCCCAGTCCCTCCCAGCATCAGGGTCTTTTCAAATGAGTCAACTCTTCTCATGAGGTGGCCAAAGTATTGGAGTTTCAGTTCAGTATTAGTCCTTCCAATGAACACCCAGGACTGATCTCCTTTAGGATGGACTGGTTGGATCTCCTTGCAGTCCAAGGGACTCTCAAGAATCTTCTCCACACCACAGTTCAAAAGCATCAATTCTTTGGTGCTCAGCTTTCTTTGTAGTCCAACTCTCACATCCATACATGACCACTGAAAAAAACCAGAGCCTTGACCAGACGGACCTTTGTTGGCAAAGTAATGTCTCTGCCTTTTAACATGCTGTCTAGGTTGATCATAACCTTCCTTCCAAGGAATAAGCGTCTTTTAATTTCATGGCTGCAGTCACCATCTGCAGCAATTTTGGAGCCCCCAAAAATAAAGTCTGACACTGTTTCCAGTTTCCCCATCTATTTCCCATGAAGTGATGGGATCGGATGCCATGATCTTAGTTTTCTGAATGTTGAGCTTTAAGCCAACTTTTTCACTCTCTGCTTTCACTTTCCTCAAGAGGCTCTTTAGTTCCTTTTCACTTTCTGCCTTAAAGGTAGTGTCATCTGCATATCTGAGGTTATTGATATTTCTCCCAGCAATCTTGATTCCAGCTTGTGCTTCATCAAGCCCAGTGTTTCTCATGATGTACTCTGCATATAAGTTAAATAATCAGGGTGACAATATACAGCCTTGACACACTCCTTTCCTGATTTGAAACCAGTCTGTTGCCCAAGTTCAATTCTAACTGTTGCTTCCTGACCTGCATATAGGTTTCTCAAGAGGCAGGTCAGGTGGTCTGGTATTCCCATCTCTTTCAGAATTTTCCACAGTTTATTGTGAGCCACACAGTCTACAGCATTTGCAAAGTCAATAAAGCAGAAATAGATGTTTTTCTGGAACTCTCTTGCTTTTTCAATGATCCAGCAGATGTTGGCAATTTGATCTCTGGTTCCTGTGCCTTTTCTAAAACCAGCTTGAAAATCTGGAAAGTCACAGTTCATGTATTACTGAAGCCTGGCTTGGGGAATTTTTAGCATTACTTTACTAGCCTGTGAGATGAGTGCAATTGTGCGGTAGTTTGAGCATTCTTTAGGATTGCTTTTCTTTGGAATTGGAATGAAAACTGACCTTTTCCAGTCCTGTGGGCACTGCTGAGTTTCTATGAAGACCTACAAGACCTTTTAGAACTAACACCCAAAAAAGATGTCCTTTTCATTATAGGGGACTGGAATGCAAAAGTAGGAAGTCAAGAAACACCTGAAGTAACAGGCAAATTTGGCCTTGGAGTACAGAATGAAGCAGGGCAAAGGCTAAGAGAGTTCTGCCAAGAGAACATACTGGTCATAGCAAACACCCTCTTCCAACAACACAAGCAAAGATGTGTTGTGTACACATGAACATCACCAGATGGTCAATACCAAAATCAGACTGATTATATTCTTTTCAGCCAAAGATGAAGAAGTTCTATACAGTCAGCAAAAACAAGACCGGAGCTGATTGTGGCTCAGATCATGAACTCCTTATTGCCAAATTCAGACTGAAATAGAAGAAAGTGGAGAAAACCACTAGACCATTCGGGTATGAACTAATCAAATCCCTTATGATTATACAGTGGAAATGAGAAATAGATTTAAGGGACTAGATCAGATAGACAAAGTGACTGATGAACTATGGATGGAAGTTTGTGACATTGTACAGGAGACAAGGATCAAGACCATCCCCATGGATGAACTATGGACGGAAGTTTGTGACATTGTACAGGAGACAAGGATCAAGACCATCCCCATGGAAAAGAAATGCAAAAAAGCAAAATGGCTGTCTGAGGAGGCCCTACAAATAGCTGTGAAAAGAAGAGAAGTGAAAAGCAAAGGAGAAAAGGAAAGATATTCCCATTTGAATGCAGAATTCCAAAGAGTAGCAAGGAGAGATAAGAAAGCCTTCCTCAGTGATCAATGCAAAGAAATAGAGGAAAACAACAGAATGGGAAAGACTAGAGATCTCTTCAAGAAAATTAGAGATACCAAGGGAACATTTCATGCAAAGATGGGTTTGATAAAGGACAGAAATGGTATGGACCTAACAGAAGCAGAAGATATTAAGAAGAGGTGGCAAGAATACACAGAAGAACTGTACAAAAAAGATCTTCACGACCCAGATAATCACAATGGTGTGATCACTCACCTAGAGCCAGACATCCTGGAATGTGAAGTCAAGTGGGCCTTAGAAAGAATCACTACGAACAAAGCTAATGGAGGTGATGGAATTCCAGTTGAGCTATTTCAAATCCTGAAAAAATAAAGCTGTATAGCCATATAAATTCTGATATTTTTTTCTGCGGTCAGCTTCTCTGTGGCAAATATGCCTCATTTTGGACAACGTGGCTCTAAATTCATTTGTGCCAAATTGAGATCACCTAAGTTTGCCAGAAATACCAGAAGTGCTTATTGTCCTCAGCCCTGGACTTTAGGAATAATATTTTATTCCTGCCTTTAAAAATGAAACCATTTCCAATTCATATGATTTTTATTCATAGATAAAAAGGAGGGGTAGTGAAGGTGGGGGAAGGTATCTTTGTTCAAGATTCCAAATGCAGTTTGAACTCTATTTTTAAAAATTCAGATGGCAACCAAATTGGGCATCTTGGGAACATAGATGATCAGGTGAGAACTTAACTTCTTAGAGAAAGGCTCCCCAGAATGTCACACTGGATTACTAGGAGATGAGGAGAAATAGGTGGGCCTTACCAAATATGAAGCCCAAGTAAAATACATGATGGCAGTTACCAAAATCATAATGCGTTTCACTGTTAGTGCCCACAAATCCTTGTACATATGCAAACACCCATCGCTAACTCTCTAGAAGAGCAAATATTTGCAAAGCAAGGCTTATGCAAACTAGAAACTAATTACCAATGTTTGTTTCTAGCCAATTTTTGCAAATTAAAATTCTAGCCCAGCCAAGAAAGTGTCTTTTAAAATAAGCTGGATTATCAATATTTATAAGTGATTAATCATTAGAAATGATATTACATACTTAAACTATGGCCTCTCTAACTTTTTTCCCATTGTACGAAATGTATATTCTTTATGAGATAGTCTAGCAAAGTAGCCACAAATTTCTTTAACTCTATAAACATCCCTAACTCTAATAAATCAACATGTATTTAAATATTTCACATGTGCCAAAAATATAAAGTATGGGTTCTTTTATTTAAGTCTATATCACCAGGGCAATTTTCATCAATTGAAGCCATAGTAATTACCATTTGTTACCACTAGAATAATGTATAATCCCTAACTTTCTGTTTTCAAAGCATGTGGTTGGTAGTACAGATATAGTTGAAGATAAAATGGCAGTATAGTTGGAGCTAATTCTATGCTCTCTTATGAAATGGATTTTACAGAAGTGAGGAAAGGTAAAGGAAAGGGGAAAATGTAGGAGATGCTAAGCAAATAATTATCCATTTAGTTTATTAGTGTCATAGTTTGCATTTAAGGAAGGAAAGTAGAATTTATTGATTGCCGTCATATGCCTAATACTATCAAACTAGTTCACATTTTCTAATTTAGTCTTTAAAACAATACATGACCGAAAGCATAAAATGATGATGAGATAAGGAGAGGGGAGTTCTGAAGTTTGTTCGAGATCACAAAGATGCCCTCCATGCCAGTGTTTGAAATCTCTCTTTTAATTTAAAACCGGTCATTTCTCCCTCTCTTCTTTTTGCCATCATATAAAATTTAAGCTTTAACTTATTTCTTTATATTAATGTCCAACCCTAAAATTTCAAAAAATGCTTCTTCGGCTTTAAAGAAACTAGTCAGAACCTGTTAGAGAGTCTAAGAAAACATAAGAATGCTATATGCAAATAATGAAATCTGAAGAATTTATTTCAACCTTCCAGAAAAACCAGACTGCATTCTGCATAAAGTTTGTTCAAAATAAAGTAGATGCTATTTAAAAAGTTTAATGCAGACCATGGTAGAAAAGATGCCCATTGCCAAGTCCTTCACGGCTCACCATAAATGTGAACAGCAAAGTGCTATCCATTTTAAAATCAATCAAGGTGATGCAATGCTTAAAATGCAATTGATTTTGGCTAATTTGCAAGTAGAAAGGTTTAGAACTTGAATAATTTCTTTTCCACTTTAGCTGGTTCAACAGCCTAGTCAATGTGTTGCCTAATTATTAGCCTTGTTTATTTATTTATTTACTTTAGATAATTCCTGAGTGAGACAACTTTTGATTTATTTTCAACTGCCCTTGTAGAGATGAAAAAGACCACAAATCAAAATTTAAAAAAAAAAAAAAAAAAACTCATCAGGGTGAGCAACATGAAGAAAAACTTCAAATGCAAGAACTACAATTTCCAAGCTGTGGGTTTAGAATTAAAAAAAAAAAAACTGAAAACAATTAAGAGACTCTATTTCAGCCTCCTATTACTGATTAGGCTGAAAAACAAAGAGAAGAAATAGGAAGAAAATCACTGCAAATTCCATTAGGGACAGATTAGAAGGATGTTAAATTACTCTTTTGTCTGCCTTCTCTGGTCAGGCAGTCTGAAAAGCTTATTACCTTTCTAAGGAACCGACATGTCACCTCAGTGTCCTTTTAAATAGTATTCATAACCTTTAAGAATAGCTTTTATAAACATGTTGTTGTATTTGAATGATATGATAAGGAGCCTGAATGCCCCAAGCATGTGGGAGCCCTTTTGCACATTTCCCCAAAATGAACCCTGCAAGAGGGAAAGAAGAAACATTCCAAAATCTGACAAAAATAATTAACTGGGAAAAATATTTCCATACACTCAACCAAAGTATGTTGTATCCTACATATGCATACCTCTGTGTGTAAATATGAATAATAGTATAATTATATGAATAAGACTATATGCATACATGCACACTGATAAACATTTGCAGATTCCAATAACTGTGTCAGTTAGGCACGTGAGAACTCTGTACAACTTTTTGGGCAGAACAAGCAGTTCAAAATATCCTCTGGTTTCCCAAATATCTAATTAATTGGGTGTCTTTTTTTCCTAAAGTGCACATTATGCAAAGTAATTTCCCTACTTTCCTTTGATAAAAATTCTTGGTTTACCTAAATACAGTTAATTTAAAATCTCCTTGGGTCGGGGAGTTTGCAACTTACTTTTCAATATAATGAGATTTTACTGAATATTCACACAATTATTAAAATATTTTGTTTAATTGTACTTAGTGCTATTATATCTAAAGTTATAGCTGCATTTAAATGTTTTTCTTATAGAAATTTAAAAACCTGGTTAATTGTTCATAATTTCCATGCTGAAAAACAGTCTGTTAAACAGAAATAGCAACACAATACAAGCTATTTTGTGACTCAGTTCTTGATTGCAGACAGCTGAGATTCAATAGCTGACGGGGGAATTAAGGACACCATCCAGACGTCTGTAATAATTCCTCTACTTTTTTCCTCTCAGCTTGAATGCTGCATCAGTGAGTCTATTTCTTGTCTCTATAATTATAAACAGGACAACAGCATTGATACATATCTTGATCATAAAAAAACATTCATTCACTAAAAGACTAATGAACATGTCAGCAGAGTTATCGGGCCTGGAAACCTTGCTTATTATGATTCCTGGGATCCTGGTTCTGACATTTACAGAAGACTCACTGCAACTGATCATGATAATGTCAAAGTTATCTTGGTGACACGGATCACCCTCACTGTGAGGGCAGATGAAGGGACTATCAGAATCAGTGGAGGCTTCTCCATAGCCTGGATTTCTCTGAGATAAACGCTGGTTACAAATAAATGTACTAACACACATATGCACATACATCTATTCATACATTTATGCAGATGTAATTCTTCGAGATGAATCGAGTAATTATACTTCAATATAGTGGCCCATTTCTGTAGCACTAAGCTGTGTTTTCTGAAAGATAAATAGCAGACTAAATGGCACAGTTTGCAATATAGCTGAATTCACAGTAGGCTAAGGAATTACAGGATTACCCCGGGCCTTAAAACATTTACCAGTCACCCAAATACATATAAGTACCCCAAATACCACAGAGCTGCCAACACATGAAGGTACACTGCCAACACTGCAGTTTTGTCCACGGCAATCACCTTGGCACACCAAATCATACTCAGTCAGTTTCCATTCTGATCAACACTGCACACTACTGATTTCTGACTCAGGACTCTCAAGCTGGCATTTGGTTAGGTCATTTTAGCATTCCAGCCAAGGTTAAGCTTTCTTTGTCCATCTGGCTTTCAGTGTCCAGAGCAATCTCCTTTTCTGAGCATCCCAACCCCATTCTAAGCCCCTTACTCTTGGAGATAACACAAATAACAGGTATTTCATGTAATTTTTGGGTTCAACCACAAACAAAAATTCTGAGGCTTCTATGAGATGCTCCTAGTTCCCCTCATGGTCTGTCTTCCAGTTTGTTCCATGTCCTTGTTCTCTTCACTAACCTTTTCCAAGCTCTCACTGAGCACCTGTGTTATTCATTCAGTCATGTCCAACTGTTTGCAACCCCATGGACTGTAGCCTGCCAGGCTCCTCTGTTCATGGAATTCTAAAGGCAAGAATACTGGAATGGATTGCCATTTCCTTCTCCAGGGGATCTTCCTGACCCAGGGATCGAACCTGGGTCTCTTGCATTGCAGGCAGATTCTTTACCATCTCAACGGGGGATTGAGTACATTAGTAAAATTTGAATTCCCTGCACTTAAAGCCAAATCCTATTGCCTAACCTGTGTAGGGCACACAGAAGCATGCCCTCACAGCCTCATATCTGCAAAAGTTATACTGACTAGCTCATTTGTAAAACCTAGATGTAAAATGATTACTGAATAGTAATCATGCAATCACATTACGCCATTTTGTGTCATGTTCTGATAACTCCAACACCCTGCCCAGTTGAGGATTTTCCATCAACACCATCAGTCACAGTTAATGGAATACCTGGTAAGGAATTAGAAGTCAACCCCCAATAGTAGACAGAGTTTGAGCTTACTTTAGCACTTGGACAACTTAGGATACAGACTAAATGAATTTCTAGACCATGTAAATAATCAGACGGAATAGAACTTTACTAGGCTTCATTCTTCTCACACTCAGGCCTTAGATGACAGCATCTATTGACCCAAATAGAAACACCCACTATGAATATCATGATGTCTCAGAATTTCAACAAAATTGACCTATAGTGTACCAGTATCAAAAAACAATCCCATTGGAAAGCATACAACTTTACTTCCAGTGACTGGTCAGTGTCTCTAACCACAAAATTTCCTGACTTTATTATAAATTCTATTACTGATATTCCACCAATACTGATGACCATAGCAACATGGGCCATTCATTCTTTATTCAAGGGACAGCGATACAGCAAGAAGCAAAGCAGAACACATTTCCTGTCATAGGATTGCACATTTTTTTAGAAGAAAGGCATTAAAATAAAATTTTAGAAAATAAAATAAATATATAAGATCATGTGGGCTTCCCAGGTGGTACTAGTGGTAAAGAACCCACTTGCCAATGTGGGAGGGATAAGAGACACAGGCTTCATCCCTGGGTAAGGAAGATCCTCTAGAGAAGGGCAGGGCAACCCACTCAAGTATTCTTGCCTGGAGAATCCTATGGACAGAGGAGCCTGGAGGGCTTTAGTCCATAGGATTGCAAAGAGTTGGACAGGACTGAAGCAACTTAGCAGGCATGCATGCATGAAGCAACTTAGCATGCATAAGATCATGTGGTGATGAATGTTATGAAGAAATATAAAGTTGGATAAGGAAAGAGGACATGGGCACACTATTTTAATTTACTTCCTGGAGCTGTAACATTTGAGCTCAGGCTTGAGTGAAATGAGGGCTGCAAATATCTGGAAAGTTGTTCTGAAATTCTGCAAGGACAAAGGCCCAGAGATATTTGGGCCACAGGAGAGCAGTGCTATCAGAAATTACTCTCATTTCTGAGTCTTTATTCCACTTAGACAAATCCCAAACAACTGGTTTGAACACAGTTTCCTAGAAAACATTTTTCTTAAAAAAAATCATATTTCTTTCTTTAACAATGTCATTCTCTTAGTTTAGTTCTTCAAAACATCTTGCCCAACTCCATTTCAAGGGCTCATAAATAGACTCCAAAATCCCCAGTGTCTCTTCAATCCATTCTATCCTATTGCTGCCAAAATCATCTTAGAAAAACAAAGATGATGTTTGTTGGAAAACAGGACGCTCCTTCCAGAACGCAATGTGATTTGAGTCAAACCTTTGAAACCCTCTTAAATTTGGCACTTGCCTCCCTTTGCAGGTTAACTTAGCAAAGTGCATTTTACTATGTTAGTTGCCTTAGCTGTGACTAATCTTTCCAAGAATATCCATCTCCAAGTTAATGTTTGCCACAAGAGAAATCTGTGTATGGTTTGAATGGCAGTCATTGCTCTCCAGAGATCACTACAGTAGGTTACATGAAGAGTCAGACACAGAAGTATTGGGAAGTTCCAGCGTGTTCTTGATTCCCTGCCCTATGTGTAGTTCCCCCTAACAAACCTTTCTGCTGATGGAGCCTCAGATTCCTTCCACCTGCAGAGGCAACAGATCTCAGAATCTCTCCTCCCTCTTCCCACTCCATCAGCTTGAGGAACCAGTCTTTCCAGATCACTCTGCAAGTTTCATTTGTCCTTTGACATGAATGCTTCAGAAGTCCTGGGTCTGACTTTTCTTTGATTTTCTACAACCTGCTTTTTTAAAAAAAACAAAAAAAACAAAAACCCTTGCTTCCCCAGTGTCTTGGATTATGTAAGGTCTTATTCCCATAATAGAGTTTCCTTGGTGGCTCAGATGGTGAAGAATCTGCCTGCAATGCAGATGACCCAGGTTTGACCTCTGGGTTGGGAAGATCCCCTGGAGAAGGAAATGGTAACCCACTCCAGTATTCTTGCCTGGAGAACTCCATGGACAGAGGAGCCTGGTGGGCTACAGTCCATGAGGTCACAAAGAGTTGGACATGACTGAGTGACTAACACTTACTTATTCCTATAATAAATCCCTTATTCCACAAGACCCAGAGTGAGTCCACCTCCTTTTGAACTGACTCACTTCCTCTCTCGCTCACACACACATATTTATTTACCAAGCATTTTTATGTGTAACTCTACCAAATAATTAATAACAACATAATAAATAAAATATATGATAAAATATTCCACTGTAATTGAAGAATAAATAACTTTACTATCTTTGACTCTTTTACTCTTCCTTTTTGAAAGTGTGGAAATTGGTGGACACGAGAAGATTGCAATTCTAATACCACTTCCCTATTGCACAATTATAGTCTATTCTGATATCTCGAGTATGTTTCTCTAACACCAGTTCCCTTATACATAATCCGTACTTAGGAAAACATGGAAGTTTGTATGTATCTTTTTCTAGGAAAAGGGAGCCAGAGTAGAATCAGAATTTTCATCAGCAAAGGAAAACAGGCTCAGTTCAGCTGTTTCACTGCTAGAAGCCCTTTTAGCTCGACTTTCAGAAAAGTAAAACTAAGTACCTGCATGTGGGGCTCTTTCCCTGGAGAGGCAGCCTGCCAGCTTTGCACAGCTCTTGGCTCCTGGCATATTTCTCTTCTTCCCGTGACCCCTAAATGGCAGCCCCTCTGGCCCAGAGCTTAAGTTGGTCTGCATCATCTTAATGCCCACAGGCCAGCATTTCCAATCTACTGTTCTGGTGGTTTTTTAAAAACAAGTTATCCCCTGAGGCCAACTCTGAGCTGCCTGCCTCTGCTGTGTGTGTTATATTTCCAGATGCCAATTAATATTTTAGTTAGTGCTCTACTTAAAAAGTTAAGTCAGCTTTTCATCTCTGCCCAAATGTTTTCTCCAATACATTGTTATTTTCAGCATGAAATTTTGCAGAACAAAATTATCCAAGAATATGTATGTTGAGTATGGCAGAAATACCCATATATGCTGTATAAGTTGTATATGCAATTACCTCTGTATATGATCTCTATCACATACTAATATTGATATGTACTAAACTGATTAATGAATGTGTATGTATATTTATGTGTATTATATGTAGTTCATATGTTCATGTATATCTTGAATATTGATTTTAAAACTTTCAATGGTTAAGAAACTTTGCTTTTATTTATGGAAACAATTTTAAGTTATAGTAACAAAATTCATGATTTCTTAAAGCTTTTTGTTTGTGAAAAAAGAAAGAAATGATTAAAAAATCAAATATAATTTCATTCGTATGCTAGTAGAAGTACAAGACTTTTTGGAAAGCTGATATTAGGGAGCCTAATTTGGTCTAATGATCAAGAAGATTCTCTGAAGACGGTGCTTACCATAAATCTGAAAGATGAAAAAGGTATTCAAAAGATAAAAAATATAGGTGAAGGTGGTGAGATAAAGGAAAAAAAGGTGAAAAAAATCTGAACTCTGAAAGAAATCAGGCTTCCCTAGTGGGTCAGATAGTAAAGAATTCTTCTTCAGTGCAGGAGATCTGGATTCAATCCATGGGTCAGGAAGTGCTCCTGGAGAAGGGAGTGGCTAACCACTCCAGTATTCTTGCTTGGAGAATTCCATGGACAAAGAATTCTGGTGGGTTACAGCCCATGGGATCACAAAGAGTCGGATACGACTGAGCAACTACCACTCTCAGAGACAGGTGGAGAAGACATGAGTAGGACAAAGGCCCTAAACAGTCTTACTAGCTACCTATACCTGAGGGATCTTAAGGATGAGATTATTTGAATCAGATCTGTGTTTCAAAAAGATCATTCTAGCTTCACAGGAGGTGAATCACAGATATAGAATACAATAAACTATAGTAAATGAGACAGGATGCTATCGAAGGAATTTTAAAAAAATGTCCTACTCAAAAGCAGCAGAAATAGGGCTTACCTTTTAGATGGTAAAATGAATAGACCTTGCCAATTAATTGATAGTTGTTAGTGGTTACGGAGTTAAAGCCAGCAAAGAATCATCAAGTACCCTAAGTATTTTTGTCAGAGTAATTGGAAAGATGAAGCAATTTAATAAAATAGGAAATAATAGAAAAGGAATAAAAAGAGGGTGAAAGGAAAAGATGAATTCAAGTCGCAGGTATACTCTGTAAGAAGATCAAAAGGAGATCTGGCCTGCAAATATATCTTTAGGTATCATTAGTATAGTGATGGTAACTAAATCTTGAGAGTAGATGTAATTGCCCTGAATGCATAGAGTGAGACAAGAAGAAATCCTAACATTGAGTTTCCAATAATTAGGATGTAACTAAGGGAAAAGAGGCTGCAAAGAAAATCAAAAGAGTGTGACACCGTGAAAGATGAGTAAAGTATTTCAAAAGGGAAAGCTGTTAATGTGGTCAAGAAAATTATGTATATACAGAATCCATTGTGTGTAGATTCACTGTCTACATTAGCACACTGGTGATTTTAATGAGATCACTTTAATTGGAGGGGTGTGGTAGAAGCCACAATAAAGACTATAAGGATTAAGCAGAAAGCCAAAACTTGCCTCAAGGATAGATGGCAACAGTGCAAGGGAGGCCTAGAATACAGGGAAGATTTTACAGACATTTACAGTGTTTGTGTTTGCACGTCTATGCTAGCTTTGCTGCTCATGACATTTCTTCTAAAACGAGCAATATTAAGCTATTGGCACGTCAAGTCTTCTCTCCCAAGTTCCTTTCCTTCTGTGATTTGAGACCTCAACAGCCTCTGAAATTATTGTCTCTGCTCCAGTGCTGCCTGGATTTGCCCCAAGGCGACCCTTTCCAAGTCTATTTCCTAAATTGCCTCTTGTACCATTGGTGTTGCCTTTCCAACAATATCTACAGAAATTCTTGAGACTTTTTGTTATCTCTTTTTTGCCTTTTCTACTGCTAGCAGGAATCTCATAAGGACAGATATTTCAGCGGCCCCAACACATAAACAGAGTTTTCAAATGTGTCATTCAGTTCAATTCAGTTGCTCAGTCATGTCCGACTCTTTGTGACCCCATGGACTGCAGCACGCCAGGCCTCCCTGTCCATCACCAACTCCCGGAGTTTACTCAAACTCATGTCCATTGAGTAGAGGATGCAATCCAACCATCTCATCCTCTGTCATTCCCGTCTCCACCTGACTTCAATCTTTCCCAGCATCAGGGTCTTTTCATATGAGTCAGCTCTTCACATCAGGTGGCCATATTATTGGAGTTTCAGCTTCAACATCAGTCCTTCCAATGAATATTCAGGACTGATTTCCTTTAGGATGGACTGGTTGGATCCCCTTGCAGTCCAAGGGACTCTCAAGAGTCTTCTCCAATACCACAATTCAAAAGCATCAATTCTTCAGTGGTCAGCTTTATAGTCCAACTCTCACATCCACACGTGACTACTGGAAAACCATAGCTTTGACTAGATGGACCTTTGCTGGCAAAGTAATAGCTCTGCTTTATACTATGCTATCTAGGTCGGTCATAACTTTTCTTCTAAAAAGCAAGTGTCTTTTAATTTCATGGCTACAGTCACCATCTGCAGTAATTTTGGAGCCCAAGAAAATAAACTCTATCACTGTTTCCCCATCTATTTGCGATGAAGTGATGGGACCAGATGGCATGATCTTAGTTTTCTAAATGTTGAGCTATAAGCCAACTTTTTCACTCTCCTCTTTCACTTTCATCAAGAGGCTCTTTAGTTCTTCTTCGCTTTTTGCCATAAGGGTTGTGTCATCTTATATCTGACATGATTGATATTTCCCCCAGCAATTTTGATTCCAGCTTGTACTTCATCCAGCCCAGCGTTTCTCATGATGTACTCTGAACATAAGTTAAATAAGCAGGGTGACTATATACAGCCTTGATGTACTCTTTTCCCTATTTGGAACCAGTCTATTGTTCCAAGTCCAATTCTAACTGTTGCTTCTTGACTTGCATACAGATTTCTCAAGAGGCAGGTCACGTGGTCTGGTATTCCCATCTCTTTAAGAATTTTCCAGACTTTGCTGTGGTCCACACAGTCAAAGGCTTTGGCATAGTCAAAAAACAGAAGTAGATGTTTTTCTGGAACTCTCTTGCTTTTTTGATGATCTGACAGAGGTTGGCAATTTGATCTCTGGTTCCTCTGTCTTTTCTAAATCCAGCTTGAACATTTGCAAGTTCACAGTTCATGTATTTTTGAAGCCTGGCTTGGAGAATTTTGAGCATTACTTTACTAGTGTGTGAGACAAGTGCAATCATATGGTAGTTTGGACATTCTTTGGAATTGCCCTTCTTTGGAATTGGAATGAAAACTGACCTTTTCAAGTCCTGTGACCACTGCTGAGTCTTCCAAATGTGTTGGCATATTGAGTGCAGCACTTTCACAGCATCATCTTTCAGGATTTGAAATAGGTCAACTGGAATTACATCACCTCCACTAGCTTGGTTTGTAGTGCTGCTTCCTAAGGCCCACTGGACTTTGCATTCCAGGATGTCTGGCTCTAGGTTGATGATCACACCATCCTGATTATCTGGGTCATGGAGATCTTTTTTGTATAGTTCTGTGTATTCTTGCCACCTCTTCTTAATATCTTCTGCTCCTGATAGGTCAGTACCATTTCTGTCCTTTATTGAGCCCATCTTTGCATGAAATGTTCCCTTGGTATCTCTAATTTTCTTGAAGAGATCTCTAGACTTTCTCATTCTATTGTTTTCCTCTATTTCTTTGCATTGATCACTGAGGAAGGCTTTCTTGCCTCTCCTTGCTATTCTTTGGAATTCTGTATTCAAATGGGTATAGCTTTCCTTTTCTCCTTTGCCTTTTGCTTCTCTTCTATTCACAACTATTTGTAAGGCCTCCTCAGACAACCATTTTGCTTTTTTGCATTTCTTTTTCTTGGGGATTGTCTTGATCACTGCCTCCTGTACAATGTCAGGAATCTCCATCCATAGTTCTTCAGGCACTCTGTCTATCAGATCTAGTCCCTTGAATCTATTTCTCACTTCCACTGTACAGTCATAAGGGATTTGATTTAGGTCATAGCTGAATGGTCTAGTGGTTTTCCCTACTCTCTTCAATTGAAGTCTGAATTTGGCAATAAGGAGTTCATGTTTTGTGCCACAGTCAGCTCCGAGTCTTGTTTTTGCTGACTGTATAGAACTTCTCCATCTTTGGCTACAAAGAATATAATCAATCTGATTTCAGTGTTGGCCATCTGGTGATGTCCATGTGTAGAGTGTTCTCTTGTGTTGTTGGAAGAGGGTGTTTGCTATGGCCAGTGCGTTCTCTTGGCAGAACTCTATTAGCCTTTGCCTGCTTCATTCTGTATTCCAAGGTCAAATTTGCCTGTTACTCCAGGTGTTTCTTGACTTCCTAGTTTTGCATTCCAGTCCCCTATAAAGAAAAGGACATCTTTGTTGGGTGTTATTCCTAGAAAGTCTTGTATGTCTTCATAGAACTGTTCAAAGTGTTATAGAAGCTTCTGTTTTGAAATTTGAAACATTTGATGTGTATTACCAAGTGTTACGTTGAAAATTACTGGTGCATAGAAAACATGAGCTTGAATTGCAGACATGATTTCACTATCTCAATATTCTTCTATCTTAGGATGAATTCTGTTGTTCTATAGAGAAACCTATCCCATCAAACCCACCCTAACTTAGGAGAACCATTTGCCTCATCCTCATCGCTTAAAACCTCTTGACTCTTACTCCCATAATGCCTAGGGGTTTGGTGGCACCTGTGTGCACAAGGAAGGCATGGAAATTAAGTATAATTATCCTGACTAATCCCTGCTCATTCCTGCCCTAACAGATGAAAGACATGTTTTTGATATTCTCACCCAAGTTTAACTGCCGTTGAATCTTGAAATCTGCTTTAAAAAAAAAATAGTAAACATCACTTGAAAAAGAGCAACAGAAAATGTGCCCTGTATTTCTAAACATCTCTTCATAGCAAAAAATAATCATCAAAGAGAAACCAGTCAAGGTTAAAAGCAGCACTGAAAAGTGATTCACTTGGCAAACAAGAGTAGGTGTAATTATCACAAAAGCAAACTTTGCTAAGGGGATAACTGTCAGAGCTCTTGCAGTAAAAGGTCTCTTTACCATTTTAATCCGACAGGCTGAGAGTTCCCTAGCGGAAACAACTCTCAATAAAATCACAAATGTAACTATAGTATCCTTTTAAACTTTCATTTCAGTCGTGGCTTCCAAAACAAGTTTAATTTATAATTCAAATGACATTGGTAGATTGACTGATAATATGGATTACAAAAATCTTTTAGCACTGTATTTTTATGTCCTGACCAAATACTCTACCAGCAGTGACACTTAAAAGAGTTTTGTTTATTCACTTATTGGAGGCCAAACAGGCTTGTCCCCTGAAAGAAACCAAAGTCAAATTCAGTTGAGAAGCAATTACACATTCAGAAACTTTTAACATAAAATAGATAAGCAATAAAGATTTACTGTATAGCACAGGGAATTGTAACTAATACCATATAATAACCAATAATGAAATATAATCTTCCAAAAAAAAAAGAAAAACTGAATCACTCTGTTGTTGTATACCTAAAACTATAACACAATATTGCAAATTAACTATATTTCAACAAATAAATTAGTTTAATTAAATTAAAGTACATTTTCCAGAGATTCCAGAAGACTCTCAACTCTGTTTCATAACAAAACTTTATAGCACATGTGCATGGGTGCTAAGTCACTTCAGTATTGTCTGACTCGTTGCGACCCCATGGACTGTAACCTGCCAGGCTCCTCTGCCCATGGGATTATCAGGCGAGAACAGTGGAGTGGGTTGCCATGGCCTCCTCATGGTATACGTGTATCATTGCCGAACAAGCCTTGTGAGTTTTCAAACAACCTCCTTGTTTTAAAAAGTATACAAGTAATTTGTTCCAGGTCATACAACATAGTGACTCAAAACTGTGATCTCTTAACACTCAGGCCACTGGTTTTTGCTTGTTTGATTTCACCTTGGGGCATCTTGCCCAGTAAAACTTTCTGTGATGATAATAATAATCTACTTTTGCACTACCCTATACATATCTACAGGCCAGGTATGGTTACTCAGCGCCCAAAACTGACTAGTGTGACTACTAAAATTTGAATCACTAATGTTATTTAGGAAATGGCAACCCACTCTAGTATTCTTGCCTGGAGAATTCCATGGACAGAGGAACCCGGTGGGCTACAGTTCATAGGGTCACAAAGGGTCGGACATGACTGAAACCACTTAGCACGCAAAGATATTCAATCTTCATTAATTTAAATGTAAGTAGCCTTGTATGGCTAGACGCTACCTTAAATGTGTTTACGCGTGTGCTAAGTTGCTTCAGTTGTGTCCAACTCTTTGCAACCCCATGGACTGTGTAGCCCTCCAGGCTCCTCTGTCCATGGGATTCCGCACGCAAGAATACTGGAATCGGATGCCATTTCCTTCTCCAGGGTATCTTCCCAACCCAGGAATCAAACCCGCATCTTTTATGTTTCCTGCATTGGCAGGCGGTCTCTTTACCACTAGTGCCGCCTGGAAAAGCCCCAAAAAGCAGGCAGAAATCAGCTCACTAAGAAATGTCCAGGGTACTCTCTCTCTGTCTCCACCAGCTCCTAGTTAAACTATATAGGAAGGGAAAGGTTATGAGATTTGTTGCCTCTTTGAAATAAGAGCAGTGATGTATATGTCCTTCTATTTCTCACATTCCAGCACCTGGTTTTATACAGAGTAGGCAAAAAAAAAATTGAATCTGTTGATGCTTTAAATATTCATTTGCCTTAACAAATGCTAGGGGCAGAAAAGAACAGCTTAAAAATCTGTTCACAAAATTTAGCCTACCTGCACCTTCCTGCAATCAGAGAAACCCATTCCTTCCTTAAAGTAGACTGAACTTCTTCCAGGAGAGGGCCCCTCCATATACACTGTTATCTAATCAAGGCTCAACTTACATGGGATACACTGTAGTGATGTTCAACCCAGAGGGTAGGACAACACAATGCAATTACCCCTAAGCACTTTATGGCCTCCAGTGTCTACATCATAGCAAGTGCATCTCCTCTTTATAATGCAAAACCATTCACCTCTGCCCAGAGAGGAAACTTGGTAAGATCAATTCACTTTTTTAAATAGAAAAAATAATTGACAATAGCATTGATTTTACTTTTCAGATGGCCATTTAAATGGCAAATGTAAGCTTTCTTTGATTAACAACAGGCAGAAAATTGGTATAAATGTTAGAAACAGAATGAACCACAAGGCAACCTTCAATTATTACTTCTTTCTATGATAAACACTTCAGTTTTTCCAAACTCTTATGTAATTCTCCCCTGAAGGCCCTTGAAACACAAATAAAATTAACTGTTGCTGCAGCATAACAGTCTTCTCTAGCTTCTTTTATTTATTTGTTTGTTCATTTGATTTGTTTCTAGAAAGCAGGGCTATTGACACTATTTGTGATCAAATTAAGTACCTTTTCCCAGGGCTTGTATTTTCTTTCCTGTCTTTCTTTTACTTTCTCTTCTTTTAATGAATAAAAGCATTCTTAAAGATATAAGGAAATGGATGGCTTAGAACAACTACCATCAGTCAAAAACTCTTGTTGAATATATCCCAAGGGAGCTACTTTACAAATCCTGCAATCCATGTCAAATTCCATTGACTTCTTAAGAGGCCAAAAGGTCTTTTGACAGGGTCTCAGAATTGTTTCATCTTCTTAAGCTGTCCTCTTTGAAGAAAACAGTTTTGATGCTCTGAAAACCAGCATTTATATCTATTGCTCCCAATCCCCAAGGATCATAATTTCTTTGAACTAAAGAATCAGTGATGTTACCTAGGTGGTTTATTTAAAGACAATTTTGTTGTTTCTATGTAATTTTAGTGCCATATCAGGAATTCCTCTTTTAAATCAAAAGTCCACTTAACTTTATATAAATATTAAGGCTTTTTTTGTACCAATTCTATTCTTCTAAAGTACTGGAAAGTGGTTCATTTTTAGCTGGAATTTGTCTTTAACAGTTGAACTCTGTGCTATACACAATCAGCAATGGACTTTGAATAATTTTATTATTGCCAAGGAAACATATCCTCATACACCTAGGGTAAGAGAATTGTGCGGCCATTGTAAATATTTATAATAGACATTATCTTGGGATACTGAGCAATAATTTAATTAATAAAGTATGAATGGAAAAATATAGGTTTGTGACTATTATCTTTTGTGTTTCTAGGCTACACTGTTGCTGGCTGCAATAGCAATGAACTTCACAATGTTGCATTTGGAGATGATCCTAAATCACTGTGGCAATTACTGAGATTTTTTTTGAGTCTGTAGTCAGCAGTACCATAATTTTCACTTAATAGGCTTAAGAAATGACCTGTCATTCATCCTTCAGAGCCTTCAACTGAATGATATAAGCCCAAGATACCATCCTTTAGATCTCAGGAACAGCCATGAAGAGAATATATATATACACACCAAGATTTGGGGGATTCTAAGCTTATGCTTAGCACAGTTTCTAAAAAGGACTAACCCTACTGAGCTTTCCAAATCCCCAAGGCCCAATTATATTTCTTTGCTTCAGCATCACTTCTCAGATGTTTTCACCACTGCTGGTGAACACAGATAACATTTGGGGTCACTGATGAGGTACTTTTTGAAAAGCAGGGTATTAAATATTAAGTTAATTGTGATTTATTAGTGATCACAATTGTTTCATGAAGAAGTTAGTGTTGTTCACACAATCATGTAATCTCAGAATTGACAGTTCCTCAGATATAAATAGTCTAAACCATTTGCTAAAGTTTAATCTTCTTTCCATACTGAAGTTCGTCAACTATTTTAAGACAGCTATCATACTTACCCCTAGAGTTTTCTCTCCTCCAAGCCAAACAACCTTAGCTTCTTTCTGCTGTTTTTAACGTAAGGTTCCTCCCCCTCCCTCCTGCTCTAACCTCAGTCTCATCTCAAAGTTAATAGAGCCTTCAGACACACTAGATTTTAGAGTCAGGCATAGCACACTTGATTCATATTGAGCTTACAATCAAATTGAAAATCCTGAGTTTTTTGACATGTGGTTCCACTATAGTTTCTTCTATCTTATTCTATTCAGTAAGACTTTTTGACTAAAGAGCAGTTTTCATAGCTATCATAAAATTCAGGTAGATTGTTCTTTCATTTAGATGTTATCTTTTTGTATCTTGATTTGACTACATAATTTCCAAAGAATATTTAATGTGTATTAAGGTGACAAAAACAAATGCAAGAAGTGAGATAAAATTATGGGGGAGGGGGAAGGAAAAAAAGGCCAACTACCTTCCCTTACCCTTCTTTTCTCTGTAGGTTAATAGAGATTTATGGATCACAATAAATAAAGTTATATGGTCAGAAGCTCTATTATGTAATGATATATTCAAGCTGAAGTTTCTACTATTATATATATAGTTTCTACTATTATATATATATAATATATATATATATACATGCTATATATATATATATGTATTTAATGTACATATTTCCCAAAGATTGTATCTAATTGAAATGATTACATATTCAAAGTCACTAAATATACCTGTTAAAATAATGCATATATTGAGCATTTGAAGTGCATAAAAATTATTTTCCAATTTGATATTATAAAAAACATATAACTATTTTAACTGGTGTGCATTTTTTAATAAAAATGTAGCCATGCTTTTGGACAAGAATTTGTGCTAACCCCAGGAGATAGTGGAGGAAGATGGAGGAGCCTGGTGTGCCATAGCTCGTAGGATATCAAAGAGTCAGACTCAACTTAGTGACTGAACAACAAAACAAAGCAAAAGTAAAAAAGGCAAGCATTAAGATAATGCTTATGGTTGAATTTATATTGTAGATATTTCACAGTCAGAGGGATTTTAATGTAATTTTATTGAATAGCACTTCACCTATTAATATCTAAAGATAATCTTTTAAGTTTTAAATCCAAAGTTAGTTCATTTCTTAAATGTATGTTTCACTTTTCTATGTGTTATCAGAAGCTTCAATCATCATTGGTTAATTTACTTACCCAGTAACTCGAAAGTATGCCGATATGTCACTAAAATTCCAGTGGATAAATGCCTTTGATTTGCCTATGGAAATGTGATCCATGAGGAATAGGTCCAAATTCTGCAAATTAACATATGTTTTGAGGGCGTGTACAATGTTTTGTCAAACAGCAACACTTTCTTTGAAAAGCCAGTGATAGTTGCTCTTCCTACTCATTTCAAATCTGCTCTATTCAAGTTTATATAATTTATGCAATGCTATTTGCAATATCCAGCTGCCTTGTAGTTCCATATACTTAAGCAATATAAGGAAATTTTCAGCAACATTTTCACTTTTAGAAGTGCTACATTGCACATAAAGACCTTATTTTTCAAAGTATTATAAATTGCTAAACAGCCCTCCTATTTGGGTTGCATTTGGTAGCAAGTAATATTCTTAATGCATAAACTATTTTCAGATACAATCTTTTATAATGCTTACACTTGAAAATAAGCAGGCTTAAGCAAAACAATTCCTTCTAATCATTTTAAGTGATGTGATAAAGCATTTTATATGAGCTGGTAGTTAATTTGAAAGCAAAGGGTTTGCAAATCATGTAGTTAGGCTTACATGCACAAATACTGTAGAAAAAGATGTGGTCATACAGAGCTGAGTAAGTTGGTACAAATCTAATCTGTCCTTTCTTTTCAGGGGCCAGTTAGAACCTGCTATATTGCTAGCAAAGTCCACAAAATCAACAGTATCATATGTTGTTCCACTTTTTCTATTCAACGCATGTGTGTGCTTAGTCACTCAGTCATGTCCAACTCTTTAGAACCCCATGGACTGTAGCCAGAAAAGCTCCTCTGTCCCAGGGATTTTCCAGGCAAGAATGTTGGAGTAGGTTGCCATTTGCTTCTTCTTTTTCCTATTCAATGGGTCATAATGATTTCTGTATTTTTTTAGAGCTAGAATTGCCAAAAACAAACACCTCTGAGAATCCTAGAGTTGTTCATCATCAGTCAACGTACATGTAAGTATATACATGAACTATTTTTAAAGTCAAGATTAAAAAATTATGAATATTATATTAGTTTGGACTGCTTTTACAAAACACCATAAACTGGGTCATTTATAAACAACAGAAATCCATTCCTCATAGTAATGGAAGCTAAAGGTCCTAGATCAGATGGTTAGCATGGTCAGGTTCTGGTGAGGACCACTTCCATGGTGCTGATTTTCAACTTTTCCTTGTGTCCTCACATAATGAAAAGCATGAGATAGCACTCTGGGGCTTCTTCTATAAGAGCACTAATCTCTTTTATTATGGCTCCATCCCCATAATTAATCTGGAGAAGGCAATGGCACCCCACTCCAGTACTCTTGCGTGGAAAATCCCATGGACGGAGGAGCCGGGTAGGTTGCAGTCCATGGGGTCGCCAAGAGTCGGACACAACTGGGCGACTTCACTTTCACTTTTCACTTTCATGCATTGGAGAAGGAAATGATAACCCACTCCAGTGTTCCTGCCTGGAGAATCCCAGGGACGGGGGACCCTGGTGGGCTGCCATCTATGGGGTCGCACAGAGTTGGACATGACTGAAGCGACTTAGCAGCAGCTGCAGTATAATTGATCATTTCCCCAAACCGCTATCTCCTGCTTCCCTCACATTGGGATTAAATTTTTAACATGAATTTTGGAAGGACACAAACTTTCCATCCATAATGATATCTAAGCCAAAGGGGTATTATTATACAAACCACAAAGTTTTAACTAGAAACTCTGCAACAGCTCTACTCAGGCAGAGTTTTCCTTTATATTTTTCCTTCTAACTCTCCACACCCCTCACCCTACCCACAGAGTACTGCCCAGGTTTAAGCGTGACAGCTAAGATTTACTGAGTGCTTCCTGGATGCCAAGCATGGTGCTGACTCTGTATGCGCATTAATTCATCGGATGTGTAGAATTTTCCAAGGATGTGGGTAGTTTCTAAATAGGGTCATATCACACTGAGACCCAGCCTGAACCCCTGTAAAAGCTTAAACAATATGGTATATTTCCAGACCCAGATGTTTGAGCTTTGGCAACTAGCACCCAGTGTCACAAAACCACATTCCTAGTTCTTATTTTCAAAATTTATAATTTGCATTATTTGGTTATCTTTCAGAACACAAGTCAGTCTGTAGACTAAGTAATGACTTCAATTATAATAATTTTAGTTCAGATTACAAAACAACATCTTATTGTACTTCCAAAAATATATGTGTGTATATATGTGTAATTAAACATGATTATTTTTGATTTGGGAGACACATAAATGTTTCTTGGGCCTTATAAAAATTTTAAAAAGATTTTACTTTCTATATTTTCTATAGTCCCTAGCTAGTCACACATTGCAATAAAAAATAAGTAAAAGTATCACTGAGCTCAGTAATGTAATAAGAATAACCCTGACAATATATCAGTAGTGAAGGCACTAAAACTAAATAACAAAATTCTGTCTTTCCTTTGCCTGCATTTCTATAGATTTGCCTGATAGAGTTTTGTGAAATGTTAACTTGCAACATAAAAGATTTCCCTTCTCTGTGTTCTTAGGCATAGAAATGCAGAGAGGAATTAGAGCTTATGTGATGTGTTATGAAAAATAAAACAATTTTTGACTACAGAAGAATTACCTGTCATGTAACATGACACTCAGACTACACAGCAACAATAAAACTGTCTTTAAATAAACTATCCAGGTAACATCATTGATTCTTCAAGTCCCTAGAGACCAAGAGCAGTAGATATAAGTATTGGTGTTCAAAGCTTCTAAAGTATTTGCTTCAGGAATGACAGCTTCTACAGATGAAACAATTCTGAGTTCCTGCCAAAGACCCTTGACTTCTTAGGAAGTCAGAGGATATTTGACATGCATGGTAGGGTTTTTTGAAAAGTGGTTCTCTCAAGTGATGTATAAATGAACCTTTTGCTAGATTTCTCCTGAGAGGGTATGGACTTGGCAGCTGGGATATGAGATCAGAGTCCTATCCTGTAAAGAGGACTCGGTCATAGAGGGTATGAGACAGAGTGAAACGAGGCTCCTTGGCAATGCACAGCGTTGGGACACAGAAACATTAGAGCCAGTAATGACTGCCAAGGGACAAGGCACTAAAGGAATATCCTAAAGACAGGTCATCAAAATCCTGTATTATTTCTTAAAAATTACACAAACCTTAGACTTGGAAAATGTTTCTCATTTCAAAGTGAACTTTATAGCCCAGAGGAGTTGGCCATTTGTTATTGTATTCAGTTGATTATAATTTTTTCTTATTTAAGTAGAATTTATTGTTTGTGAAACACCTTTTTATCAGTATTAGAGCATTAACAAGAGAGGAATGTCAACATTCCTAACAGATGAAATCTCTCCTGAGACAAGCTTCACAAGGTCTTGATCTACCAGTCTTAGGTCAGGTCTTGAATATAAACTACAGATCTTTTTCCACTCCCATGTTAAGCTAGAAAATGCATTTAATACACCTAACCTATCTAACAAGGGCTTCCCTGGTAGCTCAGATGGTAAAGAATCTGCCTGCAATGCAGGAGATCCGGGTTCCATTCCTGGGTTTAGAAGATCCCCTGGAGGGTACATGTCAACCCACAGCAGTATTCTTGCCTGGAGAATTTCACGGAGAGAGGAGCCTGGCGGGTTACAGTTCACGGAGTCACAAAGAGTTAAGATGACTGAGCAACTAACACTCCTCCATTGTAAGGGATCACACTGGAACCTAACATCATAGCTTAGCCTAGCCTACCTTAAACGTGTTTAGAACACTTGGCCTATAGTTGGCCAGAATCATCTAACACCAAGACTGTTTTATAAAAAAACAACTGGGTTCACTATCTCATGCAATTTATTGAATTCTGTACTGAAAGTAAAACACACATGATTGTAAGTGTATCTATTGGTTGTCTACCTCATGATCAACTGGCAGAGTGGGAGCTAAGACCCACTGCTGCTACCCAACATCACAAAAAGTATTGTACTGCATATCACTGGCCAGAAAAAGATCGAAACCCAAAATCTGAGGTATACTTTCTACTGAATGTATGTTGCTTTTGCACCTCTATAAAGTGGAAAAATCATAAGGCTGATGTATAGATCCAGGCACAAACATTTGGAAACAGTGAAACAATCACTCTCTCCCCCACAGTTCTGAATATCCAATAATAGGAACCTCACTGGTTTGTGTGTGCTGTGCCCATTGTGTCTGATTCTTTGGGACCCTGTGGACTGTAGCCCACCAGGCTTCTTTGTCCATGGGATTTTCCAGGCAAGAATACTGGACTGGGCCGTCATTTCCTCCTCCAGGGGTTCTCCTTGACCCACGATTGAATCTGAGTCTCTTGCGTCTCCTGCATTGCAGGTGGATTGTTTAAGACTAGCACTACCTGGGAAGCTTAGCACTGGCTTAGCTTGAGCCATATGCTTGCCCCAGTCCAGTGACCTAGGGATGAGGGATGCTGCAGAAAGAGGCAGACATATAAAATCGCTGGGGTCCTATCATGGGTGGATGAACAAAATAAGGTGTCCACCACAACCTCAGAACAGACCAGAGAAGTCAGTCAGCCCTCATCTTATATTTTAGGCAACTGAAGCCCTAATTTGTATTAGGGTATTATATTTGGTATTAAATGGAATCAAAACAATTACCTCTGATTCCACATCCCAGGTTTGTCAACTTTACCATCTGGTAAGTGATATATGGTTTCATCTTCAAATATTTTTAACTGAATTGAGGAATAAGCCTTCAAAATTCAAATATAGATGAAACTGATGATTATTTTAGAGAGATATATTTCATTCATTGAATTTATGAAGTTTATATTCTTTTAGCAGAATTTAAGTTGTGTAAAATGCAGATTTCTCCCTTAAGCTCCATGTTGTGAACTGTCACATTATATGTGAGGATAGCTCATTTTCAAAATGCACTGATACTCTATCTTTGGGGCAATGTTAAAATATGAGTGATAAACTAGATATTCTTTCTTCTTTATTCCTAGGACACTAGCAAAGGAAAAACAGTAGGGAGCCCCTATTACTGTCTCCTTTCTATTTATTATTGGAAGTCAGTGGCTTTGCTTTCATTTAATTTATGTTCAGCTCTATGGGAAAAAGTTGTCATTAGTTACTGGAGATAGAAATAACAGTACTAGTGGAAGTCACCTTGATAATTCCAGTTAAACTCATATACTTTCAAAACAACTCTGATTTTATAAAATCCCATGGAATTTTTTTCAGGATTGTGATAGTTTTTCAACAGAATTTTCATAGGAAAAATACAACTTAAAAATACATAAATAATGTTTTTGTTTTGTTTTACTAGATGTCAGACGGAAAACATCAGAATATTTTTAACATATTGGTTATAATAATGACCTTAGCATATGCACAAATGTTCTAATTTAAAGATTTCTAAAATGTGTTCTTGTATAATTTTCATGTTGTGTCATCAATTAAGAAATGAAGGCATAGTACGCCTATAACAAAACAAATTATCTCTTGGTAAATCTAGCATACACTACACAAAAGTATAGGTATTAACCAGTCCTTTACAGAGTGCATGAGTGAGTATTCTATCTAATAAAGAATTAAAGGTAAAGAGGTACAACAGGGGCTTCCCTGGTGGTCCAGTGGTTAAGACTTTGCCTTCCAGCACAGAGGAAGTGGGTCCAACCCCAGGTCTGGAGGCTAAGATCCTACATGCCTCCTGGTCAAAAAAAAAAAAAAAAAAAAATCAAAACAAAACATAAAACAGAAACATTACTGTGGACTTTAAAAAAAAAAAAATAGGTATAACAAAAGCTCCTTTAGTCGATCTCCTTTTTGGAAGAGTCATGGGAAAGTCATTCTACATTCTGGAAGCACCCCAAATGGCCCCTAATCCATGGTCAGTGAAGCAAATATCCTCCATGTCACCTTTCTCTCTTGTCTTCTTTCTTTTCAAGCATTCTTATGTCATCAACGTCTAGTACTTTGGACCTTTCTGTCATTTCCAGTCAACACCTTTTGATCCTGTCCATATGCGTTCTGTGCTAGGTGGAAACAGAAAGAGGCTGCAGAGTAAGGGCTAGAAGAGAATAAGGGTGTCAAAAACCTATGGGGTGGGTTTAGACATGACAGGAGCATATCCACAAGTTATTCCACACTGTAATGACACATCTTAGACTTTCTCTTTGTTCTACTTAATCTCTGACCTAATTTTCAAAACACTTCCTCATGCACAAAATCAGATGAGGGATAGCACCTCAAACTAGTCTTTATGCTAAATAAAATGTCTGCTCCCCAGTGTTCAAAAACAAGATGGGCAGTTTTTGCATAGAAATCCACACCCCTGATATTCACCCCCACTCCCAACTCACTTTCTCATTGGTTCTTTCTGTCTGGAACTTGTTCCTTCCCTCCGAGACCATTACAATTCAGCATAGTCAACTAGCTGTACATACTTAAACACACACATACCCCCACCTCCAAGTATTCAGACATCTGTGAATATTAGCTTTGTACAGCTGAGAAAAATTATCTACACTGCCTATGCTATTTAATCAGCTTAATGTCTCTAGGCAAATTTTATATTCCCACGTTGTAATGGGTGAGAGATCCTATATAAAAATACAAAATGAACTCTCCTAAGAACTCAAAGAATTTAGAACTGGAAGACAATCAGAACTGGTTTAACTATCTCCTTTTATATATATAAACTGAGGATGTGAGAGGTGAAGTGATTAGTCCTATATCTCCTAAAGTGTATGTGTTCAAGGTTAGGAGATTTGATTACAAGCTCAAAGTCAGTCAAAAGCAAATTTTAAAAATAGACTTTATAACATACAAGGATTTACTGTATAAACTACATTCAATATCTTGTAATGAACTACGATGGAAAAGAATCAGAAAAAAAAAAGAATGCTAGTGCTAAGTCACTTCAGTTATGTTCAACTCTTTGCAGCCCTATGGACTGTAGCACACCACTCGCCTCTGTCCATGGGATTCTCCAGGTAAGAAAACTGGAGTGGGTTGCCATGCCCTCTGCAGGGGATCTTCCCAACCCAGGGATCAAACCTGTGTCTCTTACATCTCCTGCATTGGCAGGCAGGTTCTTTACCTCTAGTGTCACCTGGGAGAGGGCTCAGGAAAAAAAAAAAAAAAGAGTATACACACACACACACACACACACACACACACATGAATATATAAAACTAATAAGTTTGCTATATACCTGAACTGACACAATAATGTAAGTCAACTGTGCATGTCTGCTAAGTCATTTCAGTCGTGTCCAACTCTTTGTGACCCTATGGACTGTAGCACACCACTCTCCTCTGTCCATGGGATTCTCCAGGCAAGAATACTGGAGTGGGTTGCTGTGCCCTCCTCCAAGGGATCCTCCCAACCCAGGGATGAAACCTGCAATTCTGACATTTCCTGAATTGGCAGGCACATTCATTACCACCAGTGCCACCTGGGAAGCCCAAGTCAATTATACTTCAATTTTTTGAAAATCATAGACTGCATGAATTAACAAAGGTTCTCTTATTATATCTTAGGTAGGTATATATGAACCTGGAAGGGTAACAACAAGAACACAGTGAGGGTGGGATATGTTGGGATCTATATTTCAATATCTCACTTTACTAGACATCTTTGAAGCATTTTAATGAATTTCAGATCCTTCCCTTCCTCTCTCACTTGGCAGAGAAAGAGTTGGGTATAAAATTATTCTATCATTCCAACTCAGGCTTACCTATCTGAGATATCTCCCTGGCCAGATGAGGTTATTCAAAGTAGCCGTTTACCTGCAAGCCTCTGAAGGAGAATAGTGCCTCTTGGAGATGGTAAGCAATGAGTGGTTTAAAAACTTTTTTTAAAAAAATCAAATATATGCATATATACTTGAAGTTATTGACATATAATAAATCTGTTTAAAAATTGATTCCTCTAGAGACTTGAATTGGTTGATAGTGTTGGAATGTTACTTATTTTTATATTGTGCTCTTTGACTTTTTACCACAGTCAATGAATTCCTTTGAATCAAGAAATAAGTGATAACTTTAAACTTTCTAGTTGGGGTACCTCTGGAAGATAAAAGGCAACAGTACTGACTGTTTTAGTCTTCACCAACTGATATGATCCCCAAGTAATCAATTCTTAATATTTATCTTTTGGTCAAAGCAGATCTTGTTTTGTTGTTTGCTCTAGCGTGAATCAGATAAGCAGCCTGTATGTGAAATATTTTCAATTGAATGTGTTCCTTTTTGTATGAATGTCTTCCACAATATTGAGTCAGAGGAATCATCTCATACCTTAGGAACTATATACCTTGCTTGTGCTTCATTGCTCATTTGCGTCCGACTCCTTGCAACCCATGGACTGTAGCCTGCCAGGCTCCTCTGTGCATTAGGGATTCTCCAGGCAAGAATACTGGAGTGGGTTGCCATGCCCTTCTCCAGGGGATCTTCCCAACACAGGAATCGAACCCAGGTCTCCCACACTGCAGGCAGATTCTTTACCAGCTAAGCTACCAGGGAAGCCTCTATTACCCTGCTTACCCACATTTATTCCCCTGAGATACCATGGAACATTCCCAACACAATCAGTGCTCCCTCTCACTCTTCCCCTTCTCTGTCCATTTCTCTCTATGTATCTACATCTGTATCATATACACATGCTTCATTAGTGAGAGTTTTATCCTCCCAAGATCATAAATCTCATTCTATAGGAAAAGTCTTTAAACAAGATTTAAAAAAAACTCACTTCCCACTTCTCAACACCATGGTTTACAGCTCTGAATTTTCTCATCATGAATCACCTTCTCCCATCTGTAGCATGGTAGGATTGGGGATGGCTTTAGGGTTAAATAATTCACAACTTCCACACCACACACCCGAGACCTCAACCCTTTTCCTCTCCTAAGTAGCCTGAGCATACTTGCCAGAGATGGTATTAGAGATCAGAGATTAACATCAAAGCAACATGGCTTTGGTACCTTTGTGCTAAACTAAGGTGATAATATATTCTGTAATTAGAGACTATAAGGGCTCTTTCCCAGCTGCGCCTCACAGAATTTATCACTGTTTTGTTGTCGCTAAGCTGCATCCCTTGTGGCCTTCCCTTGTTGCTCAGCTGGTAAAGAATGCATTATGAAGAGCCCCTGGAGAAGTGAAAGGCTACCCACTCCAGTATTCTGGCCAGGAAAATTCCATGGACTGTATAGTCCATGGGGTCGCAAAGAGTTGGACACGACTGAGTGACTTTCACGTTCACTTTCTTTCATGTTCACTTTCAAGTCATGTCCAACTCTGCCATCCCATGAACTGAAGCACGCTAGGCTCCCTTGTCTTCCACTGTCTCACAGAGTTTGCTCAAACTCATTTCCACCAAATTGGTGATACCATCTAACCATCTCATCCTCTGGTAAGGACATTAAATGTTTGTTATCACTCCACACCCCAAAGTATCTTTCTTTTCATTATTTTTGCTCGTATTTAACTTTGCTGATGTTAGAACTAAAATATCTTCAAGTGTGTTATATCTTACCTGGCCAATGAATAAGCTCATATTAGTGAAGTGTGCATATGTATGTGTGTGCTCAGTCGTGTCTGACTCTTGATGACCCCAGGTATTGTAGCCTGCCGGGCTCCTCTGCCCATGGAATTGTCCAGGCAAGAGTACTGGAACAGGTAGCCATTTCCTACTCCAGGGGGATCTTCCTGACCCGAGGATCAAAACCATGTCTCTTGTATCCCCTACATTAGCAGGTGGATTTGTTAATACCGTACCACTTGGGAAGCCCTTGTATTAGTGAAGAGCACAACATTAAAGTTTCAGAAGCCACCTTCTGTGTTATCCATAAGCCCAATACACATATGCATGTGATCACACACACACACACACACACACACACACACAAATTACTAGCTAGCATCAGTGCATTTAAAAAAAAAAAAAAAAGCCCCCTGGAGTCTGGAAAAGTCATTACAGTCAATTCATTTTTTTTTTTTTTTTTTTTTTTTTTATACAGAGGCATGAGTTTTTCCTACCTCACTCTAACTGCTTTTAAGAAACAGCAGCTCTGCCCTTCCTTAGTGCCTGTGGTAGCAGGATAATTCTCCAGAAGTACTTTGAAGCCTTGGGATCACTTTAATCACATGGCTCTTGCTGCTCTTGATATTTCCAATAAAAGAAAAATTCTAGCAAGAATATTTATGTGCTGATTCCCAAGTAACTGTGCTTCATCTATAGGTCAAATTCTATTATGACAGAAACTACTTAAATAAAAGTTTCCATGTAACAAAAATACCCTGCTGATTACCCTTTATTTCAGAAAATATTTCATCAAAATTATAGTATAAGACCACAGCCAGACTTATGTAGAATTCACTGTAATGGGCTCTGATTTATTGTGAGTCTGTAAATACTCTCATTCACATAAGCTATTCATAGGCAATCCTCTGTTTTTTTGTATTGATTGTTTATCTATCAGGGATGGATGACATCAAAATTATTATTCTCTTTGTGCAGTTCCGAAGCACATAAAATTCATTGTTTTTAATCAAGTCATTTCACTTTCCAATTCACAGAGTCTTATTTGCTGTGAGTCCTGTTAGTCATTAGTATAAATTAGGATGGGTCTACAATTGTAATGATCCATGCCTTATTAACCTCCTTCCTTTATCAAGCACTGTGATTTAAGAGATATCAGCTCAGCCTACACAGTCTGCAAAATTAACATTAGTCACTCTGGAAATAATCACGAAAGAAAGAGTTTTAACAACATAGAAATCCTGAGCCATATAGGACCATCAGTCATTTGTAAAACTTAAAACTTATGGAAAGATTAAAGAGTACAGACCCATATGCAAATATGTGTGCATCTAACCAGGAATATACGACTTCACTTGTACTGGATTTAGTTACTACATATACACTGAATTCTAAGCATGTAAAGTAAAGGTCTGGTAAGAGGTTTTAAATGGAGGTAGCATGGCTTAATGGACTAAGCTCTAAGACTTAATGGAATCAACGAGTGAATTTTAAAACCTGCTCTGCCACTAAAAGGTTATATAAACTTTAGGAGTCACTTACATTTTTAGTACTTTCAGGTTCATTACTTCCAGTCAGTAACTTCTGAAATACTGTCTGCCAAAATACACCTTGTTACCAGCTAAAAATTTACCAGTAGATGTTTCTGTCTTTATATGTGTCCATTTACTTATATGTTCATATTGATAGTTTCTCTGTGTCTACATACTTAAAGGACATAACTGTTAAATGATAGTTTACTTTTTACTTCTATTGCCTTTCACATAGGACCTTTGTAAATCTGTGGTTGTTGATGAGTAATAATAACCTGCTTTTCTTCGCTTAGACAATGGCAAACAGTAAATCACTTAGATATTTACACTGAAAATAGAACAAAAAAGTAAATGTGGTCTCTCTCTTCAAGAAAATTCTGTTTTGATATTCATTCAGTCACACTTCCTGGTGTACTAATAATAATAATAGGGAGATCACTGAGAAATGAACATAATCCTTACATAAGTTCTAATCATCCTGTCTCTAGATAACCATTTTTATTCATATGATTCCTCACATTCTTTGTCCCTTGTATTTATGCTAATTTAAGTCATGTAAGCCAGTGCTCCAACCAGTAGGTCTCCTAGACCAAGCTAATAAAAAGTAAAAAGTATACAGTGTGAGTATAAACATCGTAAATAAGACACTTCCTTCTTTGTTTATTTATAAGTAATTCTCCAAAATAGTCATCCAATACAGTTCTAGCATCCCTTCTTACATTATGACTGTCTCCTGGAGTATGCCTTTCCAATGGAGTGGTTAGGCTCTGGTTTAAACAATTTCTCTGGTATTCACTCCATCATTTATTCTGCTAGTCTGGTGATAAAGAGCTGACAAGAACAGGAGGAAATCCTCATCTATATGGGGAAGTAGACACATGATCAAATTACTTTCAAAGATCCAGGTGCTTTGTTGAATGCTTTAAATGCTTTGCAAGGGTCATCACAGTTTATCCTCATAACAACCCTATTGGGAAAGACACTTTGCAGTTAAGGAAACACGCAGAGAATAAGTTATTTGTCTAAAATTATATGCTAGGAAGTGGATGACCATGGATTTAAACACGTGTAATCCAGTCAAAAGTAAGATTGGGGAACCCAAATTGAAGCCTGATGACTGGAACAATGATGTTGAGACTGTAATAAACCACATTTATTCTCAGAGAATCAAGTCTTTGCATTTCAAATACTTCTTACTTCTACAAAACTCATCTTGCCCGGGCAGTATTATATTTTGGATCAATTCTCTATCAATGTAAACAAATCCATATCCTATGTAGAGGGAGAAGATTTGAGGGAAAACAAGGAGAAGATGGCTAACATTTATTGTGTGCTTATCTTCAGAAGGCATTAGGGAGCTATGTCAGCAAACACTTAAAGCAACTAACATATAGAGATTGTCAGCTCCATTTTACCGATGAATCTAAATTGTCACGGGGTTAATTAACTCCTAAAGATTATTTTGGCTGTAGTCCAAGCCTAGATATTTAAAACTTGAAAATATTCATGTTTTTTTTGTTGTTGTTGTTACCACATAAGTAAAAACCCTGGACCCAACATCATGTCTTTCCATTTCCACCCCCAACATACAGAGTTAAAGCTATTTGTTCATTTTAGACTGAAGTTTCATTTCACTTTATAGGTTCAATAGAATTGTTCTGAGGGAAAACTTTCACTGCTTAAGATGTAGTGTCTCAAATCTCTAGTTATAAAACAGACTAAGATGAGGGTTGGAGATCAAAAAGAGTTCATTTGACCATATAATCCCTGTTATCTATTAAAACAGATTACATAAATTGTACTCAATAAGACAAAGCTTTACCATTATTTGATTTGCAACAACACACGTTCACCCTTCAAAACACAAAAAGATGGCATAGGCTTTGGCAGAATTATGTGCAGATACCATAGCTAATCCCTTGAAAGAAATCCAAACTGATCACAAAGTCTTTTAGAAGACCATAACAAAAAAAGAAAAGAAAAAAACAGCAATGTCAAGGGAGATGAAAAATACACATGCTGATCAAATTAGTCTTGGAATCCAGTACTTAGTTGATAAAATAGTTTTATTGTAGAGACTCTCAGGAAATAAATGAAGAGCAAGGGTTAATCTAAATGTAACCCCTATTAACAGAAAAGAACACTTCCAGCCCTCAAGGTGGTGGATGTTTCAACTGTATTTGAGTGAGGCTGTCCTTCTAAGTCTATGCCCTTAATAACACTGTATAATTTTCCTATGTTCTTCCAGGGCTTAATGAGAACAAACTGGGAACTGGCTTTATAATTGCCAACTCCTAGAATTTCAGAGTAACGTCAGCCTTAAACCAGACAGCTGGAAATGAAACCTTAACTGAATTTTGCACTGGTGACCATGAATCAGAGACACTGTCTTTGGTAGAGTGGCAAGCGTAAGCGTCACCTTGAGTGCCCTAGTATCAACATCCTAAAAATACAAGAACTCCTTTGCTTTGTTAAAGCTGGCTAACCAAAAGGCTGGCGGAAACTTCATTTTTATCTGGCCCATAAGCAGAAGTTCCTCAAATCCCAAATAATCCTTATGTAAAGTTAGAAAAACCAGTCAGGCCCCTAGAAACTGGGCAAATCCATAATCTATGCATAAAGTCAGAGGTGGCAAGATAAGCCCCACTTGAGATCAAAATCAGAAATCATGCAATCTGTAGCCTAAAACACCCTTATACATTCCAGAGAGATGCAGGAATGTTGGCAGAGCAGGTACCTCAAACTAGAGTTGATGTATGTGCCAAAGGCTCCCAGGTAACAATATGGGACAATGTCCTTGGGATATACTGAGGGAATATAGATTGTGGCAACTGGTGATTTAACATGTCCTGGCCTTTCTGTTCTGATAAAGCTACTTTCTGGTAAACATCACTCAACATAGTTTCAAGGGAAAGGCACCAGGATCCTCAGTGCAGAGAACCTCCCAGGATAATTGTTTTTGTTCTGTTGCTAACTTGTGTCCAACTCTTTGCAACCCCATAGACTGCCACACACCAGGCTTCTCTGTCCTTCACTACCTCCCAGAGGTTGCTCAAGCTTATGTCCATTGAGCCATCCAACTATCTCATCCTCTGTTGCCCCCTTCTCCTCCTGCCCTCAATCTTTCCCAACACCAGGGTCTTTTCCAATGATTTGGCTCCTCACATCAGGTGGCCAAGGTATTGGAATTTCAGCTTCAGCATCAGTCTTCCAGTTAATGTTCAAGGTTGATTTCCTTTAGGATTGACTGGTTTGATCTTGCTGTCCCAGGATAATTATAATATCACACAAAAAAATAAGTTGTCCTTTCTTTCTAAGGATAATGGTATCATAGACAACAAGTGTGGCTTAAAGCATACTGAACTAGGATAGCAGACATCTAAGAGTCATACTTGAATCCACAACAAATTAACAGATTTCATCATCAGTAACTGGCATCAGTGGTGTTAAATGATTGCATTCATGTAACCTTTCAGGAAACAAAACATGACAAAAAATAAGCACACATATGCACAGAAGCACACACATATGTTATACACATATCTTACATACATATACATACATACACACAAACATTAACATATGGGAATTGTTACTTTACTTCGAGGAAGTAAAGATAAAGGGGACTTCTCTTATATACCCCTCTAGAGTTAGTCCCTAAAACCCCCCTAAAGACCCTAAGTTAGCTAAAAGCTATTTGAAGTTGCCAAGATTGTTTTCAAATGTGTTATCATAAGACTTGGTTTTTTAACAATAAGAAACCAACCATTTCTTTACATTTGACTTTGATATCCCAACTACACGGTGTTTCAGCAGTATTTTCTGGAAAATAGTGTGGGAAAATCTCTGAACTCCTTTAGATATTTTAACTTAATTCCATTACTTTCAGGTTTGTTAGAGGAATTAAAATTTCTCTGATTCATAAGAGAAAAATGAGTAGAAACACATACTAATCGAGACATAACTCTGAATAGGAGTGAATTAGATGCAGGACTCAATCTTTATGAAAAGGATAAGAATTAAGAGAGAGTAGTAAAATAGGCTTTAAAAGAAAAGAATAAAGTACCTGTTGATAATGTCAACTCTTCTAAGAGTAGCAAAGTCAAATCTACCCCTCTCTTGGGAAAGTCACCTGAGGTTGGGGAGGCTACTTGTAGCATTTCATATGTGAATCAATGAGTTTCTAGCAAGGATAAATCCCTTCACCTGACATTGGAGACCTGTATCTCACCTGTACAAATAGACTGGCTCAGAGAGTTACATGAAAGGTTGTATAAACATGAGACTGACTGTGGTGTTCTCTATTCTCAAATAATTCAAGAAAATGAAGAAATTATCACAGAGTTCATTGCAGAAAGTTAAAAAGAAAATATTCCTTTTGCAATATTGGGGACTGCAAAGGGAAGAGTTATGAAAGATCCACTGTCTATTATATACAAAGAAGAGAAATCATGTGGCTGACCTAGGAGTGTGAGCCCCAAGAAATATGATCTACAAAACAACATAACGGTAAACACAGTAAAAGGATAAACCCGGACCATCTGAGAAGAGTAAGTAACTACATCATAATGGGCGATTTATGAAATTAGAGAAGGCAAAGATGCCAATTTAGAATCGTTTCCTTAGCAAAAGGTACCTAACCCCCAAAGAAATATGTCAATTATACCCTTGGTTCTGTGAGTATGTCTTGCAGGTCATCCTTGGAGTTGTATACTTTTCCCATAGACCACAGAGGAAACACCAAAGGATTTTTAAGCAAGGATTTCCACATTTCCAAATAATCTTTCAGGGAAAATGTCAATAATAATTTGGAAGGTAACAGTTATGAAATTAGGGCATTCCATCATAGGAATCTTTCCTTTTTTTTCTAGCTTCATTGAGATATAATTGACATATGGTATATATTTAAGGGACACAAAGGATGACGTGACACATCTCCACCACCTCACATAATTACATTGTGTGTGTGTGTGTGTGTGTGTGTGTGTGTTTAGTGAGAACATTTAAGATTTATTCTCTTGGCAGGTTTCAAGTACATAACGCTGCCGCTGCTGCTGCTAAGTCACATAATAGGTTATTGTTAACTGTAGTCACCATACTGAACAGTAGATCCCCATGACATATTCATCTTATAATTGGAAGGCCATACCCAATAACCAACATCTTCCTATTTCCCCTCAGCCCCTGAAAACCACCATTTGATTCTGTTTCTGAGTTCAGCTTTTTAAAATTCCACATATACAAAAGATTATACATTACATGTCTTTCTCTGACTTTTTTCACATAGCATAATATCCTCAAGATCCAACCATGTTCTTGCAAATGACAGGATTTACTCTTTTTTAATGATTAAGTTAAAGCCTGGAGTGCTGCAGTCTGTGGGGTCACAAAGAGTTGGACATGACGACTTAGCAACTGAATAATAATGTTGCATATTATTCCATTATATACACACACACATATATAGAAACACACACACCATTTTCTTCCTTCATCCATCTGCTGCTGAAAACTTAGGTTGTTTCCATGTTTTGGCTATTGTAAATAACACAGGTGCACAGATGGAGGGGTCAGTCCCAAGCACACGCATAGCAGTGGGTTTCAGCTGTGGGGGATCTAGGCTAGATCTTGTACTCAAATAGCAGAATGCTGTTGCTATGTGGATGATACTGGTAGCCCCTGCCTTCTTCCTTGTCCCAAGCATCTCTACATGTCTCAGCATCACTGGTATCTGGGTATGGTGAAACAGAAGTGGGTGCTTTAAGCACTACCTTGAAAGGCTGGGAAGCTGGTTGTTCACAACACACTCCCATTTCCAGAGGAACTCTCCTCCAACGGAGGAGTTCCTTCTTGGTACTGCCCAACGCCAGTCATGGAAATGGAATGATACAGGCAAAATAAAGATGCTTTTTCTTACCATTTTGGGCAGTTATTCTCAGGTTTTTTTATTCTACGATATTGCTGAAGTTTCTTAAAGGGACTCCTAAGCTGTTTTAGAGCTACTTTCATTTGTAGATAGCTATCTATTTATTGATCTTTATAGCAGGATGGAGTCTGTGGTCTCATGATTCTTTATTTTGGTGACATCATTCTATGTCACATTTACTTATCTGCATATGTTAAATAATCCTTGCATCCCAGAAATAAACCCCACTTGATCATGGATTATAATCTTTTAAATGTGCTGCTGAATTCAGTTTTCTAGTATTATGTTGAAAATTTTGCATCTATATTCATCAGGGATATTGGTCTGTAGTTTAGTTTTCTGGTAATATTCTTAACCTGATGTTAGTAACAGGATAATGCTGGACTCATAAAATTTGGGAGTGTCCCTTCCTCTTCAATACTTCGGAGAAGTTAGAGAGGTTTGGAGTTCTCTTTTTCAAACATTTGGCGGAATTTAACCTAGAAAATATTTGGTCTTGGGCTTTTCTTTGTTAAGAAGTTTTTGATAATTGATTCAATCTTCCTATTCATTGTTCTGTATAGGTTTATTATTTCTTCATGATTTGGACTTGGTAAATTATATGTTTTTTGAAGTGTATCAATTTCTTCTCAGTTATCCAATTTTTTGACATAAAACTTTTCCTAGTAGTCTCTTTTGATTCTTTATATTTCTATGGTTTCATTTGTAATGTTTACTCTTTCATTTTTTATTTCACTTTTTTCTTCCTTTTTCCTTAGCTAAAGTCTTTTCAATAGTGTTTATTTTTTCCAAAAACCAAGTCTTAGTTTCATTGATCTTTTTTTTGGTTTCTATTTCATTTATTTATTCTCTGATCTTATTTCCTTCCATCTGCTGACTTTGAGCTTAGTACTTTCTTCTTTCTCTAGCTCCTTGAGGTATAAAGCTAGATTGTTCATTTGGAATTTTTTTTTCTTTTAATTTTGGCATTTATTGCTATAAGCTTTTCTTTTAGAACTGCTTTTACTGCATCCTATAAGTTTTGGAATGTTGTGTGTTTCCAATTTGGGTGTTTTTTTTTTTTTTTTTTTTGTCTTGTTTTAAGGTATTTTTTAAAAGTTCTCTTTTGACTTTTTCTTTAACTTACTAGTTGTTCAAGAGTAGACGGTTCTTTTCATAATTCAGGTATTAACAATTCCTGATTCAGGGCAGATGCAGAAAATGTTAACAGGTATGAAATATATGGAGCATATGAAATCATTAGGACTTTGTAACCATTTGCCATGGGTAGGAGGGACAGGGCTTCCCGCATAGCTCCGTTGGTAAAGCATCCACCTGCAATGCAGAAGACCCAGTTTGATTCCTGGGTTGGGAAGATCTGCTGGAAAAGGAATAGGATGCCCACTCCGGTATTCCTGAACTTCCCTTGTGGCTCAGGTGGTAAAGAATCTGCCCACAGTGCAGGAGACCTGGCTTTGATTCCTGGGTCGGGAAGATCCCCTGGAGAAGGGAAAGGCTACCGACTCCAGTATTTTGGCCTGGAGAATTCCATGGACTGTATAGTCCATGGGGTCCCAAAGAGTCAGACACGACTGAGCGACTCATTTTTAAGAGGGATTAGCCAAATATGGTTACTAAGAATAGTGTTTCTCTTACTAAGAAGAAGAGTAAACTACATATTGAATGAACACAAGGAAGGTTTAGATGGAGTATGGAAAAGATGGTGCATTCAGATTTTAAGCATAAGAGTTTGATAAGCCTTACTGGTCTGACAGAAGGCTTGCTGTTATTTTGTCAGCCTGTAAAACTGATCAGAGGATTCAGGGTGTGGAGATGGTTGACCATGCTGATTAGATATATCCTTTGACCCCAACAGGGCACCTTAAAATGGTAAGAGAAAAACATGATGAGTAACTACATTAAATGACTGTTGTGTTCTTCAAGACCTTTCTACTCTGCATGTTCAGAACTGTGGTCTCTCCCATTACTGTTCAACTAACAGAACTTTTGTTTAGCTCCACAGCCCCTAATAGCTTTTCTTTTCCAGGCTTCTTAGAATCTTGAAACGTGCCTGACAGTTCAGAGTTCATTCAAAAATTGCATGTGTCCTGCACATGTTTCTCGATTAGTCCCTGCAATAACTTGCCCTGAAAACTCTAAGTACCTCAGCTGCCTAAATTGAACTATGTTTTCTCCTTTCCAGAGAGACTGCCGACTTCTACTTGGGCTCCCCTTCCTGGACCAAAGTTGAAAAAGTACCTCCAGGCAAAAGCAGAGTAAAGTGGAGCTTATTTTCTGAGTTCCTTTCCTCTTAAGGATTACAGTCCAATGAGAAATCTTGTCCAATATCTAAAACAGTTCCTTTCTATATTTTGTACAATTTCATAGTTCTTTAAGGAAGAAGGTAAACCTGTTGTTTGGTCATTTTCAGAATCCCACATTATAAAAAATGGCTTTCATCTTTCCCCCTTCATTTTATTTTTTAAATGATAAAAATATAACACATTTAGGGGAGACTTGGAAAATACAAAACAAAGTTACCTTTAGTTCCGCTAAACATTACAATTGTTCTTTAAGTGGATGAATTAAGATTTTTAGTTGGAGTTTAAATATCAAAATTTAAATCAAAATTTAATAGAGTGGATATGCAGAGAAGCAAAAGGACATGGTTGACCTGAAAAGCTCTATGAGCCAATTCAATATAATTCAGATTTATACAATTTTCACACAACAGGAAGATACAAAATATATTCAAGTTCTCATGGACTATAAACTAGGAGACACTGGAACAGTCATTTCAGAATCTTACAATATAAAAATTTTAGCGGACATTACTTAATTGCCTTCTTCTAAAGGGATTCAAATAATTCAAATAATCCAAGGCTACATAATTTTTAAAGTTCAAAAAAGCACTGAAAGGGTTTTTACATAAAAAAGTGTAACTGAATAATTATTTCATATTGCTATGTGTTATTATTTTAAAATATTAATATTTATTATTAATTTTCTAAAACATTTACTTGCATTTGTTGAAATGCTACAGGATAGATATGTAAAGGAGGTATAGTGCAAGTAATTCTCTAATATATACATGGTCTGTTTGGAAAGGCCACATCCACACAGGATAAGGAAGTGATTATAGAGGATAGGTTATGAATTAATATGTGGTTGCTGATGAAGGCAGGCATGAGATTAAGCTTCAAAATAGAACGTGATGTTTACATGTAGCGGGATTAATTTTCCATCACGCCTCATTGCCATTGGCAGAATGTTCTCTTCAAACTAGGGATAGAAGAACAGGCTGGATAAAATAAGCTATATATAAGCCCTCTCTGTCACTCTTGGGAATGGAAAGCAGAAAAAAAAAAAAATGACACAAGCATTTCACAAAGCCTGGTTTACAAAAAAATGCATGATGATTTTTCATGGAAAAGTGTTTAGATATCCACAGAGCTCTTAAACTTGAAGACAATGAGAAATTGTATGATAAAAAGTCCTGCTTAATTTATTTTAATGGAGCATTTCACAAAATTGTTTAATGATACAAAAAGTTATCCAGTAATACCAATTAATATGCTACTATAGTGCCATCTGATTATTATGGCATTAATATGAATAATATTTGGGATACCCTCTGAGAAATTCTGAATTCGATTGTTTAGAAGTGCAGAAAGGGACCTTTTAAAGAGAAAATGAAAGCCTGTGGACAACATCATGCAGCTTTTCCTGAGTCAAACTAATCAGTACGATTACTGAACAACCCTCCGTGAAGTGGTCTTTAAGACTAGAAAAATAATAAAGCTGTTGACCCTGTAAACCATACATCTCAAGAGGAGACATATGGGAAATATGTTTAGGCAGATGGAAACAGTGGGCCTGGAGCAACTTAGAAGTGATATATACACGAGGTGCTGAAGTCAGGATATATTATTCCGGTGTTCAAAATACAAAGGTCAACAGACAAAAAGACAAATTACAGTATCTGGATGAGACAAAGCAGCATGTCTCCTCCTCGACAGTGCTTCAGAAGGTATATCTGCACTAATGGAAAAGTCAGAAACAGGATGCTGAAAAGAGCAACGCAGTAGCAATGTCAGCAGCAGTTAGGCCTTTTTATTAAAAAAAAAAAAAAAAGGAAAAGAGACTTAAGGGAATACAAAAAGATTGTGATGAAATCCAACATTGAGCTGAAGAAAATGTTTCATAGCACACATTACGAACATCAGACACATTTCTACTAGCAGGAGGGGATGGCCTGCCTGAAGAATACTAAGAGAATGAAAACAGAAAAAGGTTTTTTCCTCTTAAGAACCTAGAGCGCAAAGAGTTTATCCATTAATCATGAAAGAACTAGTGATTAAATAGGTGTCAATCAGTGCTAGTCACTTACAGGAATAAATTATATGCAAACCTGTATTGTTTATCTACTAACTGATATTATTTGCTCATTGATTCACAATTTGTTATTGATGGACCAATAATATGTAATTCTAATGTAATTAAAATTTTTTGTGTGTGTCTGTTCGTCGCTCAGTCCTGTCCAACTTTTTGGGAACCCATGGACTCTAGTCTGCCAGGCTCCTCTGTCCATGGAATTCTCCAGGCAAGACTATTGGTGTAGGTAGCCATTCCCTTCTCCAGGTTATCTTACTGACCCAGGGATCAAACCCAGGCCTCCTTCATTGCAGAAGAATTCTTTACCATCTGAGCCACCAGGGAAGCCACTTAGGTTGTGTTTTAAATGGGAATGTTTGAACTTGGGTGAAGTCAAGTGGGCTTCCCAGGTGTCACTAGTGGTAAAGAACCCACCTGTCAATGCAAGAGACATAAGAGATGTGGGTTTGATCCCTGGTCAGGAAGATCCCCTGGAGGAGGGCATGACAACTCACTCCAGTATTCTTGCTTGGAGAATCCCATGGACAGAGGAGTTTGGCCAACCTCAGTCCATAGGGTTGCAAAGAGTTGGACAGGCTGAAGCGACTTAGCACATATGAAGTCATGATCTTGGTGCCTGGATAAGAACTAATCTTCACTGTATCTAAGAGATGAGAGTTAGCCTGGTAATGAGACTGCATGTACTCTCTTACCTGCCATGTATTTGTGTTTCATATCTTACCTTCAGACAAACAGATGACCGTGTTGGTTCATCTTCACTTAAGGATGGGTATAGAGGTGTCTGGGCTTCCCTGATGGATCAGACTGTAAAGAATTCACTTGCAATGCAGGAGACCCAGGTTCGACCCCAGGGTCAGTAAACGCCCCTGGAGAAGGGAATGGTGACCCACTCCAGTATTCTTGCCTGGAGAATTCCATGGACAGAGGAGCCTGGTGGGCTACAGTCCATGGGGTCACACAGAGTAGGACACGACTGAGTGACTAACTCTTGACTTCACTTAGAGGTATTTACAATGTGCCTTCTTTGTGCTGAGTTTTGGTTTTGTAGGTGTGGAACATCATATAAATGAAATCTACCTATACCATTAAAAAAAAAGCAGAGTTATGCCCTAATTATTAGTACAGTGCTCTAAAAACAACCAGGGACCAACGCGAGAGCTGTCCTTTTAAGAAAGAGCTGCACTTTCTAGGAAACATTTGTTGATCTTTTGTTTTTCTTTGAATTTTTTTTTTTTTTAGTTACACCTGTTATGAAATGAGGAAGGAAATGTTATGCTTGCATTTTTAAAAATTCAATCTGGCTAAATGTATCTAAAATATTCATAAAATTAAGCTTTTTCAGGATCAAAAAAAAAAAGAAAAACCCACATGGTTTCCTAAACTGTTTATGAGAATGACTCTAAGCCGATGGAGATATTTTGAGCTCAAGGTGCAGCAGAATTTTAAATAACTTCCTCTCACTCCTCATCAGTGTCTATATGATTTCTAATCATTCCTCTACACATCAGCTGTGATGAGAATGAATCCAGGTGTGATGAACACGATGTTCTTGTTATTCTGAAGGACGTTTATTTTTATTTATGCCATTGTGTTGAGTCTTCTCAAGGAATATTTAGAATAAATAGGCATACAAAGCTTCTAAGTTACACCTTCTGTTAGCTCCATTTCTGGAGTGGGGGCAGAACCTCTTCCTGTTTGGATAAAGGTTTCCAGTTGAAATAGGCTGAGTGAGGCCAGGACACTAATTCCCCAATTGTGCTGAGTTGGCTGTGGAGTAAGGGAGTTATTTTCTAAGTAGTAGTTCCATCTGAAGTTCTAAAACTCTCCAGAAAAACTGAAAAGAAGAAAATACATATTTCCCAATGTCAACTTCTGTTCATAGAAAACTTTTCAAGCACAGATGTCGATCCATAGATAGAGTTGTTATGGCAAGAGGAATGTTCCATAATTATAGGTAATCATGCAAACCCCTTGGAACACAGATTCCACTTCATTTTTTGTTCTTGAGATTACAGAGTCTTGGGAAAGGGGATATTTTAACTTATTGAGCTAACAGCAGATCTTCTGAAAGCTTAGCGTAAGGTTTTTCTATTAAGCATATATTAATATTTTCTGACTAAACAAGTGGTTCTTGTTTATTTTCACAGGATGATAATCTTGAAGTTCAATTCATCCACATGTCTAATGCTTCACATTTGTTGCCATGTAAATAGGAAAATAAACAAGAGCTAACTAAAGAAACAAAGCTTAATGTTAGAAGCCCACTTGATCATACCCAGGAAATGGTTATATTTGGTTGATACTTATGAAAGCTGCATATTTAAGTCTATTAAGATGCATTTCATTACCTCTGCCAAATGCAAATAGGCTTTCAACCTTTCCAGAGCAGCCGGATTTATTGTACAGTTCAAAGAATGATTCTATCTGCCTTCTGGGCTTTGTGTAGTCTAATTTCATAATATATACACAAATAGGATTTGTTCTTGGAGTAACATTGGGACAGTTTCAGAACTGTAAGCCAGGTGCTTGATGAGCTCCTGAAAATATTTGTTTAGTATTCTGAATAATACATATAATTTACAGTGTTATCCTGAGATAACAAGAAAATGTTATTTCAAATAACAGCTTACTTAGTAAACACGAGTTCCAGTGGAGATACTACCCAGCTATCACAAGACAACATACATTCATTTTAGGTAAGCCCATATCTATAACTCATGTCCCAAGAAAATTATGAATATTGCTGTGAATTGGCTGACATTCTGTTCAAATAAGATTTCTCTAGCAGCTACAAAATTATAAATGGATTAATGCAACTTAATTGCTATGAAAGTACTTCATTGCATTGATAAAAATTACATTTCTGTTGCAGCGAAGCCAGAGAAACAATAATTCTTAAAGGCCACCAGCAAAGTGTAATCAAAATACATTCAAAATAATTATAATGTAAAGCTTAAACAATATTTACATTTTCATCAGAAAAGTGAAAGTGTTAGTCACTCAGTTGTGTCTGACTCTGCGACCCCATGGACTGTATCCTGCCAGGCTCCTCTGTCCATGGAGTTCGTCAGGCAAGAATACTGGAGTGGGTAGACATTCCCTTCTCCAAGGGATCTACCTGACTGAGGGGTCAAACCTGGGTCTCCCACATTGCAGGTTCATTCTTTACCATCTGAACCACCAGGGAAGCCATCATCAGAAGTACCTTAAAAATGTTGCTTTCACATATCAATATTCACTTGAATGTTTAAACTTTATCTGTAAAACAGATTTCATTTATACTCTTCCAAGAAAAATAAGGCATACCTAAATGTTTTGGTATACTTTATTTCAACAATTAACTTTGAAATTTAAGCAGTTGGATTTAGTTCTTCTACCATTAAAAGTACATTAATTATCAATTCTCAGTTTTCTATTTTTTCTGTTCATCCAAGTTTTTATGAACTTCTACCATTTCAAAATACAATTCCAATTTGCTGTTTATCTCTTTGCTTCTGAGATACTTATTACCAAGATGGTAAAACATGCAAACATATTATTTCTTTCCCTCTCTTTCTCTCTCTTTATATAGCATGCACATAACACACACACACACACACATATTTTAAAATAAATATAAAATAGAAAAAAAGTGAAGTCACCCAGTCATGTCTGTTTCTTTGCAAGCCCATGGACTATATCCTGACAGGCTTCTCTGTCCATGGGATTCTCCAGGCAAAAATATTGGAATGTGTTGCCATTTCCTTCTCCAGGGGATCTTCCCAACCCAGCGATCAACCCTGGGTCTCCTGCTTCGCAGGCAGACTCTTTAGCAACTAAGGAACCAGGGAATCCAAAAATATATACTATACATACTAGTTATAATAATCACAATAAATACAGGGTTTTTTTTTTTTTTTTTTAGCCTACATATCAATCTTAGAGCAATGTGTGATAGAGTCATGTAGAATTGAGAAATGAGACAAAATCCCTGCGTTATTAGTTTTATATCCCCTTATCATTGTTTTAGTATATCATTTCTTTCCTGACTAATCTTGTAATGGGAGATTGGTATAAAAGTTTAGATACAATAAAATTAATCTAGGTAACCAAAAGGAAAATAGAAAGCTAAAAACTTTCAGAAAATGCATCCTGTTAAGGTACAATTCTAAATCAATGATTTTTAGATATAATTCATTGTTAATAAAAGTGTTAAATACATTAAAACACATCGAATTCCCCCAAAGATTAAAGCTCTATTTTTCCATTTCAAGCTCTGGACCTACGACAATTTTTATTTTATAGAAAACACAAAATGTATTATAAGTTTTGGTTTTTGTTTATCCTTTAGATATGTGTCAACATTAAATAAAATATATTTCAAAGAAATACTGAAAACCAATGAGCAAATTTTATTCTGAATAAAGAATATGAAAAACATAAATTGAGGTCATTCATCACAAATTATGCAGGGTTTGGAATATAGGTAAAAATGGAAAAGCCCATCCCTAGAATAATATGAGGGTGAAACATTATACATAGATGGTGGTTTCAAGGACATTAAGCCTGGAGTATAACCTTCTGCTGATAAATAAATAAATGTGCAAATCACATTAATCACCGCACACCCAAAAAAGAACAGTTTTACATTGCCCTGTTACTTGATAATTTAGACTCATAAGGAACTCAGAAGCAACTTCACTGCCATGCGAAAATCATGAAAAATTAAACTTGGCCTTATTCTAGATTATTCAGATATATAAAGTGTTTCAAGGGTGTGCTTTGCTATCTTCTCTCTGTTTATGCTTTTTACTTGGGGAATCCTTCTATTTAATTAGTAAGGATAAGATACAGGTAAGCATTTTCCAAATATTTCAAAATATGACCTTTGTTAAGATTGTTTTGAATTACAAACCAATTGAGCTATACTTGAAAAAACAAGAGGGGATATTAAAGAGTAACAAGTGTTTCCACAGTCATATTGATCTTAAAGAAGGGTAGCAAGTGACTATAAGTGATTTAAGGAAACACTGACAGAACCTGTGGAAACATTTCCTGATCTTTTCATGTTTGTCTTTATGGTTCAAACAAATTTGGCAAAGCAGATTATTCTTGCACAAAAACACACTTTAAATCAATATCAGTAGTTTTTCTTCTTAGTTTTATTATTTGAATCACTGTTAAATTGTAAAACAAAGTGAAAATTACTATTTTCTTGAAAAGCCACTATGTTTCTGTACAAGTTCCAAGGTGCAAAGTATAAACTCTGAAGTGGGCAGTAATAAACAAAACCTTGCAGGTCCTTGCTCTATCAGCAAACTTGCACTAAAAAGTCCACTAACAAACATAACGGAGAGTATTAAATATTACAAAATATGTGATAAATGTACCTATACCTTAACAGATATTGAAAACCTGCATCTATTATGTCACCTAGTGGATAAAAAGAAAATGGCAAGACTACTCCCTGTATATTTGGGGGCAGCAATCTCATTTTTGAGTGTATACTGTACCCTACTAGAAATTTTGTAGAAGCAACTGGACAGTGAATACAGGGACTTCGTGTATTCAGGTGAAGGAGGTCAAAATTCAAACATAAGGTTATCTCTAGTACTGGGATAGAGGAAAAATTGAAAATCAGGTGATTTGTCTTAAACAGGTTTTTGTTTTTCATAAAAGCCCGTTCAAGTCATATCCATATAGAAATGTAGTATTGATATTAATAGAAGATATGATGTCCAAGCTGCTGCTAATTTTATTTCTACACAAGCTGACCCAAGGAGACTATCATTTTTACTTTCAACAAATAAAGTTATCATTCCCTAAGAAATGAGGAAGTAAAGCCAAATCTTAATATAGCAAAAACATGCACAGACATGTGTTTTAGAGATTTCAAAACCCAGCATGTAAGGAAATTTTTAGATTATTCAAAAATCCAATTATTCCCATATTTGATAGCCATAATTTTAAACCTCAAGACTGAACAATCAGTTAAGGATTTATATTCATATTGAATATATTCTTAAAAATTGAGGTGTAATTGACTACAACATCATATTAGTTTCAACTGTACAATATAATGATTTGGTATTTGTATATATTGCAAAATAATCACCATAATAATTTTATTTAATGTCTGTCACCATACATAGTTACAAACTTTTTCTTGTGATGAGAACTTTGAGGACATTTGTAACAGCACTTGATTCTATAAATTTTCAACCCTATGCTTTTCAACAGAAGCATGGTGACCCATATTTGGAGCTTATAACTTTGTAGCACAAGCCTTAGATTGTGATAGATAAATTATGTAGTTTTATGTTTCCTTTTAAATAATAATAATAAAAGATTAGTTGTTGTTAGAGGAGAGTTTTACTTATTTGAGCAATAACCATAAATTAAAAAAAAAAAACAAAATAAAAGATCATATATTCCTATAGTATCAAGAGACAAAAGAAGTGCATATTCTAATCAATCTGCATGAATTTTTTCTTCACTGTAGTGATGAATAGTTATGCAGCAGAAAAGGAAACTTGAAATCTGTCAATAATTTTAACATGATTAATTAAGGAGGACCGCTGCTAGTTCTCCTTACACTGATCTGAAGCATTAATATACTTAGCCTGGGCAAACTTGTCAACCAGGTCATCTGCCTGAGGCATGAACCTGGCATGCAGCATTTTTGATAATCTTTTATTCGATTCCAACTGTCAAGCAACTCTAATGCTATTTTTCCTAAGTGTCATTGTAATTGCCCCTGACTGAGAAGTGACTTAGTTTCTTGGTGTTCCACATATCTGTAGCTTCTTACCCAAGGAAATTGTCCCAGACTTCGCTCATGTCATGTTCCATTAGCTATGATTAACCAGGAGTAGCTCACATAGCCTATTTTTTCTACAAATGGCAAAAGTGAAAGAATTGAATTTTCAATTAGTAATAAGGATTTTTTATGTAGGTGTGAGGAGTTTTGTACTCATAAATGGGACCTGTTGTTCCTCCCTCAATCTTCACTGATAAAAACCAGCAAATAGTATTGATAAGCACTTCCATATTATCATGAGCCCAGGATCCCCAGAAGGCCAGCAACAAGACTTCTGATTTTTCAATACCAAATAAATACTAGCAGATACTGCTATAAATATGAATATCAAAGAAATAATCTGGAAGCATTGCAATATTAAATTTATGCAGATTTAATCATGGCATTTTTAATAATAAAGAACAAAATAATTATAAAAGAGCAGTTAAATATTTAAAATATGAGAAAGGTCTAAAGTTATTTAATTATAAAATATTTGTAATATGTTAGTAAATTAATAAGAAAATATTAAAAAACAAGTACAATTTGATTTTGTTTGGAGGAGGAAGGCTAAATATTCATAAATGGATTTATAAACATGGAAAACTATCTCAAGGATATACTCCAAAATGATACTGGTTGTTATTTCTCGATAATAGGATTTTAGATACATTTTTTTAATTACTTGTTACTTTGATAAAATTGTGGTATAGCCATGCAATGAAATACTACTTAAAAGTAAGAAGTAACTAAATGAAAAAGCATGAGTTAATCTCAAAATAAGAATGCTGATCACTACAGTAGTTAGCCTAATTTACCAACCTACAAATCAGTAACCAAAGGTATACCTAAAAGCTGAGTCATAGAGGAGTATTGTTGTACTTGTTTAATTACTAAATCGTGTCTGATTCTTTTGCAACTTCATGGACTGGAGCCCACCAGGCTCCTCTTCCATGGGATTTCCCAGGCAAGAAAACTGGACTGAGTTGCCATTTCCTTCTCCAGGGAATCTTCCCAATCCAGGTATTGAACCTGCATTGCCAGGAGGATTCTTTATTAATGAGACACCAAGGAAGCCCGGAAGTATTAGTGAGGGTGAAAATTATTAGTTTCCTTTCTATTTGCAACATTTTTCTCATGAAAACAAGATGATACATATTGCTGAGCTAGACTGGGAAAATCTGGAACAAAATTAACATTCCTTTACAGTCAACAGGAGTACTGCTATTAGCTGTGAACTTCCAAAATCCCTTCCAAAATGTGATGTTCTGATGGCCAGAAAGCACATGAAAAGATGCTGAAATCACAATCAGAGAAACACAAATCAAAACTAATGAGGTATCACTTCACATTGGTCAGAACTGCCATCATCCAAAAGTCTATAAACAATAAATTCTGGAGAAGGCATGGAGAAAAGGGGAACTCAACTGTTGGTAGGAATGTAAATTGGTACAACCATTGTGGAGAATAGTATGGAGGTTCCTTAAAAAGTTAAAAATAGAATTACCATATGATCCAGCCATCTCACTCTGAGAAAATCATAAGCTGAAAGGAAATATACGTCCTGATATTCATTGCAGCACTATTTACAATAACCAAGACATGGAAGCAACCTAAACATCCATTGACAGAGGAATGAATAAAGAAGGCATGATACATATATACAATGGAATATTACTCGACCATAAAAATGAAGGCAATAATGCCATTTGCAGTAACCTGGATGAATCTAAAGATTATCAGATTAAATGAAGTAAGCCAGACAGAGAAAGACAAATATCATATGATATCACTCATATGTGGAATCTAATATTTTTAAAAGATACAAATGAACTTACAAAACAGAGATAGGCTGTTAAAGATATTGAAAAGAAAATTATAGTTACCAAAGGGGAAAGGTCGGGGGGAATAAATCAGGAGCTTGGGATGAACACACACTCTACGACACGTAAGATAGATAGTTAACAAGACCCTTCTATATAGCACAGGGAGCTCTACTCAATATTCTGTGACAACCTATATGAGAAAAGAATCTAGAAAGAATGAATAATCTTACCAAAAAAAAAAAAAAAGAATGAATATATGTATATGTGAATTGAATCACTTTGCTGTACACCCAAAACTAACACATTATAAATCAATTATACTTCAATAAAATTAAAATATCTAAAATGTTTGTATATTATGGTTCAATGCTCCTGCTTTCAAACACTACAAACCTACATTAATCAAAAGAATGTAGTACTGGACAATAACACAGAATATAGGCACATAAATCAGTGGAGCAAACTAGCTTACAAATAAACCCGCAATTAACTTGTTCAATTAAAATCTACAACAAAGAAGGCAAGAACACACAATGGGGAAAGACAGCCTCTCCAATAAATAGTGTTGGGAAAACTAGACAGCAACATGCAAAAGAATCAAACTGGAAAACTATCTCATATCATTTAAATAATAAACTCAGAATGGAATTAAAGACCTAAACATTAGACCTAACACCATGAAACTCCTGGAAGAAAACATAGGCAGTATGCCTTTTGATACTGGTCTTAGCAAAATGTTTTTGGATATGTCTCCACAGGCAAGGGAAACAAAAGCAAAAATAAACAAAGGGGATTACATCAAACTAAAAAGCTTTTGCATAGTAATGAAAACTATCAACAAAACAAAATAACCAGGCTGTCTATTGAATTGGAAAAGATATTTTCAAATGATATATTAGATAGGGGTTAATACTCAAAATGTACCAAAAACTCATAAAAGTCAACATTAAAAAAGCAAAAAACCAATATGTGAAAGACCTGAATAGACAATTTTCCAAAGAGGATGTACAGATGGCCAAAAGGCACGTGGAAAGTGCTCCACAACACTAATCATCAGGGACCTACAAATCAAAACCACAGTGATGTATATCCCCTCACACCTCTCAGAATGGCTGCCATCAACAAAAGACAACAGGAACTGGTGAGGATGCGGAAAACAGGAAGCGCCGTGCACTGTTAACGGGAATGTAAACTGATGCAGCCTCTATGGAAACCGTCTGGAGGTTCCTCACAAAATTAGCACTACCATATGATCTAGCACTTCTGCTTTTGGATATTTTTCAAAAAAAAACCAACAGGAAATAGAAAAGATATATGTACCCTATGTTTGTGTGCACACATGCTAAGTCACTTCAGTTGTGTCTGACTCTTTGCAACACTATAGACTATAGCCTGTGGCTCCTCTGTCCATGGGATTCTCCAGGCAAGAATACTGGAGAGGGAGGTGGGAGGGGGGATCGGGATGGGGAATACGTGTAAATCTATGGCTGGTTCATATCAATGTATGACAAAAATAAATAAATAAATAAATAAATTAGAAAAAAAAAAAAAAAAGAATACTGGAGTGGATTGCCATGTCTTCCCACAGGGGCTCTTCCGGACCCAGAGACTGAACCTGCATCTCTCACACATGCTGCATTGGCAGGGGGGTTCTTTACCACCAGCACCACTTACTGCAGCATTATTCACAAAAGTCAATACAGACAAGATGATGATGTGATATTATTTTATAAATATATATATATGAATATCAGCCAGCCATAAAATGAATAACATCTTGCCATTTATAACATCATGGATGTACCTAGGAGATATTATGCTAAGTGAATAAGTCAGAGAGAGAAAGACTTATTTTCTTATTTTAGCAGAGAAAGTGAAGTAGTTGAAAGATACAAACTTCCAATTATAAGATTAATAAGTACTAGACATGATTAACATGGTTAATATAACTAACACTGCTCTATGTTATATATGGAATAAAGTATGTTACATATGGAAAGAGGTGTGTCTGACTCTTTGTGACCCCATGGACTGTAGACTACCAGGCTTCTCTGTCCATGGGATTCTCCAGGCAAGAACACTGGAGTAGGTTGCCATTTCCTTCACCAGGGGATCTTCCCAACCCAGGGATCGAACCTAGGTCTTCTGCATTGCAGGCAGACGCTTTACCCTCTGAGCCACCAGGGAAGCCCATATATGGAAATTCTTAGGAGAGTAAACCCTAGGAGTTCTCATCCCAAAGATAAAAAATGTTTTTTTCTTTATTTTTTTATTTTATATCTATATGAGATGATGGGTGTTCACTAAATTTATTGTGATAATTATTTTATGATGTCTGCAAGTCAAATTATTTATGCTATACATCCTTAAAGTTATGTAATACTGTATGTCAATGTTATCACAACAAAGCTGGGAGAATGAGTAAATAAATATAATTTTTAAAAATATGAAAAGCATTGATCTTTTACACTCTTAGTGCGAATGCAAACTAGTACAGCCACTATGGAGAACAGTATGGAGATTCCTTAAAAAATTGGAAATAGAACTGCCATATGACCCAGCAATCCCACTGCTGGGCATACACACCGAGGAAACCAGAATTGAAAGAGACACATATACGCCAATGTTCATCACAGCACTGTTTATAATAGCCAGGACATGGAAGCAACCTAGATGCCCATCAGCAGACAAATGGATAAGAAAGCTGTGGTGCATATACACAAGGGAATATTACTCAGCCATTAAAAAGAATACATTTGAATCAGTTCTAATGAGGTGGATGAAACTGGAGCCTATTATACAGAGTGAAGTAAGCTAGAAAGAAAAACACCAATACAGTATACTAATGCATATATATGGAATTTAGAAAGATGGTAACTATGACCCTATATGCTAGACAGCAAAAGAGACACAGATGTATAGAATAGTCTTCTGGACCTTGTGGGAGAAGGCAAGGGTGGGATGATTTGAAAGAATAGCATTGGAACATGTATATTATCAAGTGTGAGACAGACCGCCAGTCCAGGTTCGTTGCATGAAGGGCGCTCAGGGCTGGTGCACTGGGATGACCCAGAGGGATGGGATGGGGAGGGAGATGGGATGGAGGGTTCAGGATGGGGAACATATGTACACCATGGCTGATTCATGTCAGTGTATGGCAAAACCACCACAATATTGTAAAGCAATTAGCCTCCAATTAAAATAAATAAATTTAAAAAATATGAAAAGCATTGTGGTGAAGAGACAATAGAAAGCACCAGGAAACATGGACAAAGGGGAAGAAAACTTATTAGTAATATCTTATGTTTTTAAGTTGGAAGTAGGAACATGTGTATTTAACTTACTAATCATCATATTTCATCTAGCTTACATATAACCATCTATATGTATACAGATATAATTTTGGGGATCTGAAATATAATAATGAAAACAGCAAAATTAACAATAAAAATCGAAGTCTTAAAAAGATACTTGCTGCAGGTTAAAGATCAAAGCATTAAAAATAGTAGTAAAAATATTCAAGCAAGATACTGGCAGAAAAAGAAAACAAACAGAATTAATCAATAGTGTTCTATTTATTATTCTAGTATTTAAAGAATGATTTACTAATTTTCTGTAAGATCATACAGTCTAACTGGCATACATTTGAACGTTGAATTAGTTTTGTTTCTTTCTATTAAGTGCAATACTTGTGAAAATAAAACTATTCTACTTTTAGTTTTATGATTTTAATAATTGGATTATGGCATGCAAGCTATTAACATTAGGGTAAGTTATGTGAATTCTGTATATTGCAACTTTTCTGCAAGTCTAAAATGATTCAAAGTAAAACAAAAACTTAATGTAATAATTATGATGAACAAAAGAAGCCAAATAAAGCAGTCATATTACTTAATTTTATTACCAACAGGAAGCAGATAAGTGATCGCTTAGCTCTGGGTGGGAGCAGTGATTGACTGTAAAGGGGCATATAGAAGCTTTTTAGAGGTGATACAAGCATTCTAATAGTAGATTTTCATAATCTTTTCATGACTGTATACATTATTAAAACTCATTGAACTGTGTACTTAGTATGGGTGCATTTTATGAAAAATATATTATATTCAATAAAGATATTAAGAAAAGAAATATATGTATATTCATACATCTATGCAAAGAAGTATATACAAGGAACTTCATGGCAGCCTTGGTCATAAGAGAGAAAGAAAAAGAAATACCTTGAGGACACCAAAACATCCAAAAGCAAGAAGCTGAATAAGTTATGGTTCATTCATATAAGTGGACACTGTACAGCTTCCCAAGTGGCGCTAGAGGTAATGAACCTGCCTGCCAATGCAGGAGACAAGAGACTCTGGTTTGATCCCTGGGTTGGGGACAGTCCCTGGAGAAGGGCATTGGCAGCCCACTTCAGAATTCTTGCCTGGAGAATCCCATGGACAGAGGACACTGGGGGGCTATGGTTCATAGGATCCCAAAGAGGTGTACATGAATAAGATGACTTAGCAGGCAGGAGGCAAACAGCTATTAAAGAAAGCAAAAAACACATATATATGCATATGCTGATATAGAAATATTTTTAAGATCCAGTATGTAACAAAACATACGTACAGTAAAATACACTTTAGGAAAAGGGGGGAAATACTATAATCTGTGTATTTTTTCCATGAATATTTTAGAGCAGGATAAAGTTCCTTCTACTCTCTTAGGTTCTGTAGTTTGGTCTATGAATTAAACTAACATAAGACAGGGTCTGCCCTGGTGTTCGAGTGGTTAAGACTCTATGCTTCCAATGCAAGGGGCATGGGTTTGATCCCTAACTGGGGAACTAAGATCCCACATGCCCTGCAATGAGTTTAAAAAAAAAAAAGTATTAAAAAAAAAAAAAAACGAACATAAGACACATTAATAGGATAAATAGGATAAAACATATATCTTATTTAATATTTGTACATGCACGTAGAAGTCTTAAGAAAAATGAAGACTCAAAGCAGTTATCAGGCCCAAAACCTCATATACTTTTTAAAGCAAAGAATGATAAATTATGGATATGTGACAAGACAAAGTGGTTTGAGGCAGAGACAGCAATTATGGGAGAGTGACTAGGAAATAAACATGGAAGGTAATGGAAGACAAGGGTTATTTCAGTGGGTTTGTTTGTACAGATCTCTTTTGGTATCACCTCCCAGTCTGGTGATAAGAACTTATCTTCCCGGTACAGAGAGGGGATCTTTCTCATGGGAAATTGTATGACCTGCTTGTAGGTAGAAAGAGAGAGGTCAGAGAACCCCTTCTGAACCTGCTCTTTCTCAAGTGCCTTCAGCTCAAAATCAATATGTCAAAGGGGTTGACATGTTTCAAACTCCTTTAGGGTAAAAATATCTGAAAAGCATACGAAAAAATTAGCAGCAGGATTTGGAAAGGATTTTTTTTTCAATTGAAACTCATATTTAAATTCCATTTATTTATATTTTTAAGGTTTTCTCTTTTTAATGTGGACCATTTTCAAAGCCTTTATTGAATTTGTTACAGTACCACTTTTGTTTTATGTTTCGGCTTTCTGGCCACAAGGCTTGTGTGATCCCAGCTCCCTGAAGAGGGGTTGAACTAGTATACCCCGGATTAGAAAGCAAAGTCTTAACCACTGGATCACTAGAGAAGTCCTCTTGTACTTAATTTTAATTACATACACATGCAGTAAAAACTAATTATTATTCTCCAGTATTTACCTTCTTCCTGCTTCTTTACCTAGTTCTAAGAAGGCTCACAGGAGGCTGAGTGGAGACTATATTTCTCAGCCTCTCGTGAGACTAACCAGGATCATATGACTAAGTTCTTTCAAGGAAATGTGAGCAGAATCAGGTATGTCATTGCCTGGGCATTTTCTTATAACAAAATTGTTTTGTGCCCTGATCTTTTCCCCTTCCAGCAGGTGGTGGGGTGGAGTTTAGCCCGCTTTGGCCTTGCGGTAACAATAGCACCAAGGTGACTGCATTGCGAAGCTAGGCATCTGCTTTTATCTTCTTCAAGTCACTTGGGACTGTTGTTCCCTGAGAAAGAAAGAAGTACCTGTCTTTTATGAGCTCTTTTTATTTTGAAATATTTTTACAGTGTCTTGCCTCTCCCCAAGCAAAAACAGAAACATATATTGTGTTGTAAATATAACCTAATTTTAAAAGTTCAAGAACAACAGAGTAAGCATATTTTAAATGAAGATAAAGTGTCATTACTTATTTACCCAGTGTGTATATTTCAGTAATATTTGAAGTTTCCATTTTAGAATGGCACGGTAACTTTGTTCATTTATATAACTCCTATTGTTTAATTCCCAATTGTTCCTAATTTAATCATGTAAAAAAAAATTGACCCAAGGTATGTCCAAAGAAAAAGCCAGTTCTTTTCATTTTATTTCAGAGATTTGCCTTGATATTCACTTTTCTTCATTTTCCTAGACAAGTTCTCACAGGACTATATTTCATTTTGACAGCTATGATATTGTCACTTGTTTACTTCTCATCAGATAATGGACTTTGGTATCTGATTAGCTTTACTCTATTCTTGAAAGAAAAATGTCATCCTCAGGCTAACATATCTTACTGATAGCTGTCAGTAAAATAACCTTTGGCACCTTCTCATTTTTCCTGAGAGTATTTACATAAAAATACTGGTCTAACAACTTCCACAAAATGTACTGCAAACAAGGCTAGCTGGATTCAAAAGTGGCATTCATAATTTGAATTAAAGGCTCTCAGTAACTATGGTCTACAAATCTATGACAGTCTTAATTTGCAGGAAATGTACATGGATTGTGAATCAACTTAATGATCAGGCAGTACAAAAGTTCTCACATTTTGTGTCACTATCAAAATGATTAGTGTCTTTACTTCCATCTAATTTTTATAAAGCATGAAATATTTTCTATCCTGAAACTTCTATACAGTGATTTCAGAGTTTTTAACATCAAGATGTAGAAACAGAGAATTGACTGCTTTTCAAACTCAATATTCTGGAAACAAATAGACTATTGCTGTGAATATTCTTACATTTATAATATATTTACTTATTATGGGGGATTATACATCTCAAAGTAAAATTTCCCTGAGAGTATTAACATAAAACACTTCTACTCTTATTTTTGTCAATTTTACTATAACTTAACATAATTGTGAGATCTAAGATATCTCATATCAAAGGGCTGGTATACAAGATGGCCTTGAGAACACCGTGAACAGTATGAAAAGGCAAAAAGATGTGACGCTGAAAGATGAACCCCCCAGGTTGGTAGGTACCCAATATGCTACTGGAGAAGAGTGGAGAAATAGCTCCAGAAAGAATGAAGAGACAGAGCCAAAGCAAAACAATGCCCAATTGTGGATGTGATTGGTAATGGAAGTAAACTCCTATGCTGTAAAGAACAACATTGCATAGGAATGTGGAATGTTAGATCCATGAATCAAGGTAAATTGGAATTGGTCAAACAGAAGATGGCAAGAGTGAACATCAAAATTTTAGGAATCAGTGAAATAAAATGGACTGGGAAGGGCAGATTTAACTCAGACAATCATTATATCTGCTACTGTGGGCAAGAATCCCTTAGAAGAAATGGAGTAGCCATCATAGTCAAAACAAGAGTCCGAAATGCAGTACTTGGGTGCAAGTTCAAAAAAACAGACTGATCTCTGTTCCTTTCCAAGGAAAACCATTCAGTATCACATTAATCCAAGTCTATGGCCCAACAAGTAATGCTGAAGAAGCTGAAGTTGAATGGTTCTGTGAAGACCTACAAACCTTCTAGAACCAACACCCCCCAACAAAGATGTCCTTTTCATTACAAGGGACTGAAATGCAATAGTAGGAAGTCAAGAGATACCTGGAGTAACAGGCAAATTTGGCCGTGGAGTGCAAAATGAGTAGGGCAAAGCTAACAGAGTTTTGCCAAGAGAACACACTGGTCATAGCAAACACCTTCTTCCAACAACATATGAGAAGACTCTACACATGGATGTCACCAGATGGTCAATACCGATATAAGACTGATTATATTCTTTGCAGCTGAACATTGACAAGTGCTAGACAGTCAGCAAAAATAAGACCAGGAGCTGACTGTGGCACAGATCATGAAATGCTAATTACCAAATTCAGACTTAAATTGAAGAAAGTAGGGAAATCCGCTAGACCATTCAGGTATGACATAAATCAAATCCCTTATGATTATATAGTGGAAGTGACAAATAGACTCAAGGGATTAGATCTGACAGACAGAGTGCCTGAAGAACTATGGATGGGGGTTCATGACATTGTACAGGAGGCAGTGATCAAGACCATCCCCAAGAAAAAGAAATGCAAAAAGGCCAAATGATTGTCTGAGGAGGCCTTAAAAATACCCGAGAAAAGAAGAGAAGCTAAAGGCAAAGGAGAAAAGCAATGATATACCCATCTGAATGCGGAGTTCCAAAGAATACCAAGGAGAGATAAGAAAGCCTTCCTCAGTGATCAGTGCAAAGGAATAGAGAAAAAAAAAAAATAAAGACTAGAGATCTCTTCAAGAAAACTAGAGTACCAAGGGAACATTTCATGCAAAGATGGGCATAAAGGAACGAAATGGTATGGACCTAATAGAAGCAACAGATATTAAGAAGAGGTGGGAAGAATACACAGAAAAACTATACAAAAAAGATATTCATGACCCAGATAACCACGATGGGGTGATCACTCCCCTAGATCCAGGCATCCTGGAATGTCAGCTCAAGTGGGCCTTAGGAAGCATCACTACAAACAAAGCTAGTGGAGGTGATGGAACTGCAGTAGAGCTATTTCAAATCCTAAAATATGATGCTGTGAAAGTGCTGCACTCAATATGCCAGCAAATTTGTAAAACTCAGCAGTGGCCTCAGGACTGGAAAATGTCAGTTTTCATTTCAATCCCTAAGAAGTCAATGCAAAGAATCTTCAAACTACTGCACAATTGTACTCATCTCACACGCTAGCAAAGTAATTCTCAAAAATCTCCAAGCCAGGCTTCAACAGTACATGAACTGTGAAATTCCAGATGTTCAAGCTGGAGTTAAAAAAGGCAGAGGAACCTGAAATCAAATTGCCAACATCCATTGGATCATCGAAAAAGCAAGAGAGATCTAAAAAAAATCTACTTCTGCTTTATTGACTATACCAAAGACTTTGACTATATGGATCACAACAAACTGTGGAAAATTCTTAAAGAGATGGTAATATCAGACCACCAGACCTGCCTCCTAAGAAATCTGTATGCAGGTCATGAAGCAACACTTAGAACTGGACATGGAACAACAGATTGCTTCCAAATAGGGAAAGGAGTACATCAAGGCTGTATATTGTCACCCTGCTTTTTTAACTTTTATGCAGTGTACATCAAGAGAAATGCTGGGCTGGAGGAAGCACAAGCTGGAATCAAGATTGCCGGGAGAAATATCAATAACCTCAGATATGAAGATGACACCACACTTACGTCAGAAAGCGAAGAAGAACTAAAGAGCCTCTTGATGAAAATAAAAGAGGAGAGTGAAAAAGTTGGCTTAAGGTCAACATTCAGAAAACTAAGATCATGGCATCTGGTCCCATCACTTCATGGCAGATAGATGGGAAAACAATGGAAATAGAGATAGACTTTGGGAGGGGAGCTCAAAAATCACTGTAGATGGTGACTGCAGCTTTAAAATTAAAAGACACTTGCTCCTTGGAAGAAAAGCTATGACCAACCTAGACAACATACTTAAAAACAGAGACACTACTTTGCCAACAAAGTTCAACTAGTCAAAGCTATCGTCTTTCCAGTAGTCATGTATGGTTGTGAGAGTTGGACCATAAAGAAAGCTGAGTGCCAAAGAATGGGTGCTTTTGAACTGTGGTGTTGAAGAAGACTCCTAAGAGTTCCTTGGACTGTAAGGAGATAAACCCACTCAATCCTAAAGGAAATCAGTCCTGATATTTTTTGGAAGGACTAATACTTAAGCTGAAACTCCAATACTTTGACCACCTGATGCGAAGAACTGACTCATTTGAAAAGACCCTGATGCTGGGAAAGATTGAAGACAGGATAAAAAGGGGATGACAGAGGATGAGATGGTTAGATGGCATCACCGACTCAATGGACATGAGTTTGAGCAAGCTCCGGGTGTTGGTGATGGACAGGGAGGCCTGGCATGCTGCAGTCCATGGGGTCGTAAAGAGTCGGACATGACTGAGCAACTGCAATGAACTGAACTGATATAAGAGATTGAGTTCTTTTATGCTTAGATGATCCTGCCAGGTCCCAACAATTCTTTTTGTCTCTTTGATGTTATTGGTGTTGAGTTTATCTTGGAACTCTTGTAAGTAATTTTTTTTTTTAAATTGATGAGAAAAGAGCCTCCAAAGTCATGCAAAGCTTTGTTTGTTGTTTAGTCGTTAAGTTGTGTCCAACTCTTTTGCAAACCCATGGACTGTAGCTCTCCATGCTCCTCTGGCCATGGGATTTCCCAGGCAAGAATACCAGGGTACGTTACCGTTTCTTTCTCCAGGGGATCTTCCCGACCCAGGGATTGAACATCGCTCTTGCTGTGTTTCCTGCATTGCAGGATGATTCTTTATCACTAAGCCACCAAGCAAAGTTTAGTATGTGTTAAATAGTAATGAAGCATAGATGAAGGCTATTGCACAATTCTAAGTTAAGATGATGGCCAGAACTAACATACAGTCAATGAGGATGAAAGGGAAGGCTCTGATGTGATGTGAGAATCACTGAGAAATAAAACCCATAATGATGGATAATTAACTGAATATGGGAAATGAGATTAAGAGGGCTTCTTCAGCAGCTCAGTGGTAAAGAATACACCTGTACCCCCTGGGTCAGGATTATCTCCTGGAGGAGGGCATGGCAACCCACTCCAGTATTCTTGCCTGGAGAACCCATGGACAGAGGAGCCTGGTGGGCTACAGTCCATAGGGTCACAAAGAGTTGAACACGACTAAAGTGACTGACCATACACGCATACAATGAGATTAAGAACAGGTCAAGGAAGGCTATGAGGTCTTAAGTTTGGCAAACTTAAATAATGGAAGAGATGTAAAATAAGTATTTGATGAATGAAAATAAAAAGCCTTTTTTACCTTGTTTTAAGTAAAATGGGCAAACACAGCAGGACTATTGCAGGAGTTCAATAAATTCGGGAGTATTGTCAATCCTAATATTGGCCAAAAAGTTTCATTTGAGTTTTTCTGTAAGATGTTATGGAGAAACCAGAGTGAGCCTTTTATCTAACCCAACAGATATTCAAATTCTGATGTTTAATTTACTTGGAACCACGCTTGTAGAAGGCACATCAAAGACTACAACTTTGAGGTATCCCTTTCTTTTTGTTATAATTAATTGCTGCAGAAAAAATAAGATGGGAGGAGAGGAAAAAATAAGATGGAAGGAGAGAAAAAAATAAGCATTTAACATCAAGTCTGAAAGTCTATTTCCAACAAGAGATTTAAGGAAATTGCAATCCAACAAATATTTGCCTGAACGTTTAGCTCTGGAGTTTGGGCTGGAGTTGCCCTCAAGGGGAAATAATCATTATTGAAGAACTCTAAAAGAACAAAGATTAAGTCAATTATTATAGAAGAAGTAACAACATTGAAATGTTGCTTTCAAATAAAATTTAGATCACTTTTATTTAGAGATACACAGAAAAATAATTGGATCAGATAGCATCTGTGAGGAAAATTATGCTCTGCTCTTTACCCAATAGAGTTCCACTGTCTTGAGTCATTGAAATGTTTGCCACTGATCCATGAAGATATAAATACAGAGATTCAAAGAGTTTGGAAACTTCTGCAACCATTTGAAAGTATGTTTTATACATAAAAACAATGAATTTATTAATATAAACTTTTCATATCTATTTTGTATTTCTAGCAATTTATGTTTTTATATTGCAATGTTGGACTATGACTGAATAAAAACTTCCTAAAAAACTGGTCCTTCATCACAGAGAGCTTGACAAGCACTGTGTCAGAGGATGGATAATATTACTACAGAAACATGGAGGACAGCATTCCACGGTTTTCACAAAGCAATGTATTTCACGTGTTCTAGGACCAGAGAGTAGCCTAGTTTTGCTGAAGTATAGTGTGCCGAAAAAGGTTTAAAAGTAGAGAACTTAGGGTTAGGGTCCACCTGCAATGCAGGAGAGCCTGATTCGAGCCCTGGGTCAGGAAGAGCCCCTGGAGAAAGAAATGGCAACCCATGTCAGTATTCTTGCCTGGACGATGCAATGGAAGGAGGAGCCTGCCCGGCTACAGTCCATGGGCTCACAAAGAGTTGGACACAACTGAGCAACTTTCACTTCATTTCACTTCAACTTAGGGTTATAACTTAGGAAGTCTTGAGTGCTATGATTTATTATAGTTAAAGAGCACTTTCCCAAGATTTCATTTACTGAATGCTCATTTGATTAAACATTATGATCAGGCTAATGCAAAACATAAGACATGTCATTTTTCTATTAAAGTCACCTGGATAGTTTGGTTTCATTAATGAGCATGTGTTATTTTCAAGTCACTCTCCAAATTTATCCCTTGTTCATATTCTCCCATTGGATGGAGTACCTAATATTTCTTTTGGAGAACAGCACTTTAAATCACAAGATCTTCCGAGTATTAATTAAAAAAAAAAAAAAAAGAATCCCCTGAATTAATGTTAAAAAATTCCTTGGTAGCTCAGTTGGTAAAGAATCTGCCTGCAGTGCAGGAGACCCGAGTTCAATCCCTGGTCAGGAAGATCCCCTGGATAAGGAAATGGCAAACCACTCTAGTATTCTTGCTTGGAAAATCCCATGGACAGAGGAGCCTGGCAGGCTACAGTCCATGAGGTCGCAAGAGTCAGACATAACTTAACAACTAAACCACAAAAGATATATATTTTTTAAGTTAGCATCATAACTTGCATAGAAATAAAAAATGAACATGTGCCACATATTATATTTACTTCATTAATTAATGAGGGAATCAATAAGATGTCACAACTAGTTCAAAGGAGAATTCAAATAGCTCACATATAAAGACAATCAAGAATGCTAAAATAAATTTGCAAATATATGTAAATCTGATGAATATCCATGAGACAATAATCAGTTGCATTCTACTGGACAAAATTCACTTTCATCTCTAAGGATAAGAATTATTTGCATTACTAAATAGCTCAAAGAGGATGAAAGGATCAGAGCCACATAGAATCAGATAACTAGGAAAGGTGCTCTCCCCAGAACACTAAGTAATTTTTGGGTTTTGTCCATTTTAATGCCTCTGGCAATTTTCCACTAAAATCCTATCAACTGAAACCTTCGATCTTTTTATGCTGTGTTCCATTGTTATTATTATTTTCTCCCCTTACCCTTAAGTAAGAAGAGGAGACATATAGTCGAGCTTCCTTAACAAATTACTGACCAGGGGATTTTTGTAGAAACTAATGCCTGTGGCTGGTGATTTATATGTAAGTGAACATTGAAACACTCTGGTTAATAATGTCTGCATAACAAAAATATAACTATATGTCTCTGGTCAATAAGTTGTTAAAAGTGGGGTTTCAAATCAACTGTTTTTCAAACAGTTTAGCTGTCATGCATTTGAGAAAGGGTTGCATTAGGTCGCCATATTTTCTATGTCTAATATCTTTTGGTGGCACTTATAAGTAGCCATTGCGGAGGAGGCAATGGCACCCCACTCCAGTACTCTTGCCTGGAAAATCCCATGGATGGAGGAGCCTGGTGGGCTGCAGTCCATGGGGTGGCTAAGAGTCGGACACGACTGAACAACTTCACTTTCACCTTTCACTTTCGTGCATTGGAGAAGGCAATGGCAACCCACTCCAGTATTCTTGCCTGGAGAATCCCCAGGGACAGGGGAGCCTGGTGGGCTGCCGTCTATGGAGTAGCACAGAGTCGGACACGACTGAAGTGACTTAGCAGCAGCAGCAGCATAAGTAGCCATGTGCTGTATGTACAGGTTTCTTCCAATTCTCCATATAGAAAATTCATTTGTTTTTAATCTGCCACCATTTGCTGGAACCTAAAAGATCATGTTTACATCTGAAATTCTGCTTGACAGCCTGTGGTTTACAAGAAAAATTGCGTAGATATTCTGTTATAACATGGCAGGAGAGTATAGCGTGAGCACGTAGCATTTCGGGTTAATACAGGGTAGTGTCAGCAAGCAGCGGAATGTTTAAGCAACACACGGCTCCTATGGAGGAGGCCCACACCTTCCTCTGTCTACTTCACCTTACACTGTTGATTTAAAGCCAGACAGAACACAGCCTCGGGTTGATCTGTTCCCCCTGAATAGGAGCTAGTGGTTTCCAAAAAGGCCCTATTAGGCAGGCATCAGTGCTTCTTGGAAATCTGAAAGAGATACCACAAGTCTGAGGGGCTTCCCAGTTCACTCCTCTGAGACCTGTTGGTTGATTAAGTTTGAGGGTCTTATGTGAAGTGCATTGGGGGGGATCCACACTTTGACACTGGCAACACAATACTTCTTTTTCTGATGAACTTCCCCAGGGTTCTCAACTCAAAACCCTGCTCTTGTACTCACTTCACTTAAAAGTTTACAAAAGCCAGAACCCCCAAGGTCTCATTGGCTTCTATAGAAATCCGTCTTTGCTGCCAAAAATTTATTTTCTTTAAGAGAGGACTATGTCCCCCCCACCTACCTCCCCCTTTGGCATATTGTCCAGCTGTGGATCAGAGCTCATCCGCTATCCTCCTGATAAGTAAGATGAATCTGACTCTGTGCATACAATCGTTCTGATTCTGATAATTGCATGCCTGGCTTAGTAGTGGGTGCCAGCCACAAATGTGATAATTTCTTCTTCCCACAGCCTCACACAAAGAGATAATTTGTTCCATGCCCCCAGCAACAGGTGAATGGCACAAAACATGAGCAACGCCTGCATGCAGAGAAAGGCACGTTTTGCAGATAAAATGGGTGACAGAGAAATGATCCATATGCACAATTACTAAATTTGCATTAATCATTTTGGGATGGATGCTCTCATTGTATGGGTCTTGAGAAATTTGGCAGAGGAAAGCTGTTGCCTAGAGGATAAAAATAGCTTTATTCTTGCCATCATAAGCCTCAGCTCTGGGGCATTCAATTCCCTTGCCAACTTTTTGAAACTCCAGCCCAAGGCACTAGAGTCACTTAAAATGTTCCACTTCTCAATCAAATTCCAAGTTTTTCTTTTTCCCATTCTTAGGTTTTATTTGCTCTCAAACAACAGTATCAAATAAGCTTGCATTCTCGTGGCAATTATGTGCTGTTCCCACTGGTATGAGAAAAAATGTTAAAAAGTATCCCACAGGTAAATCTATAGAAGGTGAAACACAGCTATTAGTATAAAAAGAAAGATTTTAGGCTTCTTACAAACCATTCATCCTGCTTCATAAATTGTCAGAAAGAAATGGTCACTCATTTGAGTGCCACTGAAACCCATGCTTAAGCCACAGGTAAAAATGAAAGGAAATCTGTGCCAGGAAGGTTGTACAAAGAAAACTATACATGTCCAGCTGCACTGCAACTACACATGAATATTGAAAGGTCTGAAGGAAAGCAAAACATAATAGATGGTGATTAGGGAACCAATTAGTATGTATATATTCCTATGAATGGAGGTTATATGGTTAACACTGTTCAGTTCCCTGCCCACAAATTCAGACTGTCCCTCTTGAAGAGCTGCTCTCCATTACTCCCACAAACACTAAAAGTCTCTTCATGCCTCATTATGACCACCTACCACACACACACCCTTTTAAGATTTCTCTGGTCTCTATCTTCTATGTCTGCTCATACCATTTTTGTGACCACGGCTATAAAACTTTTCCGCTGGACCCAGTTCTTGTTCCTGGGGTATGCTCTTGAAGCAAACATTTTAAATTAATATTTTTTGCTTGTGAGGCCACTCTCACTTGCAAAAGTGACTTCTGTTCTCCTCTGTGCTGTCTGCAGATGTCATCTGGAGCAGGCCAAAGGAAAGCAGAGTGCACCTCTAATATCTGTTACCTCTTCCAACTCTAGTGACTTCTGTCTGTAGCATTCCCATCTTTCAGAATGTTTTTTTTTTTTTTTTTTTCCTCTCCATAAAACTAGGCAGTAAAAGCAACATGTCCTGGTGGCCAGAGTTGGGAAGTGGGGGTAATACCCATATTTTACAGAAAATAGCAGACTGCTAGCCATCTGGGGTAGGCAGAATAATGGCCCCATGTCAACCTAATTGCCAAAGCTGAGACCCACAGATGAGGGAGCCCCACTGGAACCAGCAAATCCACCTACCTAGTTGGGAGGAGACAGGTAGACACAGGTTCAGTTCAGTTCAGTTCAGTTCAGTTCAGTCACTCAGTCGTGTCTGACTTTTTGCGATCCCATGAATCGCAGCACACCAGGCCTCCCTGTCCATCACCAACTCCCAGAGTTTACTCAAACTCATGTCTATCAATTCAGTGATGCCATCCAGCCATCTCATCCTCTGTCGTCCCCTTCTCCTCCTGCCCCCAATCCCTCCCAGCATCAGGGTCTTTTCCAATGAGTCAACTCTTTGCATGAGGTGGCCAAAGTATTGGCAGGGCCCAGGCAAAACCAGATCAGCTAAGCCTCACCTGAATCATCAAATTGTAAAATCATGATCTAAATGCATATTTTTTTCAAGAAACTAAATATTAGGTTGATTTTTACATAACCATAACTAATTCCACACTGGTACCTTCACCGTGCCTGGGTATCTGTATGCCTAGATTCTTATACACACGGAATCTGTCACAAGCGAGCTCGGTGACCTTTGTCAACTCATTTAGCTCTCAAAGTTTTCATCTGTAAAATGAGAAGTTGCTACCTTGTGATATACAATACCACATTTAGCTTTATGAATCCATCAAGGATAAAAAGAGAAAAGGATTTCAAAACATTCCTCCCTTTAAGACAAACAAAGAGCATGACTGGCATGTCATCCACAGATTACCATTTGTATTTGACTGGAAGAATGAATTTTAGCAATGCTGAAATCAAAATTAAGCCCTGAGTTGAATATATACATTATATATACAATATATGCATTCATTTCACATCTCCTCTTTTCATTTATTTAAGATCACAGTAGAAGAAACTGAAGGATATAACCCAGTAACAATAAAAATAAATAGTAAATAATAGACAGAAAAGAGCATTTGAATTACCAAGCAATATACCCCATTACTGGATCCTAAGCAAATAATAACACACTGCTTTCTGTTTCTACATAACTTAGTGACTTGGTTTTTGTACTGGGAAAAATAAATCCAGAAAACAGCTCTATGCCTTCTAAAATAAAGCCAGTCACCACACAAAATTGAATATTTACTTTATTCAATTTGTATAATGTACAAATTTAAAGTACAAATTGCATGTGTGCATGTGTGTTATCAAGTTATTTTGCCCCAATTCCAAATGCACACTCCTTAACTCTTCTTTGTGATGTCAAAGTTGAATTCTACAATTTTCCCCATACCAGCTGGTTACAACATCAGGCTTTGTCAATAGAGGGAGCTGAAGGGATGCAGCAAGATCAGAACAGATTCAGGAGGTTCTTATGTTGCAGGTCTCAGTAGATGGATATGGAGGCAACACAGGGGCAATGACCCTGACAAGCTCCTCAGCCACGGTGGACTGTTCCTGTGGACCAGCTCGGTGCACAGGCAATGCGGCCGGCCTCTCTGCCCGCCGCTGCCTGCCTGCCGTGGATGGACTCAAGGTCTCACTATTTGTGTCAACTAAGGTACGTGAATGGTTTCCCTGGTGGCTCAGATGGTAAAGCGACTGCCTGCAATGTGGGAGACGTAGGTTCGATCCCTGGGTTGGGAAGATTCCCTGGAGAAGGAAATGGCAACCCATTCCAGTATTCTTGCCTGGAAAATTCCGTGGACAGAGGAGCCTGGTAGGCTATAGTCCGTGGGGTCACAAAGAGTAGGGCACGACTGAGTGACTTCACCCACTCACCCAAGGTACATGAAATAACGTCTGTATAATGTTATTTTCACCCTTTTTGACTAGCAGCTGTCATTATATCAAAAAATTATCATATAAAAGATCATGAAAGCTAACAATTCATGCATCATTTCTAAAGTTTCAGAAATAAGATTTCTGGGTCCACAAAGTGGGAAGTATAACTGTCCTATCAAAGAATGGACAAATGAGGAGAGTTACATTCAAGCTGATGTTTCTTCTTGGAGATGGTATGTTCACTGATTCCTGTCAGAGGAAAGTCAGTAGGCTTACTCTTTGTATGTTAAATATCCATCATGGTTTTAGGAAGGTATCAACCTACAATATCAGTAGCACAAACACTGAGTCTTACAAACAGTGTGGAATTTTTCTAAAGAGAACTGAATTCTCTTTAGAAACTTGCAGTGGACATAGGCTGGAAGAAGTTAATCATTTGACTTATAGTTTTGTTTTAGGCCAGGCTCCCCAGAAGCTGATCTTATGGAAATTACTTTCCTGGCGATGTATTAAGGAAGCAATCCTGGGAGAGATTCACTAAGTGAAGTTGATTGGGCAGTGGGGAACATAAGACAGAGAAAGGGGAGAAGGTAACCAGGAATACAATTGCAGACAATGTCCCAGAAGGGTATCTGCCGGTGGCTACAACAGAACTGCACAGTATTATGTTTCAGAAACGTCCCAAACTGGGGTAGGGAGCTGGGCTGTCCTACTTTCACAAGACTGGTCACTAGCTAAGGGTCTGCTAGAGGCAAGCACTCTTCCAGTTAGTCTGGGTTCTCTGCCCAAGCAATAAGTTCAGTTCAGTTCAGTTCATTTCAAGATCAGTTCAGTTCCTCAGTCGTGTCTGACTCTTTGCAATCCCATGGACTGCAGCATACCAGGCCTCCCTGTCCATAACCAACTCCCAGAGTTTGCTCAAACTCATGTCCATTGAGTTGGTGATGCCATCCAACCATCTCATCCTCTGTCGTTCCCTTCTCCTCCTGCCCTCAATCTTTCCCAGCATCAGGGTCTTTTCAAATGAGTCACCTCTTCGCATCAGGTGGCCAAAGTACTGGAGTTTCAGCTTCAACATCAGTCCTTACAATGAACACCCAGGACTGATCTCCTTTAGGATGGACTGGTTCAATCACCTTTCAGTCCAAGGGACTCTCAAGAGTCTTCTCCAACACCTCAGTTCAAAAGCATCAACTCTTCGGTGCTCAACTTTCTTTATAGTCCAGCTCTCACAACCATACATGTCTACTGGAAAAACCATAGCCTTGACTAGACAGACCTTCTTTGGCAAAGTAATGTCTCTGCTTTTTAATACGCTGTCTAGGTTGGTCATAACTTCCCTTCCAAGGATTAAGTGACTTTTTATTTCATGGCTGCAATCACCATCTGCAGTGATTTTGGAGCCCCCAAAAATAAAGTTTGCCACTGTTTCCACACTTTCTCCATCTATTTGCTATGAAGTGATGGGACCGGATGCCAGGTTCTTTGTTTTCTGAATGTTGAGTTTTAAGCCAACTTTTTCACTCTCCTCTTTCACTTTCATCAAGAGGCTCTTTAGTTCTTCTTCTCTTTCTGCCATAAGTGTGGTGTCATCTTCATATCTTAGGTTATTGATATTTCTCCTGGCAATCTTGATTCCAGCTTATGTTTCATCCAGCCCAGCATTTCTCATGATGTACTCTGCATATAAGTTAAATAAGCAGGGTGATAATGTACAACCTTGACATACTCCTTTTCCTATTTGGAATCAGTCTGTTCCATGTCCAGTTCTAATTGTTGTTTCCTGACCTGCATACAGATTTCTCAAGAGGCAGGTCAGGTGGTCTGGTATTCCCATCTCTTTAAGAGTTTTCCACATTTTATTGTGATCCACACAGTCAAAGGCAATTTGATCTCTAGTTCCTCTGCCTTTTCTAAATCCAACTTGTATATGTGGAAGTTCATGGTTCACGTATTTTTGAAGCCTGACTTGGAGAATTTTGAGCATTACTTTGCTAGTGTGTGAGATGAGTGCAATTGTGTGGTAGTTTGAGCATTCGTTGGCATTGCCTCTCTTAGGGATTGGAATGAAAACGGACCTTTTCCAGTCCTGTGGCCACTGCTGAGTTTTCCAAATTTGCTGGCATATTGAGTGCAGCACTTTCACAGCATCGTCTTTTAGGATTTGAAATAGGTCAACTGGAATTTCATCACCTCCACTAGCTTTGTTTGTAGTGATGCTCTTAAGGCCCACTTGAGTTAGCATTCCAGGATGTCTGGCTCTAGGTAAGTGATCACACCATCATGATTATCTGGGTCATGAAGATCTTTTTTGTATAATTCTTCTGTGTATTCTTGCTACCTCTTCTTAATATCTTCTGCTTCTGTTAGGTCCATACCATTTCTGTCCTTTACTGAGCCCATCTTTGCATGAAATGTTCCCTTGCTATCTCTAATTTTCTTGAAAACATCTCTAGTCTTTCCCATTCTATTGTTTTCCTCTATTTCTTTGCACTCATCACTGAGGAAGGCTTTCATATCTCTCCTTGCTATTCTTTGGAACTCTGCCTTCAAATGGGTATATCTTTCCTTTTCTCCTTAGCTTTTGGCTTCTCTTCTGTTCACAGCTATTTGTAAGTCCTCCTCAGACAGCCATTTTGCATTTTTGCCTTTCTTTTTCTTGGGGATGGTCTTGATCCCTGTCTCCTGTACAATGTTACGAACCTCCATCCATAGTTCTTCAGGCACTCTGTCTATCAGATCTAGTCCCTTAAATCTATTTCTCACTTCCACTGTATAATCATTAGGGATTTGATTTAAGTTATAGCTGAATGGTCTAGTGGTTTTCCCTACCTTATTCAATTTAAGTCTGAATTTGGCAATAAGGAGTTCATGATCTGAGTCATAATCAGTTCCCAGTCTTGTTTTTGCTGACTGTATAGAACTTCTTCATCTTTGGCTGAAAAGAATATAATCAATCTGGTTTTGGTGTTGACCATCTGGTGATGTCCATGTGTAGAGTCTTCTCTTGTGTTGTTGAAAGAGGGTGTTTGCTATGACCAGTGCATTCTCTTGGCAGAACTCTCTTAGCCTTTGCCCTGCTTCATTCTGTACTCTAAGGCCAAATTTGCCGGTTGCTCCAGGTATTTCTTGACTTCCTACTTTTGCATTCCAGTTGCCTATAATGAAAAGGACATCATTTTTGGGTGTTAATTCTAGAAGGTCTTGTAGGTCTTCATAGAACTGTTCAACTTCAGCTTCTTCAACATTACTGGTTGGGGCATAGACTTGGATTACCATGATATTGAATGGCTTGCCTTGGAAATGAACAGAGATCATTCTGTCGTTTTTGAGATTGCATCCAAGTTCTGCATTTCAGACTCTTTTGTTGACTATGATGGCTACTCCATTTCTTCTAAGGGATTATTGCCCACAGTAGTAGAAATAATGGTCATCTGAGTTAAATTCACCCATTCCAGTCCATTTTAGTTCCATGATTCTTAAAATGTCAATGTTCACTCTTGCCTTCTCCTGTTTGATCACTTCCAATTTGCCTTGATTCATGGCCCTAACATTCCAGGTTCCTATGCAATATTGCTACAGCACTGCACAGCCCAAGCAATCACGGTAGCTCAATTCGGTGGTGGGCTGACCTCTGTAGATGACAACAAAAGTACATCAGAGCAGGGGAATGCAAGAGTTGATGGAATCAAGGGTGCATCCCAGGGCATCTAGGCAGAACAACAAGAGCACCTGCTACTTCACGAAATAATTCTCCCCTTTTTAGTGTTTTTATTTCAGATGGTTGTCAGAACTATCCTGAGTGATTTTCAAAAGAGAAAAGATCTAGAATCAAAGGTTTTATCAAAAGATCAGGCATAGTGTCAAATAATGATAGCTGCAGATGGATTTAGTAATCCTATGTTAGTCACTAAGTCCAGACTCTTCTGCAAAATAAACAGAAATGGTCTAAGAAAATATAATATATGAAATTTAAAGATGACACAAAGTTCTGTTTAAATACGGTCACTGGAAGCTGTAGAGGTGGAGGTGTTTCTCCTGGGATCTCTAGGGTTTCTTTTCTTAACAGTGTCTCCTCATGTATTTGTTTGAGGCTCCAAGCAGAACCCAAAGACTTAGACATGCTTTCCAGTTTGGGTGCAGACTATTTGTCTTTTCTTCTGTGAAACCCGAATCTGAATCATGCACATCTTCTGACCGTGTATAAATACTGAAAGTAAAAATACTGAAAGTAAAAAAGGGGAGAGAAAACTGCTAAGCCAGAATACAAAGAATGTAGGGGAAACATGAATTTTTAGAGGCTGCAACTAAAAAAAATTTGGTAACTGATAAAATTACTATATGAAAAATTTCAATCCCATCCTCATGGAAAAAATACAAGGACAAGCAAGGTATCTTCAGCATTGTTTCATTGACTAAGGAAGGGGCCTTATGGATTAGAGAACACCCGAATTCATATTTATGCCAGGTTATGATATATAACTCATAGCCAGGAAGTATATTTATCTCAAAATAAATCTTAGCTTTCAATGACATTCTAACAGGGCAGAATACACAACAAATGTCAGAACTGATGTGTTACATTGTCAAATGGTTGTGCTTCTGGCAGATTTCCTCCCTACATAAGGCAAAGATGTCTGGCTTCAATCTTTAGCAAAGAATGAAAAAAACACACCAGATTCAACTCCTTTTCAAAAGAAATAAGGATATAACACCATTAATCATTTAGTCAAATAATCAGGAAAATTCATCCTAAAATTCACAATCCTAAAATTAAACAAATATCAATATCCTAGAAAACAAAGGAGGTTGGAACAAGAAGAGATTTTTTTGTTCAGTCGCTAAATTTTGTCCAACTCAAATAGTACTCTTGCCGGGGAAATCCCATGGACGGAGGAGCCTGGTGGACTACAGTCGTGAAGAGTCGGACATGACTGAATGACTTCACTTTCACTTTTCACTCTCATGCATTGGAGAAGGAAATGGCAACCCCCTCCAGTATTCTTGCCTGGAGAATCCCAGGGATGGGAGCCTGGTGGGCTGCCGTCTATGGGGTCACGCAGAGTCGGACACGACTGATGTGACTTAGCAGCAGCAGCAACAAATAGACCCTTATGTTGATCTCAGCACCTATTTGTTCTTTCTTTCTCTCTCTCCCCCTTCCTCTTTTTTTCTCCCTCCACTACCATGTCTCTTTCTTTTTTGTTATGAGGAATAACCATATGATAAAGCATACTAATCTTCATCATACTGCTTAATGATGGACTTCACACACACACACACACACACACACACACACATGCACATACACGTATAGGGATCATTTCCAGGAAACTCCAAATTAAACCACAGTAGCATATTCTAATCCCTGTCATCATACATAAATTTTTACACTACATATTTTTCTCAGACTTATTATAACATTTTGCCTATGTTGTGGCATTTATCCGAAGTTTATTTTTTTTTATTATTGTGTAAGTTACATTGCATGAATAGCCTATCTTTTCACTATCCTTTCTATTGTGAAGGAAACTATAGCTTTTTTCTTTGCAAGAGCTATTATGAATGCTGCAGCAAAATACTTTTATACATGTTGACTGGTGAACATTAAGACACATTTCTGTTCAGTATGTGCTCCAGAGTAGAATTGCTAGAACACAGGGCAAAATGTTTGGCTTTATAGATACAGGCAAACGGTTTCCAAAGAGGCTGTTCCAACTTCTATTTCCACTAGCCTTGTATATTTAATATAATTCCCTGAAATGTTGAACAGCTTTTCATATGCCTATTGGCCATCTGTATGTCATCTTTGGAGACATGTCTATTTAGGTCTTCAAAATTCCTATGCAGCAGGGCCCTGTTATTTATCCATCTATACATAAAAGCTTACATATATCTGCTAACCCCAGCCTCCACTTCATCCTCCTCCAAAGCCCTCCTCATTGGCAGGCACAAGTCTGTTCTCCATGTCAGTGAGTCTGTTTCTGTTTTGTAGATAGGTTATTTGTGTCGTATTTTAAATTCTACATAAAAGTGATACTATATGGTGTTTTTCTTTCTCTTTCTGACTTATTTCACTTAGTATGATAATCTCTCGTTGCATCCGTATTGCTCCAAATAATATTGCTTTCCTCCTTGTTTTGACTGAGTGTATTCCAGCATATATATGTACCACACTTATTTATTCATTCATCTGTTGATAGACATTCAGGTTACTTTCATGTCTTGGCTATTGTAAACAGTGCTGCTATGAATGTAGGGGTGCGTTTATCTTTTAGAGTTACAGTTTTACCTAGATATATGCCCAGGATTGGGCTTGCTGGGTCACATGGCAATTCTACTTTTAGTTTTCTGAGGAACCTCCATGTGTTTTCCATAGTGGCTGTACCAATTTACATTACCAACAGTGTAGGAGAGTTCCTTTTCACACCCTCTCCAGCAATTTTTGTAGACTTTAATGATGGGCATTCTGACCAGTGTGAGGAAGTACCTCATTGTAGTTTTTTTTTTTTTGGTTATCATTTCTCTAATAACTAGCAATGTTGAGCATTTTTTCTTATGCCTATTGGTCATCTGCATGTCTTCTTTGGAGAAATATCTATTTAGGTCTTCAAAATTCAACATCCATTTATGATAAAAACTCTTACCAAAGTGGGCATAGAGAGAACATATCTCAATATAATAGAAACTATTTATGACAAATCCACAGCCAATGTAATACTCAACAGTGAAAAGCTAAAAGACTTCCTGATAAAATATGGAACAAGCCAAGGGAGCCCACTCTTACCTCTTATATTCAGTGTATTATTGGAAGTCCTAGCCACAACAATCAGATAATAAAAAGAAATAAAAGGCATTCCAATTGGAAAGGAAGAGGTAAAATTGTCACTATAAGCAGATGACATACTAAAGACTCCACACAAAAACTAACAGAAAAAGAGACACAGAAATACAGAACAGACTTTTGAACTCTGTGGGAGAAGGTAAGGGTGGGATGTTTCAAAAGAACAGCATGTATACTATTTATGGTGAAACAGATCACCAGCCCAGGTGGGATGCATGAGACAAGTGCTCGGGCCTGGTGCACTGGGAAGACCCAGAGGAATCAGGTGGAGAGGGAGGTGGGAGGGGGGATCGGGATGGGGAATACGTGTAAATCTATGGCTGATTCATATCAATGTATGACAAAACCCACTGAAATGTTGTGAAGTAATTAGCCTCCAACTAATAAAAAAATTAAAAAAAAAAAACTACTAGAATTAATAAATGAATTCCGCAAGGTAGCAGGATACAATATTAACGTACAGAAATTGGTTGCATTTCTTTACTCTAACAAACGAAATGTCAGAAAAGAAATGCAAAAAGGCAAGAGCTTTTAAAATCACATCTCCAAAAGAAAAAGAAAGATAAAAAAAACTTAGAAATAAACCTGTCAAGGAGTCAAAAGACTTATCTGCTGGGAACTACCAATATTAATAAAGGAAACTGAAGCTGGTGCAAGGAAATGGATGCTATGCTCTTGGATTGTAAGAATTAATTTTGTTAAAATGGCCATATTACCTAAAGCAATCTACAGATTTAATGTGATCACTATCAAGTTACCCATGACATTTTTCACAGACCTATAACAAACAATCCTAAAATTTATATAAAACCATGAAAGGCCAGAATTGCTAAAGAAATCCTGAAGAAAAAGAATAAAGCAGGAGACATAACCCTCCCAGACTTCAGGCAATACTACAAAGCTATAGTAATCTAAATGGTGTGGTATTTTCACAAAGCAGACATATGGGTCAATGGAACATAATAGAGAACCCAGAAATAAACCTACACACCCATAGTCAATTAATATTCGACAAAGGAAACAAGAATATATAATGGGAAAAAGACAGACTCTTTAGCAAGTGGTGTTAGGAAAGTTGGACAGCCACATGTAAATTAGTGAAGTTAGAACACAGCCTCTCCCCATACACAAAAATAAACTCCAAATGGCTTAAAGATATAAGCATAAGACATGATACTATAAAACTCCTGGAAGAGATCAGACAAAGATCCCACCCATGTTTCCTTAGGTCAGTCTTCCAGGGCAACAGAAACAAAAGCAAAAATAAACAAATGGCACCTAATCAAACTGATAAGCTTTTGCACAGCAAAGGAAATCATAAACAGAAATGAAAAGACAACCTACAGATGGAGAAAATATTTGCAAATTTGCAAATGATGTGGCTACTATTAGAGATGGTGTGTGCTTTTCAAATGTCATTGGAATGATAATCTGTATGTAAATATGGTTGATTTATAAATATCAACTTTGTATCTAGCAACATTTCTAAATTTCTAGAATAAATGAATTCAGCATAGTTTTCTTCTTTTTCCAATTCTTTCTCTTTCTTTATTAATATACATCCCTTCATTTGAAGAAAGAATTCATTTTGTGGTATTATTCAATGCTAGCTACATATTTTTATAGGACTTTTTCCATAGCTCTGTGATGATAATCAATGATAAATTATTTAGATTTATGTCAACTGCTAAAATAAGACCATATTAAAGTATTATTTGGAACATTTTCATTTCTCTGAAAGGTTAGTTTTCTCTAGAAAAATATGAGAGAGTAAAGGAGTCTTCTAAAAATGTTGCCATCAGTATATAGGGAAGAGAAATAAGAATGAAATTTTATGTCATTACCATAAATAAATCAGTGTCCACACACACAATGCCAAGAATAGGACTGAGGTAATATGTAGATGATTTAGATAATGAAAATTTTAATCCATTTTTTTCTCCTTTGTATATGGACCAAATTTTCTAGTGAGGACTATATACGTAGTCAAATTTAGTATGTAAGTGCATTCTTTAATTTGACAAATATTTATCATGCACCTACTAAGTACCAAGTACAAGGAATAAGGAAGGTTTCTTTCAGTCTAGTTAGAGATATGCAACTATTAAGGCAATAAAATTTGGTGACTGTTTTCTCAATAGGAAGAAAGGAATCAATGTTTCTCAGTTTTGGAGGTATAAATGAAAAGGGAAGTGAAATATAAATGTTGTCTTAGCCTGAGGCATGGAAAAAAAAAAAAAAAAAACCACAGTAGTTTTATCCAGGAAAAAAAGAGAGAAGATACATTTAGCAGAAGAATGAGTAACATTTGAAATTGATAAATAACAAATATTAGCTCTCTCTGAACAACATTCCCTGATTGACTTTTAAATGTAATTGCTGTCCCCCTGTCCCACTGCCCATGGGTGACTTCTGTCTTCCTTTTTCTCTCTTTCGTCCTCTACTATAGAACATGTTGGAAGATTATTTTTTAATTTTTTCCCTTGAGAATAAGATATAGAACCATATGACCTTTAATTTCTTAGCACCAAAGACAAAAATCCAGGACCATTTTCTTAGTAGAAGGATAGTTTTATTTATGGTAATGGAATGAATATGGAATTAGAACACAAAATTGGATTTCTCTTCTCTTTCATTTTGTTCCTTTTTAATCCCTCACTTTACCACTGGAAAGTGCAGATTTCCATTTTACCTTCAACATACAGTAAATTTTATGTAAAGAACTGGGCTGCTACAGTTCAAAGAGAGGCTTAAAGCATCTAAGAACTTTTTTTTTAAGTTTCTTAGGTTTTTAAATTTTAATTATTAAAATATAATGATTTTAAAAGCATTTTGAGTGATTTGGGGGGTATAAAATTATAATATCTAAATGTATATGTGGACTTGCCAGGTACTGCAGTGGTAAAGAATCTGCCTGCCCATGCAGGAGTTGCAAGAGAAGCGGGTTCAATCCATGGGTCAAGAAGATTCCCTGGAGCAGGAAATGGCAACCTACTCTAGTATTCTTGCCTGGAGAATCCCATGGACAGAGGAGCCTGGAGGGCTACAGTCCATGGGGTCGCAAAGAGTCAGAAAAGACTGAGTACACACACAGGCTCAGAAATGTATATGTGTTATTCAAGAGGAACAATGTGATAAGCTATTTTACTCTGTTGTTTAGACTTTTAAGAATCTAAAGGACAAACTATTACATACTCAAACAAAGCATACAAAAACATGCAGTTTCCTCTACTAAATATAGGAGCAAAAATCATTCAGATAAAAGATTGATATTGTCTAAAAATAGAATTTCAGAATATAACAAGAAGATTATGCCGGTAATGTTAAACCAGGACCTTAATAACAGGAGAATGACTTCACTCTTCTAAATATATATATATATATATATATGTATATATATATGTACATACATATATATATGCTATATTATAGCTAACTTACTTACATCTATTATTCTTAGTCAAAAGATAAAGAAATAAGAGCACTAGTCAAAGCCATCTTCTGTTTGATGACCTCTCATAGGAAAGAAAAAAACAAAACAAAAAGATTATTTACAATTGTGTACTTATATGTGTGTGGTGTTATAACAATAATCTGACCCTTACCTACTAAGCTAATAAAATCAAACATAAACTCTACTTAGGGACTTAAGGTTCTATCCTTCATCTTTTCTAAGCTTGGGAAAAATTTTTTTTTTTTTTTCTTTTGACTTCCATGGGTAAGAGGTGGCCTTCTTACTAATCTCCACGTGTGCTATGAACTAATTGAAACCTGGCAAAATCTTTCACTTTAAAGAATGGAAGTTGTTATGTTAGCTTTGAAGGTACTGACCTGTCTCTACAAGTTACTTATTCTCGGGAAGAGGACATCACAACTTCTCCAATTCTTTTCAGAAAAAGTGCTTATTTCATGTGTCTTATTTGTAGAAGCAATGTGCCAAAATACCTTTAATATTCTGAATCATTCTTAAAAACAATTTAAAATTTTTAATTCTAAAATAATATCTTTGAAAAAAATAAGGATGGGGTGGCAAATTAGTTGAACCTTCAGTTAGGACAATCAGGGAAAGAAGAAAATCTGCACAACTCAAACCTTATTGACCCAACTGACATTTAGGATTTGTTCTTTAACCTTTCATCAGTTTACAAATTTTCACTGAATTATGAATATATCCAGAGAACTGAAACAAGATTTTGAACAGTGCAGTCAATTGAAATCCATATTTAGGGAAATTTCTGACCCTGGGGTATGAGCTATTAGCTTTTTGCCCTCTGAATGATACAAAATTTTCTGTTTTAAACTGTGAAAAAAAATTACTACTTCTATTTTTTGCTAAGTATAACAAAAAATAACTATTTTCTACTTCAACATTACATGTTTCCTTGTAGTTATGTCAAGTGTTTTGAGCAGTAAATCTGTTCTCCTTCTGAAAATGAAAAGTACTACCATCTCCTGGGTATTCATGAAAATTACATAAGTGATTACAGTGTTAGTTGCAATAGCTCCTAATATGTTCACTACAAACTTGATGATTCCTCTGCTGGGAGCTCTCATTTGAGACAGTAAAGAGGCAAAATTCAAAATCTTTATTGAGACTTTTCCAACTTTCTTAATCAGTCCGTAAAGTAAAGTAAAATGATTTCACAAGTTCCAACTAAACAAACACATCCAAGCAAATCAGAGTATAAAAGGATCATTTTTAATCCTGAGACATTTTCAGGTCATGTAAAAATTGTTTGTCAAATATAATTGTTCTCTGCCCCTTTTTAAACATCATGATGTTTGGCTTTTGAAATGTATTTGACTATAGTAAAATTGACAGCACACAGCAATTTATATGTAGATTCTAAACTGGTGAGTACAAAGACTCAGAACCTCAAAGAAAGCCTGCAAAATATAATTATAAACTGGAACAGAAAGAATCCTCAGTTTCTGTAATCTACTTAGAGATATTACTGGTAGAAATACAGTATAGAATACTGTAAATATTCCCATAACTACTCTCAGCAATTCACTAATATTTCTAAGCCTCCTATCCCTACTGGGAAAGAAATAATTGTTCTTCTGGCATAAATTATTTACAGAAAAATAATACTCTTTTATTTTATATGTCATTTAAAATCTTACAAAGCACTTGAATATGTGTTTAAATGTTAAACTAAATATTTATATATACACATGTAAATATATATATATAATACATCATAGATGTGTACACATATAAAATTTAGAACTCAGAACAAAAGTATGTGATCAAGTTTACATGCTCATAATAACGAGATTGATATTATTAACCACCTCTTTTTATGAGGACACTAAGGCTTACAATAATAAATTATCCAAAGTAACATAATTAGCAAATGGTAGACCTGGATGCAAAATAAATTCTTTCTAGAGTTGAAGTCTTGTGAATTTTCTGGGCACAGGGGAAGGAAAAGTATCCTAGAATTATTATTTTAAAAGGCAGCATAGACTCTAAATATTGAACACAAGAATGCAATACTTTGGGTTACCCATTGCTGAATTGTCCCTGTGAGGGTCACTTTTTTTCCACATCCTTACCAATCATGGCTCCAGCCTGAAGTGATAAATCAGAAAGGTAAATGAGATAAATTAATCCTTAAAACAAACCACCAGGTGAAGCCGCATAAGTGACTACTTTCAGAGGTTAATTATCTCTCCTGAGCAAAGACTAGAATCCCAGAAGGAATTTGGACACCCTAATATATCATGAATTAAGCTCATGCCTTTGAAATTGCAGTGACTTACTCTACCCAAAGATAAGCTAAATAGAAGAATACCAGAGGAAGCGAAAATAGAAATTGGATTTACCATTTTTTTCCCCTAAATGAAAGGATTTGTTCAGCAAGCTTTTTACTTAATCGTCACCCATTGAAGAATCAAAATCTCCTAAGTCCTGCAATGGGAGTAGTCATCTTCAAAGAACTCCAAACATGTCCTGGTTTCAAGGCATACCATTAACTTTACATTATTCATCATCTTCACTGTCAAAAGTTGTATTCTCTTCTATTAGATAATCAGCTAGAAGCCAATTATTACTCAGCCATTAATCACTTTAGAATACTTACAAATATCTTTCCCAGCTGGCCAAAAAGAAATCTAAGAGATCTGAAAGAAATGCTGGAGCAGCAGTGTATTTGAAAATGTACCAACAGTTTGAGAATTCATAAAGTGTGAAATGATTGTGGTAATGGCCAAGAGGAAGCATAACCTATAGCTTGCAATGGTAATAACTAAAACTCTAGAGAAAATATGAAGAGAAACTGGGAAAGACTCTCAAAATAAACAGTAACAGACAGATTGAGGATGGAAGTCAAAATGCGAAGAGAATCCAGGATAGTGGTGAGTTAATAGCTTCCCCCCGACCCCGCTTTTTTTTTTCTCTCTTATTTGATCTGAGAGTGAGATGGACCCCATAGTTGCATAGACGCTATAGATGGGAAAGTCTCCCAGAGAAGACCCATTAAAAATGGACTGAAAAAAGGAAGTTCTTCAGGTGGAGAATGTAAGAGGAATTCCTGGTTGGATTTTGCTGTTGTTGACTTGTTTGTGGTTTGTTTTTTGTTTCTTCCCTGGACCTGCTTTGAAGTCAGCCAATATTAACTGGTTACAGCCACAGAGAAACCTAAAACTATAAAAGAAATGGATCATTCCTACATTGCTGGTATGAATGTAATATGGTACAACCACTCTGGAAATCAGTATGGTAGTTTCTTACAAAATTAAATTTGTGTTTACCATATCACTCAGCATTTGCACTCTTGAGGAATTATCACAGAGAAATGAATACTTATGTTCATAAGTATTCCAAACCTTCTAGAAGGAATATTCAAAGCAGCTATATTCATAACAACCAGAAACTGGAAAAAATCCACCTCTTCAATGACTGAATAATCTGTGGTATATCCTTATCAAGAATACTACTCAGTAATAAAAAGGGAAAAAGTAATGATAATGGTAATAACTTGAATGGAACTCAAGGGGATTATGCTGGGTGCAAAAGTCAATCTCAAATAGTCATACCCTACATGATTCCATTTATGCAATGTTTCTTAAATGACAAATTATAGAAATGGAAAATAGATTAGTGATTCATAAAAGTTAGAGAACAGGTCAGTAGGGGAACCAAAAAAAGTGGCTCTGATTATAAAATGGGTAGATGAGAGATCCTTGTAATAGAACTGCCCTATATCTTGAGTACTATGGTAGTCATACAAATCTACATATGTGATAAAATTGTGTATAACTAAACTCACAAATTAGTACGTGTAAAACTAATAAAATCTGTTTCTTTTCAGTAGATTGCATCAATGTCCAAACTGTGATATTTTACTCTAGTTATACAAAATGTTACTACTGGGAAAAAAAAAAAAAAAAAAAGGTATACAACATTTCTCTGTATTACTTCTTATACTTGCATCTGAATGTACAATTACCTCAAAATAAAAAGTAAAAAAACCCCACAAAACCCTGAGAGAAATCCTGTCTAGACAATATGGCTAAAAATATCCATTTGAGCACTGCCTTTGCTGCATCCCATAAATCTCATTTTTATTCATACTAAAATATTTTTTAATTTTCTTTGTGATTTTTTTCTTTGACTCATTGATTGTTTTAGAGTGTGTTGTTTAACAGAATCATGGACATAGAGACCAAACTGGTGGTTGCCAATGGGGAAAAGATTGGGAAGGGATGAACTGGGGGGGATTGGGGTTAATCCCCCAAGCTTTTATATACAGAATGGATAAACTACAAGGTCCTACTGTATAGAACAAAGGACTATATTCCATATCCTACAATAAAACATAATGGAAAAGAATAGTTTAAAAAAGAATGAATATATGTATAACAATCACTTTTTTTTTTTTTTTGACTCTCTGCGACCCCATGGACTGTAGCCTACCAGGCTCCTCAGTCCATGGGATTTTCCAGGCAAGAATACTGGAGTGGGTTGCCATTTCCTTCTCCAACAATCACTTTTTTGTATAGCAGTGTTTGATGTTACACTGTATTGTAAATCAACTATACTTCAGCGAAAAAATTAACAAAAAAGAAAATAAAAGTGTGTTAACTTCCACATATTTTTTAAAATTTTTCTGTTTTTCTTCTGTTATTGATTTCTAGCTCCATTCCACTATAGCCAGAGAAGATACACAATATAAGTTAAATCTTTCAAAATGTATTAAGATTTGTTTTTTGGCATAATATTTAATCTAATTTTAATATTTTATTTGAAGTGCTTTTCTTGTGACAGAATATATTTAATCCAATGTAACAATCACTGTCTTTTAATTGGTGTGTATTTCACGTACATTTATTACAAGCCAATTTTCCAGTATATGTGGAAACACAAAAGCACCCAGAGAACTGAAACAACTTTTAGAAAGAAGAATAAAGTTGGAGGATTCACATTTCCCATTTCAGAACTCACTATGAAGCTATAATAATCAAAACAGAGTGGTCCCTGAATAAGGATAGGTAGATAAGCCAACAGAATAGAGTTGTTCAGAAACTAGTAAAACTAGTATAACTTGAAGAAGGCCATGGCAACCCACTCCAGGATTCTTGCCTGGAGAATCCCATGGACACAGGAGCCTGGCAGGCTACAGTCCGTGGGGTCACAGAGTCAAACACAACTGAGCGACTGAGCACACACACAGTATAACTTTATACTAGTGAGTTTTTGATGAAATTGCCAAGTCCATTCAGTGGATAAAGAACAGTCAATAGATGATGCTGAGACAGCTACATTTCCATGTGCCAAAGAATATATTTGGACCCTTACCTCACAGCATATACAAAATTTAACTAAACTTTAATCAATAACCTAAATATAAGAATGAAGACCATAAAATTCTTAGACAAAAACACAGAAGTAAACCCTGATGACTTTTGATTTGGCAGTGGATTGTTAGACAACATACCAAAAGCATGAATAACAATATAGATAATTTAAAAAGTGTTTAATGCTCATTTGTGTCTGACTCTTTGCAACTCCATGGACTGTAGTCTGAAAGGCTCCTCTGTCCACAGTATTCTCCAGGCAAGAATACTGGAGTGGGTTGCCATTCCCTTCTCCAGGGGATCTTCCTGACCCAAGGATCCAACCTGGGTCTCTTGCATTGCATGCAGATTCTTTACCATCTGAGCTACCAGGGAAACCCCTAGATAATTTGAACTTTATCATAATTTAAAGCTTTTGTGTATTAAAAAAATATTATCAAAAACAGTAAAAAAAAAAAAGACTATGTAATGAAAGGGAGAATAGATTTCAAATCATATATCTGAAAAGGATTTAATATCCGTAATATATAAGGAAATTCTATAACTCAAGAGCAACAAGTAACCAAATTAAAAAATGGGCAAAGGACTTCCATAGTCATTTTATCAAAGAAGATATACAAGTGGTAAACAAGCACATGAAAAGATGCTCAGCATAATTAATCATCAGAGAAATATAAATCAAAAACATGATTAAATATTACTTTATACCTACTAGGATAGCTATAATGCAAAAAAAAAAAAAAAGAGAGAGAGAGAAAGGAAAAGGATGATGGTAAGAATGTAGAATGTTGGTGAGAAGGTAGAAATTAGAATCCTTCTATGTTACTAGTAAGAATGTAAAGAATAGCAACTGTGAAAAACAACTTGCTGATTCTTCAAAAAGATAAACATATAAGTACTTCATATGATAGCAATTTCATTCCTAGGTATATACTCCCTAGAACTGACAGCAGAGACTCATACCCACATTTGTACACCAATGTTCATTCCAGTACTATTCACAATAGCCAAAAGCTGGAAAAGAGCAAAACATCCATCAAGAGATAAATAAAATATGGTATCTATATACAATGGAATATTATACAACTCTAAAAGAGAATGAAGTTCTGATAATGCTACAACATGTATGAGCCTTGAAAACAAATAGGTCATACACAAAAGGACAAATATTGTATAATTCCACTTATATAAACTATAATAAGCAAATTCCTAGAGACAAAGGGATTAGAGGTTATTTGGAGCTGGGGAGAGAAGGAAATAGGGAGTTATTGCTTAATAGTTAGAGAGTTTCTGTTTGGGAGTGATGTAGAAGTTTTGAAAATAAATAGTGGTAATGTTTGCACAATGTCATAAATATAATTTTATTATATATACAATTTTTTTTAATAGAAAAGAAGGACAGATCTGTAGCTATTTGGGTTGGGATATCAGATAATGATGTGGTTACGAAGGATCAACATGGAGGACTTCTTTGGGGTGATAGATCTGTTCTGTATATATTGTGTTGGTGATGCACAACTGTATGTTTTGTTGTTACTCACAGAATTGTATGCCAAAATATGTGAATTTAATTGTTTAAATTTAAAAATGTAATCTATCCCCCCAAATAAAAATCCCTTAGAATTCTCCTGCAGCGAGGTGCTGACGTCTTTTCTCAAGATGTCTTTGGACGGACTGCAGAAGAATATGCTGCTCTGAGTGGTTTTAATATCATTTGCCAACTGATCTCTGAATATAAAGAAAAGAGGCCGAAAACTCCTCCCGAAAAGAGCAACCCAGTGGATACGAGTTCTGAAGAAGACTCTTTAAGCAGGTTTTCCAACAAACCTGGTGCTGACTCATGGCCTCCATCAGATGATGAAGTCTTAGATTTTGAGACCAAGACTGATCATCTTCCAGCAGAGCTGGGAGCTGCGTGTTCACAGTGTCTGCACCTGTATGCAACATATCAAGTTCTTCAACGGGAGTTGTTATCAATGAAAGGATGGCAAAGGAAGTGTGAGAAACTAGAGAAAGAGAACAAGAAGTTGGAGCAAGAAGTAGTGAAACTCAAAAGTCCTATGGAACTGAAGATGATAGAACACACTCAAGTTGAGCAGTATAAACGGGAGATTGAAGAAAGAGTGAGACAGGACCTCGTAGAGAAATGGAAAGAAGTCAACCTATTTTTGCAGACACGAGCAGCATGTCAAGAAATCTCAGAGCAGTTCCACGAGGCGCATATTGCTTCCGTAAGAAGTCAGATGGAACTCAGAATTAAAGACTTGGAATCTGAACTATCCAGGACGGAAACTTTACAAGATTATAAGAAAGCAGAGATGGAAAAATATAAGAAACTCTACTTAGAGAAACTAAAAGTTAGAAAGTCATTGGAAAATGAACTAGACATGAATAATGAGAGGCTGGCAGAGATGAGCACCGAACTTGAGATGGAGAAACAGCAGAAGAGATCTTTACTCAGCACTCTCAGCAGCAGATGTGGCGGGAGCTGGACAGGAGTATAACTAGAGAACTAAGGAAAGGTGCTGCTGAATTTGTATCTGAATTCTCTAGAGTGTCCTCTGTATTATCTACAGGCAGATCAAATCTATATCAGGACCTACCTGTGAGACATCAAAATAATATATACAGATTTTGAAGGAAAAAAATATATGATTTGAAAACTCAATAGTAAAAATTTCCCTACTGGACTGTTTCCATGAGATTTTAGTTGTTTCCCATTAAAAATGATGAGAAACTCTTTATTAAAGGAAAATATTTTTGTATTGTGTGTGTATCATGAAAATTTATATGGCATTTTAAGCCATGTTTCTCTGCATCTAACTTACTTTTAAGCAGAAACATCAGCACTGTTGAATTTTCCATGTTCAAAGTGAAAGTGTTAGTCAGTCATGTCCGACTCTTTGCGAGCCCACGGACTGTAGCCCACCAGGCTCCTATGCCCCTGGAATTCTCCAGCCAGGAATGATGGATTGGGGAGCCATTCCCTTCTCCAGGGGATCTTCCAGACCCCGGGATCAACCGGAGTCACCTGCATTGCAGTTGGATTGTTCACCACAAGAGCCACCCGAGACGCCCTTTACAAGCTCAAACTGAGCCCTAATACCAGCTGTTTAAACAGCACTCAAACAACCAAACTTGTCATTACTATTTAGTGGTGTTGATTGATAGCTGATTTGTATTTTCCAGTTTTTGTCACTATATATATGTCTATATGTAGATATATATAGAGAGACCTAAATACTGCTGTTATGGGTACTGTCGATGTTTTGAGGTATTGTAACGGTTAATAGTGGCATAAAACTTGCTATATGTAACTTTAAACACTGATTCATAGATCTTTCCTCGTGGGGAAATAAGATTTGCCTGAGTCTTTGCCTTTTAAATGAATTAACTTTTCCTAATTTTTATGTTTAATCGGAGGATAATTACTTTACAATATCGTGATGGTTTCTGCCGTACACCAACCTGAATCAGCCATAGATACACACGCGAACCCTCCTTGCTGAGCCACCCTCCCACCTCCCTCCCGATTCCAGCCCTCTAGTTTGTCACAAACCACCAGCTTAGGGTTCTCTGCATCATACAGCAAATTCCAAAAAAACACATGTACCCCAGTGCTCACTGCAATTATGTCCATAGCTTTAAAAAATCTGAAAATGTCTGTGGATTTCTTTCATTCTTTTCGTTCTGTGTATTCCCTAGCATTTGCAATAGCTAGGACATGGAAGCAACCTAAATGTCCATCAAGAGATGAATGGATAAAGAAGTTGTGTGTTATTCAACTCTAAAAAGAAATGCATTTGAGTCAGTTTTGATTGACTTTTGATTGACTTTTGGAATGAGACTTAAAATTAGGGAAAAGTTCCTCATAGATAAATAAGATTTGCCTAAGACTTTTCACCTTTGCTTTACCTATCAACCTATCTATTGTTGTTTGAGTTTTGGAAAAAGTCTTAAAATTAGAGAAAAGTTCCAAGCACCAGACAAACAGACATTTTCACAAAACTCCCCTATCTCCTATATATCCTCCTAAAGTACCATTTATCTTTCCGAAATGTTATTTGTTCTCCCGTAAGTGCCCCTCCTCCCCCAAGTCACCTGTTTCTCAGAAGATGCCTTTATCTCCTACTCCCTGTCATTTGTTAAGTAGTATATCAACTCCCAGTTGTAGCCTCCCCTTCAAGTCACATTTCTGTGTGAAGCTTTGCATGTTGTTATTGTCCAGTTGATCAGTTATGTCCAACTCTTTGTGACCCCAGGGTCTGCAACATGCCAGGATTCCCTGTCTGTCACCATCTCCCAGAGTTTGCTCATATTCATGTCCATTGTGTCGAAGATGCCATCCGACCGTCTCATTGTTTGTCACCCACTTTTCCTCTGGCCCTCAATCTTTCCCAGCATTGGAGTCTTTTCCAATAAGTCAGCTCTTTACATCAGGTGGCCAAGGTATTGGAGCTTCAGCGTCAGTCCTTCCAATGAAAATATTCAGAGTTGGGTTTCTTTTAAGATTAACTGTTTTGATAAACAAATGGGACCTAATGAAACTTAAAAGCTTTTGCACAACAAAGGAAACTATAAGTAAGGTGAAAAGACAGCCCTCAGATTGGGAGAAAATAATAGCAAACCAAGAAACAGACAAAGGATTAATCTCAAAAATATACAAGCAACTCCTGAAGCTCAATTCCAGAAAAATAAATGACCCAATCAAAAAATGGGACAAAGAACTAAACAGACATTTCTCCAGAGAAGACATACAGAGGGCTAACAAACACATGAAAAGATGCTCAACATCACTCATTATCAGAGAAATGCAAATCAAAACCACAATGAGGTACCATTACATGCCAGTCAGGATGGCTGCTATCCAAAAGTCTACAAGCAATAAATGCTGGAGAGGGTGTGGAGAAAAGGGAACCCTCTACACTGTTGGGGGGAATGCAAACTAGTACAGCCACTATGGAGAACAGTGTGGAGACTCCTTAAAAAACTGGAAATAGAACTGCCATATGACCCAGCAATCCCACTTCTGGGCATACACTCCAAGGAAACCAGATCTGAAAGAGACACATGCACCCCAGTGTTCATCGCAGCACTGTTTACAATAGCCAGGATGTGGAAGCAACCTAGATGCCCATCAGCAGACGAATGGATAAGGAAGCTGTGGTACATATACACCATGGAATATTACTCGGCCATTAAAAAGAATTCATTTGAATCAGTCCTAATGAGATGGATGAAACTGGAGCCCATTATACAGAGTGAAGTAAGCCAGAAAGATAAAGAACATTACAGCATACTAACACATATATATGGAATTTAGAAAGATGGTAATGATAACTCTATATGCAAAACAGAAAAAGAGACACAGATGTACAGAACAGACTTTTGGATTCTGTGGGAGAAGGTGAGGGTGGGATGTTTCAAGAGAACAGCATGTATATTATCTATAGTGAAACAGATCACCAGCCCAGGTGGGATGCATGAGACAAGTGCTTGGGCCTGGTGCACTGGGAAAACCCAGAGGAATCGGGTGGAGAGGGAGGTGGGAGGCGGGATCGGGACGGGGAATACATGTAACTCCATGGCTGATTCATGTCAATGTATGACAAAACCCACTGCAATGTTGTGAAGTAATTAGCCTCCAACTAATAAATGAAAAAAAAAAAAGAAATAGTTTCTAGAAATAGGACATATTTACCCACTAAAATACTCACTTGATAGGCTCCAATAGTTTCCAAAGAAATTCCAATTTTTGTGTGTCTTTCTTTTATTTTACTGGGACTATTTCCTTATACTTTTAAAAATATTTCCAAATTATATGAAAAAAAAAAACTTGTAAATACTTCATTTATGGGGCCTTGGGCTATCCATCCAAGTTACAGCTGTAATTTACAGAACATGCACCAGTATAGCATTCATGAAAATTAAACAAGAATATTATTAAGTACCTCATCAAGTAGACAGAATTTCATGATTTTCTGATGGAATGGATTGGCCCAATGTTTAACAATTGGTAGGCCAAGCCCATCATCATATTTAAACCTTTATTTTGCCTCAGGTTCAGTTCTGTTCCTGCTAAAGGACAATGGCATTGGTCCTCTAAGACCTGCATTAATCATTTCTGATGTCATGCCACTAAAATTTTTAGTAATTTTCATAAGATTGAAGAAGTGCTTTTTTTCTCACTAAGATAAAACACTATCTTCTTTATTCTCTTTCTTTCTAAAGATTCATGAATCACATTATCTGTAACTATTTCTGATTTTCCATATTAGTAGTAATCATTTTTCTCCCAATGTATTTTTAATAAGTCCAATAGTGAAGAGTATTATCATTTCAGTTCTTTCAAAATGTCAGAAATGAATAGTAGCTATACTTTTCATAACTGTCACTAAGTCTTTGAGTTCTTTACCTATGAGTTCAGTTGCTAGTAACTTCCAAGATACTCCCTTTTTTTTCAGGGAATCATTTCATATATCATCTTTCAATTCCAGTCACCCCCTCTGACTGTAACACTAATGCAGAATTCCTCTACAACTGCCATCTTGTATTTGATGTTCCCAAACATACCAAGATGTGTGAAAGCTCAGGATCAATGCAATGCATTCTTTATTAACCATGATACCTGACCTCCCAAAACAAAAAATAAAATTGTTTTATAACTCACAGAACTGTTCTCAAGCCACAAATGTCCCATTCAATGCTATATGGAAACACCAATTTCATCATTGGTCTCACAATAACCATTCAAAATGAGATTTGTATTTGTATGTGTTAGCTTGGATGATTCCTAGTAAGTAGGCCATCTTTGTAGAAATCCCTTTAGAAAGAAAACTCATGTGTATTCCTCTTCAGTATAAGATTTCTTTTATTTGGAACATTTTTCACCAAGCTGCAACTCTGTGCTCTGTGATTTATTGTACTCTACATCTGGATTTTACAGTTATAATCTAATGGTAATAGAGGCAGAGTTATCTACATGCACTAAAGGCCCTGTAATAATTTCCTCTGTCTTCTGAGGCAAGTCCTATTACAACGTATTTACATCTTATATTTGAAACCTTTTCAGTTATGCATTACATATTCATGGGTTTTAAATTATCCACATCTACTTGAAATAATGTTGACAAATCTTATGTTTCCTCTTAGGTCCTTAATAGAGCTTCTTCCTCCCCACCATCAGGGTTTAAAGAAAGGTCTATGGGTAAAAACGATGCTTCTATTCTTTCTGCATTTGTCATCCATGGACACACATACACCATGGTACTGCAAGGTGTAATTGTAAAATAAGAGAAGGTTTACTGGGAAAACTCACAAGCAGAGATGCCGTGGAGGGCAAGACTCCTCCATCCTCTTGGATCAGGTCGAGAGGCATGTTAGGTCGAGCACAGCTGGAGTGCCTTTAAGCTTTGCCTCTGGTCCCCGGCTGTTTTACTATTGAGCTAATTCAAAACTGCTGTGTGAGCAGCCTGCTAAGCTACCAAAAGAAAGTGGGAATGTGGAGAGGAGGAGAATGAGCTTCAGACTCATCCAAATTTGTCTCTCCTCAGCCCACCCCCTGGCCCTTGGGGGCTCATTAAGTATGAGTCTTTCCATTAACTCTTATGGATTCTGGGTCACACTGATTCTTGCATAATTACCTAGTAGGTCTCCTGCAGCTGAGAAAGATAGCAAGCCACGGCTTGAAACAATTGTGAAGGACCATTTTGGCCTTTTCATCCTTATCTAAAACAGGAAAACCACACACACTAAACTTTCTGAGGTCAGAGCTATTGGTACATGACCAGTGAGGTCTGTTATTCCTCTTGGTTTCCAAGTTAGGCTGTAAATCCACTTTTAATTAAAAATAAGTTCTTTAGAGACTCAGAAATCATGCTTTTGTTATTAAAAGCAACTTCTGGGCATAGAAGAAGGTAGCTATATAGGTATAAGAGGCAAAACTATTATCCGGAATCACATCACTCCAGGTGTCCTTAATATTGGCAGTATACACTATTCATCCAGTCACCAAGGTTATAAAATGTCATCCAAACACCATTGCCAAACACAAATTTTAAAAATATTGGAAATGGCTAACATATTCCTCCTCCAGCTCATACTAACTCATGACTCGAGTGCACTGTTGCTCAGCCAAGGCAAAGTATATACAAAGTATACGTACAACTGCTAAAGAGCAGAAGGCAGCCAGCCCCACCAGTCTCGGGGATATAGTTAACGGAGAGGCTAACATGAAAGTGTTAGTTGCTCAATCATGCCAACTCTTTGTGACCCCATGGGCTGTAGCCCACCAGACTCTAGTCATGGGGTTCTCCAGGCAAGAATACTGGAGTGAGTTGCCATTCCCTTCTCCAGGAGATCTTCCTGACCCAGGGATCTAACCCAGGTCTCTTGCATTGCAGGCAGATTCTTTACCATCTGAGTCGCAAGAACAGGGGCAAATAGAGGATTCTCTTGAGTGTCAAAACATTTCCCATTGGACATTCCTGCCAATTATGGTGGTTCTTTGCCACTTGTGAAAGCATCGGAGAAATACTTTATTCAGTGGGAGTCATTATAATAGGGGTAGGAACCAGTGCAATGGGGTTTTGTAGTGGGGAGAGAAACTAGACCTAACTCCAAGTACAAGGTTCGCAAGTTGGAATTTATAGCCAAACAGCAGGGTGCAGGTCAGTGGATACAAAATTACTAAGAGGAAACATTAGGAATAAGGACGGACTCTGGCTAAACAAACTAACAAGATTCTTGTTGAAGGCAGGCCAAGGTGATCAGGCATTACCTGGGGGATAGTGAAGAATAAGAAACCTGGTTAGTTCTCAAGAGTAATAGGATATGGAAAAAAAAATTTTTTTTAACCTGTAGAAGTAAGTTTTTAATGGCTGGTTAATTATATCACTGCATTTTCTTTGCAATAGTGTACCAACTTAAGCACTTAAAAAATGGAATGTGCACAAGGATTAAATTAAGGCACAATAAATTGACTACATATTTGTATTTGTATTAATAAATGTCATAATCATACTGTTGATGTGTATTATATAATACATTATATATTATTATATATTATATAATACATGATATATTGTCCCCTATTATAACGGGACAGTTAAACTCGTGAGTCTATAACAGAGCTCATGAGTCTATAACAGAAATTGATAAAGACCATGTTAAAACAAAACTACTAGGACTAATAGGTTGCAGTTGTAAATAGCAACAAACATATTCACTTAGATCTGGAGTATTTTAAGTTTTATAATTGGTGAGCTATGCCAAATTAGCAGGATTCTTGCTAAACTTGGATAATGCAGAGACAAACATGGGAAAATGGAAGTCTGGTTGAAAAGTTCAGGGAAACCTGTGTAGAGTCTGGATCAGGAACAAGTCTGTGTCACGTACTGTGTATTAGTGTAGATGTTTATATTAGTCAATTTCAGGAATGCTGACATATGGAGAATTAAAATTTAGTCCATACCATAAAACTACTAATGCTGCTGGGTACAGATAACTTACCTCATGTTTGGCACATGGCTAAGGCATTCCATGGGGCTTCTCTTCCAGTGCAGGAGACCTGGGTTTGATCCTTGGGTTGGGAAGATCTCCTGGGGAATGAAATGGCTACCCATTCCAGTATTCTTGCTTGGAGAATCCCATGGGCAGAGGAGCCTGGCGGGCTACAGTTCACGGGGTCGCAAAGAATTGGATGCGACCAACACTTTGACATTTTTTCAAGTCATTCCATAGGATTTACCCCACCTCTGAGGAGGACTGATTTTTATGAGTGATTTATGCCCTTTTTTAAAGTGGAAAATCTTGTAGACAAGATGCCTATTGAGCTAACAGTTTAGAGAAAGCTATAGGTGGGCCATCTTGTGCGAAACTACTAGGTAACTACTTTACCTAGCATGTAGGTGCTAGGTACATAAATACCTACCTATTCAAGACATTAACTAAGACTCAGATACTAAGCCTCACTCCTGATAGTTGTATCATGTCCATTTTTCAACAGATTATTTATACACTTACCTTCTCTTATGGAATTTATGATTCAGTGAAAATGCTTTGCAGGAAAAGCCACAGTCCTTTTTCAGTGAAAATGATTTGCCTTTAGTAGCGCCTAATCAGAGGCCTATTGCTAGGCCTCAGAATAAAGTTCCCAAGTACAAAAACCCAGAGGAAACTGAACACCGGTGGAGGCTTTTGCTTGTTATCTTAGGTTATGCTATGTTTTGCTTTGACTTTGGTTGTTTTCACTAAGGCTCACTACAGCTATAAGGTCGGCCCCAGGAATCTGCAATTTTAGATCTCAGGTATTTGATATCCCAAAGACAGAGCTTGTCTTACTGCTACCTGGACACATTTCAAGATGATGGCCTGTCACTCAAGTTTGGCCACTAATCATTTGCCTTGGGATAGAGATTTTAGTAAAATTACCAAGGATGCATTCCCTTCAATACCTGAAGAACTCAAACAATTGGTGAGCCTCATTCTTTACAGGGAGAGACAGAAAGGTCAGCAAATTATACTTAATATGCCATGAAATGTCTCGAAGGATTGCAGTCCAGCTAGTCCCCAATGATAGTTGTGTGGCAGCCCTGTGGAGTCTATCCTCATTTAAGGTCCCATTCAAACTGAGTCACTTGTGCTTGGATGCCATGTAATGTAATGAGAAGAGATTCTGCAGTAGGGACCACTATCAAAATATCATCAATATCCTAAAATGTTTAGACCTCATTGAGAAGCCCATATTTTACTTGAATTTGTGCAATTCCTGATGGCCCTTCCCAGGAAAGCTTGGGAGATAAAAACAGACTGTGTTACTTGTCAAGTAAAGACAAACTGATCTGGGGGATTTTTAGTTAAGGAGTATGGAAAATAGGGTACTAACACTGCCCAAAGTTAAGTATGAAATATCACTGGTGACAACTATTTGTTCAGCCACTGTAATGAGATGCAACATTACAAGAACAACATTCCCTTGTTTATAATTCTCAACAGTTTACAGTAAGTCTACAAATAGCAGTGACTTTTAATGACTCTTCACTAACCAGAATGTGAGGTTGTTTTTATTATCACCCTTATCTCCAGTGATGTTCGATGAGGACAGTAAAGTTGTTTATTTTTTTTCCTTCTTTTGAGAGGTGCCATTATTTCAAGGCCACAAACAACCTTCCTAACCTTTAAGCAGTTCTGAGCCATTCAAATACTAGAGAAGCCACACACTCACAATGTGTGCATCTGATCCACAGGTTCAGGTACCCATGTGCTCCAGGTTAATTAGAGATAAGACAAAACAAAAAATAAGCAGTCCAGAACCTGTTCCTTCACTAGGGCCCTCCTCCCAACAAAACAAGCAACAACTACATAAAATGAGATTTCCTCATAGTTCTTTTGTTCAATAACCCACGTGCCACATGGTCATTTCCATTTTTCAAACTGCACAAATAGCCAAATAAATTCCAGTATTGATACAAGTCAATCAACCTGGATGTATTTCTGAACAACCCCTCTCTTATCTGTTCAAGTAAGCATCTATAATTCGCAGAAATACTGTACATAGAGCCAGGAAACTGCCCCTAAGAAATAAAGTCAGTAAAAAAAAAAAAAAAAGGTAATTTAGAAGTGGAGATCTGAAAATTACCCACTTTGAGTAGAAAATGGAATGTGAGTCAGGCAAAGGAGCCAAGTATCAGTGTGACCTCTTCTGGCTCAAGACCCTACATACTTCTGCCAGCCATTGAACATCAGTATCCCATTGAACATTGAATATCATAGCATATTTTTTCAAAGATTCTGCCAATAAAGTAGTTTCTCTTTCCAGGGATGTAGGAATCCACTCACCCAACACCTGCATGCTCTTTGATATGAGTTGTCCTTCACCTGAAAAACCCTTTCAAACATACTGTAGTTGTTTCATCTAATTCATCCTGAATTGATGGTCTCAATTTACTGAGTCTCACACGCATTTTGCAAAGCTACCACGTCTTAGAGACTGATGCTTTTTTTCCTAGGCTACCCAGGAGTCAAACACAAGTCAACAGGGCATTGTCAGAGACACCAGAGTTACTGGGGGAAAAGTAGCAAAGGGGTACATGAAGTCAAGGAGAAAGTGAAGGAGAGATGTCAATCACCTCTCTTCCCTCTACAACATTCTCTGTTACCTGGAATTAAATCAGGTTTGACTGGTTTGTCATTTTCCAGTACAAATATATTAAAAACATTTGATTTCAAAGGGAATGTTGAAATAGCTACTCTGCCCGCTTTCAATTCACTCTCAATGCTGCCATTTAGCTTTGTAAACTCAGAAATAATCCCTCATTCATTTCCTTAAAACTGAAGTTTTTCTTCCCAATTTCAGAATAAAATCACTACCAAACTCCTTCACCTAACAAAAAGGATAACATGACCTGAACATAACTTCTTCATCCCCACTTCACCCCAGTGGGACTTTGTATACTGTTGTCATGTAAAGGGCACCCACTGAAATTGTGCATTATAGTAAAGATTTCCAACACATTCCTTTTAGCTATTCCCCAACTGACGCTGCACTTCCATCCTACAAAAGATATTAATGATGAATGAATTTGATATTCGCAGCAAAGAGTTGGAATTTTCACTGTTGGAGTCAAAGTCTTTTCTGATCCATCATAAAAGTAGAATGTAACCTCTTTAAGGACTGGATATATTGCATTCATCTCTTGTTCACACTGCCTACGATATAAAGCTGGCTCGTGGTTGACCCTCAACAAGAGTATGCCAAACAAATGAAATTAATTAACTGCGAATGCATGAATGGATAAATGACACTATGGAACAATTAGTTAGAGTTAACTTAAAGCTCTGGGGAAAAAGAAATGCAAACGTGCACTCTAAGGGATCAAAGTAAGGCAGTTAACCTGTATCAACCATGCTGGGTAACTGAGTTAATGAACCACAGATTCACCCTACACAGACAAACAAAACTCTTAGGTGGAAAAAAAATGGCATCATACCAAGCACTCTTTCATCTTATTCTACTCTGGGAAACAGGAAAGTACATTCCATTTCTTGAAATCACTTTCCTTGATGATTTTTTCATCCTGCTATGTTGATTGATCTTCATCAGTTTTAGCCTTGAAATGATAAAAAGGGTGGAATATAAACAAAGAGCTGCCTGCACAATATTTAGGTAGAGAACATTCATCAGTGTGAACAGCTCTAACTTAAAAGCAGTAAGAAGAGTATTCCCCCAATGCCCAAGTATAGTTCACAGCTTTAATGAAAAAGAGACAATTAGAACAAAGGCACTTGCTCACTTCAAGTCACAATTCATCAAGCTGTCAAAGACAATAAAATGCTACATACCTAATCTTTCCTGTTAACCATAATGTAGGCAATGCAATTACATTGTTGCAGCAAATTGGCAAGAATTAAAGGAAGAATTAATGTAAAAAACCTTGTGAAATTTTCTGTTCCAGTAAATGGCGTCATTCATATTTAAAAATCGAGTAAAGAAATATTAAGTATTAAGTGAATTAGCAATAAATACTTTTCATTAGACCCATTTTCTTGCTCAAAAGTATTAGATATTTTTTAAGTATATAAGCAAGGAGAAATTAATTAGTGCCACCAAAGTCATAAATTAAAAGATACTTTTAGGTGAAATAGAAAGTAGCAATATAAACCCTCAGTAATACACAGAAATGCAAGAGGACTAATAAATTTAATAAAAAAAAATGTTCAAAATGCTTTCAGGGGACTTCTTTCATAAACAGTAGATCCCTAGTCACACAAAAAAGAAAACTAGCCGATTACAAAATTATACAATTAATTAATTATAAAGTGTTCTCCAAATGACCTTTATTTCCCAAACTCAGCTCATAGCACTGTAAGAAACACAGAAAAATAAGGCAAATGCTTCCCCCTTGTTTTAAAAGTGCAAACATTAGCTGAGGACTCTAAATGCCATGCCAAGGATTAAAAAGATGGGGAGAAGTCCTGTCTGATCTGGAGGAGCCCACATTCCCCCGAGGAATGCTGTGTGTAAACAGATCAATGCAACTTATCCTTGACTGTTCATGAATGCCAAGAAAACGGAGGACGTGTATTTTTCACATCTGATCTAACCTGGCTTCAGATCTCTACCCTGGTTCATAACAATGATGAGACTGGTTTTTCAAGTTTGGTTGATAGTCTAATTTTAATTTATTAGTTGTTCAGCTAATTCAAAGTTTAATCCTCAGCATGCTGTTTCTGCTACTTCCACTTCTGTTCCTTAAGAAACCAATGCATTATGGAGGGGTGGAGCCTATGAGATTTTCAGGCTTAGACACTCCAACCTGCACCCTGTCCTCTGAATCCAGACTTCTCTATGCTGTGGTTTCAGCAAGCTTAGTTCTCCTTTGCTGGCTCATCAACACCCTGATCCTTGTTGCCATTTGGGCTCTCCCCATGATCTCCTCATGACCTTGGCCACATGTGTACTTTGCCCCACTAGATCAAGCTTTTCTCCTCATCCTCCCCCCAAGCTCATAAGCCATTACTATAAGTCACCTGCATTCTTTGAAAATCATAGAGGCACGTTTCCATTTATCCCTTCTGCACACACACCCAAACTGCCATGAGCTGCAGCTCTCTTTCTCTCTGCTTGCTCAAATAGAACACACATCCATTTCTACTCTGATGTAGCTGCCACATAGTGAATTCTCATTTTAAATTCTGAATAGGAAGTAGAATCAAAAAAGCACTCCTTCCCTTCTTTTCCCCCTCAACAAAACACTGTCTTACTTTTCTCCTATCTATACTATAAATCCTATACTTCTTTACAGGAAATGAAGATCTTTCTTATTCTATTTTCAGGCAGCAGATACATATCGTATGTTATACTTTTCTTCTGTTTCTTCCAGGGGGCATAAAGCCACATACTTTCATTCTAATTATGGGCAGATTGTAGGAAGAGGTAATAATTCTTTCCAGTAAGTAAAAGACATACAGAAATTCCTCAAAAATATCATCCCTGATAGACCATTATCTTATTACAAGTGTGGCATAGGGAGGCAATGCTAATACTGTGAAAGCATAAATAAGAAAGATTAGATTAATTTAAGAGACTGAAGAAGGTTTGGAAAAGAGGGCAGTTGATTATGATGGTAAAGACAAGTTGAATTTTCAAAAATTGAAATGACAAATATTAAAAATCAAAAGATCTATCTATATTTATACAAATGCATTTATTTATTGACCAACAAAGAGTCCTGTGGAAGACACAGATAGTGCTGCCTAGAGGCACAGCTCCAAGAATGAACTTGCTATTAAGCTATGGCATATTCAGAAAGTAGCCTTCAGCTCTTAGTTCTTTCTGGGTCTGCCCCAGTTTCAGAATAAACACCATTTGAGCCCATATTTACTGCAGAGCAAAGTGAAGGTATAAAGTCCCAGGAATTTGGGCCTGATGTGGTGATCTGACAGGCATTACTCACTCTAGAGCTCCCTGCCAAGTCGGCTAGGGCTTTATGGGGCCCACACTGCAGTTCAGCTCTTCCAAGGTCAAGTTTTGCCTTCTCCTTTTCCTTTCATGAAAGTTGTCCCTTGATAAACACTTCGCACCCCAGCTCTCAGCTCCTAGAGAACCCAGAAATGGGATCTCTGAAATAGGCCATTTGATGGAGTTTGGGGGGTTAGATGATTCAGCAACCAGCAGGTAGTGAGGACTCCATCACTGCTGTTAAGTCAAGAAAACTCCTCCAACAAGGTGGAAGTTAATGCTTTACCAGTGGTGACTATCCCAGGGAAACGGGGAATATGTGAGCACAGGTAAAGATCAGAGCCGCAACCTAGCAAGACCTCATAGATGTAAAGATGACAGGAAGGGGTGGATGTGGCTAAGGACCACTGATGCTCCATTTGGAAAGATAACAAGCAGCAAAGGTAACAGGCAAAAAAAAGAAAAAAGAAAACCAAGTATGAAAGCCAGAGGATTGCTTGACTACCTACAAAGATGCTTTTATCATCTGCATGACAGGACAGAACAAAACAAAGACCCAGTCAAGGTCATAACAGACCATGTGATTGACTGTCCAACAACAAACAAGGTGAAATGCTCACTAAAGCCAGTCAGTTATGCCATGAACTGGCCTCTGAACAGAAAATCCTAGGATGCTGACACATAAGACGGAGCTGCTGTCTGAGCGTACATGGGATAGATGCTATGGTGCCAGGGGTACACTGGGATAGACATGATGTGGTCCAGATCCTCTGTAAAGACAGGGCCTGACGTGGGGTGTAAGGAACACCCTGATGGGAATTGTATATAACACCCTCCGGTTAACATCCTCAACTGCTTACCAAGTAAGGCAAGTATTAAGTTGAAACCGTTCAGTCTGAAGCACAAATTCTGACAAGTAAACTTGCGACAGAGGCCCCTGCTGCTTTGTTCTGAGTGTGTCTAGTCTGTTTCACTATTTCCTTTGCCCAAGCTTGCATCTTCATTGTTTTCACAGATTTCTATGTCTTAAATATTGTGTAAGTATACTCAGTACATCTCATGTATATTGTATATGTATATTCAATACGTCTTGAATCTCAAACTCCATCCCAAAGACCGCTTCCAGAGACACCAAATTGCAAATCAAACCATTCAAAGAGAAATTATAGTGCTGGTATTAATATACAATTAAAAGGTATTTGGGAGGGAAGGTTGTTGCTTGCAGATCATAGTTAATGACTATTTGATAGGAAGTGTTAATGGTGAATGTTTGCACTTCAAAGAGAATTTCTGTCATCTCCTTAAACTGCTCATTCCTTGTAGGTTCTAAATCTCGGGAATTTCCTGGGTGAAATCTGAAACTGCCCTCCCCTCCCCAGACAAGGAAGACATGGAGAGACTTAAGCAGGAGGTAGCCACTTCAGCTTGGCAGGTGGCAGCTTTCATAAGCATAGGAACGTAGTTGACTTGTCTTGAGCGGCAGCAAGTTGAGTCGATTTCCACACCTGCTGGAATCTTGGTTTATGTGGATGCCTTAACTGGATTCACTTGTGTATACTGTCCAGATGGTCTCAGCAACACATTGTTCTCTCAAGGCCACATCCATGAAAATGGATCCCACTACAGAAATGTTAGGACTTCCCAGGTAGCTCAGTGGTAAAGAATCAGCCTGCCCATGCAGGAGAAGTGGGTTTGATCCCTGGGTCAGGAAGATCTCCTGGAGAAGGTACTCCTGGAGAGAATTGCCTGGAAAACTCCATGGACAGAGGAGCCTGCTGGGTTCTAGTCCATGGTGTCACAGAGTCCAAAGTGGCTGAGCATACAGGTAGAAATATTACCCACCGCTGGAGTTGGGCTGCAACAAGGGAGACAAAAGAACCAGACTGGGATCACTTTAGAAGCAAAGGAAAAGTTTATTTTTTTGATCAAAGAATGGACGCGTGGGAGGGTGTGCGCTTGGGCACAGGCTTTCCATGTGGTGCTGGTGTAGTTCTCCCAATGTCTTGTAGTTCTCGGCACCTCAGAAATAAGTGCTGGGCATAGCATTTTTGCAAAGGCCCCGCACGCAGGCTGCCACAGGCATCCAGATCGGAGGTACTGTGAGCAGCACTTCTGTGCAAGGTCTGCCAAGTCCAGGTGTCAGGTGCAGTGGTTCTTGCGGGAACTCTGATCCAGCGGGTTGAGGATCCCAGTGGGCTTTGACGGTGATGGAAATCGCAGGCAGAAAACGTATTTCAAGGACAGGAAACAATGAGGCATCTCTGATGGCCCAAGTCCAGCTGGTGCATCCACCGGCAGTCAGGTCCTCTCAATGACCTTATCCAATACACTACTGCTCCTGACCTGCCAGCTCTTGAGATCTCACCTGCCTTCTTTTTCAATGTGCCCTGAGAGGTTAGCAAGGGGTTCACTAGCCTGGAGGTGACTCATTTGGCCACTATCTGGCTGCAGCGGAGGCAGATGCCCCAGCTAAAATCTGGGCACATTCAAGGGAAAATGCAGATTAAAATAATTTCTGATATAAGTAACACAGTTTTCAACTGAGAGCCTCATGGTCCAAAAACACTGATTGACTACTTCTTCTATGCCTCATGTGATTTAATAAAGGTGATACACTAGCAGATTAATCAGGTATAAACACACAACATTGTTTGGCTAATGGCATGGGAGTCTGCTTGTGAGGAAGTAATAATGTTCCAGGGCACCCTATTCTGGGAGACAGCTCTTCTCTTGAGAGACATTTCAGTGTTCAGTAAGAACAGGCTTTGCCATCTGTCATTTAAGTCTGGCTGGGTGAATATAGTAAGTAAGGGCATCAATGTGTGCTGTAACTATACAAAAAACATCTGCATGATCCAGATAACCACGATGGTGTGATCACTCACCTAGAGCTAGACATCCTGGAATTCCAAGTCAAGTGGGCCTTAGGAAGCATCACTATAAACAAAGCTAGTAGAGGTGATAAAATTCCAGTTGAGCTATTTCACACCCTAAAAAATGACGCTGTGAAAGTGCTGCACTCAATACGCCAACAAATTTGAAAAACACAGCAGTGGCCGCAAGATTGGAAAAGGTCAGTTTTCATTCCAATCCCAACGAAAGGCAATGCCAAAGAATGCTCAAACCACCACACAATTTCACTCACCTCACACGCTAGCAAAGTAATATCAAAATTCTCCAAGCCAGGCTTCAACAGTACATGAACCGTGAACTTCCTGATGTTCAAGCTGGATTTAGAAAAGCCAGAGGAATCTGAGATCAAATTACCAACATCCGCTGGATCATCCAAAAAGCAAGAGTTCCAGAAAAGAATCTACTTCTGATTTACTGACTATGCCAAAGCCTTTGACTGTATGGATCACAACAAACTGTGGAAAATTCTTCAAGAGATGGGAATACCAAACCACCTTCCCTGCATCCTGAGAAATCTGTATGCAGGCCAAGAAGCAACAGTTAGAATCATACATGAAACAACAGACTGGTTCCAAACAGTGAAGGAACATGTCAAGGCTGTATACTGTCACCCTGCTTATTTAACTTATGTGCAGAATACATCATGCAAAATGCTGGGGTGGATGAAGCACAAGCTGGAATCAAGATGGCTGGGAGAAATATCAGATATGCAGATGACACCACCCTTATGGCAGAAAGTGAAGAAGAACTAAAGAGCCTCTTGAGGAAAGTGAAAGAAGAGAGTGAAAAAGTTGGCTTAAAACTCAACACTCAGAAAACTAAGATCATGGCATCTGGTCCCATCAATTTATGGCAAATAGATGGGGAAACAGTGGAAACAGTGAGAGATTATATTTTGGGGGGCTCCAAAATCACTGCAGATGGTGACTATAGCCATGAAATTAAAAGATTCTTGCTTCTTGGAAGAAAAGCTATGACCAAACTAGACAGCATACTAAAAAGCAGAGACATTACTTTGCCGACAAATGTCCTTCTAGTCAAAGGATTGGTTTTTCCAGTAGTCATGCATGGATGTGAGAGTTGGACTATAAATAAAGCTGAGAGCTGAAGAACTGATGCTTTTGAACTAAGGTGTTGGAGAAGGCTCTAGAGAGTCCCTTGTATCACAAGAAGATCCAACCAGTCAATCCTAAAGGAAATCAGTTCTGAATATTCATTGGAAAGACTGATGCTGAAGTTGAAACTCTAATACTTTGGCCACCTGATGTGAAGAACTGATTCACTGGAAAAGACGCTGATGCTGGGAAAGATTGAGGGCAGGAGGAGAAGGGGATGACAGAGGATGAGATGGTTGGATAGCATCACCGACTCGATGCACATGAGTTTGAGCAAGCTCCAGGAGTTGGTGATGGACAGGGAAGCCTGGCGTGCTGCAGTCCATGGGGTCCCAAAGAGTCAACATGACTGAGGGACTGAACTGAACTGAACTGAACTGTGTGCTATAACATCCTCCAAGCCCATGAAAGGGAAAATGAAGGCGGCCAAATGATAGCACCAATGGAAGACAGAATGTGCCCATCTAACCCTGAGAAGAAGGAGGTTGCCAATTTCTGTTTCCATGGGCCAGATTCTCCCCTTTCCCCAGTGAAAACCCAGGGTACAATAGCCAAAACTCCAGATGGGAGCCATGGACAAAGATTTGTGCCACAGAACACTAGGTGTCATTTGGTGATACTCAATAAATACTTGGGTTGCATGATCAGTCTGCATCAAACCAGTCACTCTCCTTTAATGTGACAGAATGGATACACAGTTCCAGGGAGACCCTTCCCATATTCCTGGTACAGCTGGGGTGATTCTGTTTCAAGGGATTTTTCTGTTCCCAACACAGGGTTGTCTGGGTATGCAAATATCCATAACCCAAGTTAAGCCACATAAACCCATCCCAAGTCTGAGCCTAGCCAGACAGTGCTTTAATTGAGGTATTTTTAGGACTCTTCTTGTCAGGAGTTTGCTGTGCCTCCTATATAGTTTGATCTACAGTAAAGGAGTACCCATGGCCAGTGTTCTTGATAGCGTGGGCCACAGACCAGGTGTCTGGATTCCTACTGGTAATATCAGATGAACTGAATACTAATCCTAGCTTCTTCTTCCTTAATGTACTGCTTTAGGGGTCTCCAGTCTTCTTCCTAGTGTAGTGATATGACCATGGCATTCCCAGTGAGCTAGAGAAGGACAGCTGCCCACATATTCAACACGTGGATTGATTCTTTTGCCAGGCATACAAGTGGGCCCTCTGTTGAAATGTATTTCAATCAGGTGGCCACCCTTTGACTAGACACCACAGGAGCAGTGGAAGTCTGACATCAAAAAGACAGGTATTTACTAGAAATGTGTATGAAAGGTCTTTCCCCTCTGTAAAATAACAATTGTGGCCTGAGTCTTAGATGTCAATGTGGCTACAGCTTTGGGAATATGACCATGCCTGTTGTCTGGAGGAGGCAGTGCTGTCAGGCACAAGGAGGTGGACTTGGGTGGCATATGCCAGACCAGGTCCCCACCTTCTCCCCTCTTTCATGGTGTGTGTCATTTCAGGTATAGTCTATTTCAGTAGGTCAGGCTTGCAGCAAGACAATGGGATCCCATCTGAGACTGAACAGTTTCTTCTCATCCCTGGAGGTGAAGTAACTTACCCATCCTGGCGGGAAGTCCCATTGCAAATTTCAATAGATAATGCCTTTCCTAGATGTGATGGCAACTTAGCATTTTTAGTATAATCTATGATAAGAGTTGACCCATTGCAAGACTTAGGGCAACAGTTGTTTCCTGGGACTTCAGTACCTTCATGGTATTTCATGTCCCGGCAGGGGTACCCACTCTGACACATGGGACAATAGGCCCTAGTGGTTGATCATTCAAGTACATTTAAGTCTGAAGTAGTCCTTTATTCTACCTGGCCAAGGTGGTTTTACCTAATAGCAATTTAATCTGCTGCTTTTCTACAAAACCTGCAACTTGCGGTTATAGGAGAGATGGATCTTTCATTCAATATCATGTTGTTTTGTTAGTCTTGTACATCATGACCTTTGAAGTGTGATCCCCACCCCACTTACTGTCTATTTAACAGGGTATCTGTATGTGTTACTCAGTTTTTCTAATCCACTAACAATGGCATTCTGATTTGGACAGGCACACGGGACAGCTTGGGTTAAGCCAGATGCAATATCCACACAAACTAAGGCATCTTTGACCTCTCACTCAGAAGGAAGGGGCCAATATAAACAAATTGTCAATCCCTCATCAGCTGGGAGCTCTAGCATAAGGTGCCAGCCTCCTTTGGCAGTTGCCTTGGGCATTGCTTAGAACACACAGGAAATGCTATTACTGCATTAGCCGTGTCACCATCCCACCTGGGCACTATGGCGGCCATTCTTTCTATGCACCCAAGCTGCTGTGTCTACCTAAGGTTGTTTGCTAGGGCTTGTACCTGGTAGTGCATCCTGATTGCCAGAGTGTGTCAGCGCCTCGTGAGCCAGGATGTGGAAGGCAGTGAGCACTGCCTCAGTCTCTTGCAGATGAACCCAAATATCTTTCCACACATCCTGACCATGCAAGGGCTTATTCATGATCATCTACCCCTTGGCTTTCCATTGTCCAAACCAAGGGTTATCGCTTTGGAACGGCCCAACTGTCAGTGCAAAGGGTTAATGTCTAGGAATCGTGAGTGATCGCCAGCTAGATGGCTCTGAGTTAAGCCCACTGGCTGCTGAGGTCCATTCCAGTTGATGTAGTGTTAGCCTGAATAGTGACTACAATCCATGTTGCCAGGCTGCCCTAGAACCCCCTCTACTCCAGGCATCAACAGGAATTTGCCCTGGGCTGCAGGGACCGCACAAGAAGAGGAGCAAGGACATTGGGAGAATCTCTAGGCTCTACAGGGCCCAGTAGCACTGGCATTTCTAGAGAGGTCGGGCTGGCAGACAGGAACTCCTCTGCTGCAAGTAGCCGCTGAGTCAAAGTGGAAGTTTGAGCCATGGCAGAGGTGAGTTAATGGAACTTCTTCTCAACCTAGCCCTCGTTAGGAAGAGGAGTTCTCATCATGATATGGCCTTCCTAATGGAGCGGCTCTTCCGGGAGGAGTGCTGTGTACATTGCTAGGAGCAGTGAACAGTGAGCCCCATATTAAGCCTCCTATCATCTCACCAGGAAGCACTCTCAGCCTGCACTCTACCCCAGGCATGGTACCCACCCCATGAGGGATGGTAGGGGTAGGTGGGAGGTCTGAACTGTTGTCCAGGTATTAAGTTTTGCACAGGCTGACCAACACAACCATGGGTTGTGGGTCTGTCTTTTCAGGGGGTCCTGGCAGCAATGAGGTCAAACCGCATTTGCTTTTGGGATTCCCGTTAGCAGACACTTTCCAGCTGACTGTGGTAGCCTTTTGGCTTTTTGTGTTCCTTCTCTGCCTTGGGCCTTTCCCACAGCCCATACTTTTCCCTATATTTGTCAGTTTCCCCTCAGATCAGCAATGGATTTTCTAACATCATAAATATCTTGTCCCACAGCCGAACTCAGAAGGGATACCAGCTTTCCATGCCAGGTGCTAGGGGTGAATTGGAGTATATTGGACTCCACTCCTACACTGAATGTGGTCCACTCAGTTCCTTTAAAGATGAGCATAGATTGCCTGCCTCATTCCCAACTCCCTAAGAATTTCTTGTACCTCTTCTGCAGATTTCCAGGGTCTCATATGCCCAGGGCCAAGATTCCCAGCAGGATAGAATAGTCCAATCTACAAAGGAGTGAGTGGTGAGTACCCTGAACCCCCTGAGTGCCAGGCGGGCACTTCTGGAGGCCAGGAAGTGTGGGGTGATATTGCTTATTCTCTCTGTCTCCTGCCTCACCAAAGAATTGCCACAAACCCCTGTATCCCACGGGATTTGCTGGTGGCTCAGATGGTAAAGAATCTGCCTGCAGTATGGGAGACCCAGGTTTGATCCCTGGTTTGGGAAGATCTCCTGGAGAAGGGAATGGCAACCCACTCCAGTATTCCTGCCTGGAGAATTCCATGGACAAAGGAGCCTAGGGGACTATAGTCTAGGAAGTTGCAGAATCAGATACAACCGAGTGATGAACACTTTCACTTTCCTGTATCCACAGCTGCACTAACCATGCCCGGTTACTTTCCCTGGCTCTTTGCTGGAACTTGACAGCTGCATTGATAAGCTCCGTGGGAGTATATTATCTCATCATGAGAGTTTCCTGAATTAGGGGCTGGCCTGATGGCTGGGGTTGTTGTCACAGTGCTTTGACTTTCCTTTGTGCTTGGGTTCAGATGTCACAGGGGCTCTGTCTGTCTTACTGTCAATCACAACACCCTCCTCTTTACTCTCTTCACTTTTTCAGGAAATTCACTTCTCAGCATTCCAACCAGGCTTTGATCACAAGCTTCTGGACCTTGCTCCCCAGCAGTTGGCACCCTTCTAGTTCTTCATATCACACAGGAAGCTTTCCAACTTGTTATCTTGCTTTTCCCACCTTGTCTGCCAGCCCTGATGCAAACAGCAGTGGACACCTTCATATCCTGCTCTATCCTCAGTTCTTCTTCCAACTCTCTAACTTGGGCTTCAGCCTTTAGTTGGGCATGGGTGCTGAGCTGACCTGCCCATCGTTGAGGCCAGCCCACAGCAGCAGCCCTGTGTTGGCCTACTTTTCTGCAGGGCACTCTGCAGTTTCTCAAACAACTGCATTAAACTAAGTCAGTGTTTTCAGGGTGTCCCTGTGCTCACAGGGTGGCCCACAAATATCTAACATTCATACCATCCCTCCCTGCAGAGAGGTTCATGGCCAACCTGGAGTTTCCTCCAAGGATGCCTCTTTTCCAAGAACAATTTCTTTGACCTCTTGGCTGGCTTGCCAATTGGTTGGTTGGTAACCCCAGAGGTTTCCAGGGTGAAATCTGTGTATGGCCTCTATATACAAAGGACAAGGAAGACTGAAGGCCACTCTAGATTGGCCATTGAAATAAGCAAGGGAATTTACATGCAATATTTGTCTTGGGAAGCTTCCAGATGAATGGATCTCTGCACTGCCCACCAGAATCTTAAAATTGTGCATAGAAGTCTTAGGTGAGTTTAGTCATGTATACAATGCACATGGTCTCAACATCACTCTATTCTCTCAAGTCTGTAGTCTTGAAACAGCACCAAACATGGGTATGGTGGGCAGAAGGTACATTCCAGGGACAGAGTAGGGGGTTCAGTTCAGTTCAGTTCAGTCGCTCAGCCATATCCGACTCTGCGACCCCATGAATTGCAGTACGCCAGGCCTCCCTGTCCATCACCAACTCCCGGAGTTTACTCAAACTCATGCCCATCGAGTCGGTGATGCCATCCAGCCATCTCATCCTCTGTCGCCCCCTTCTCCTCCTGTCCCCAATCCCTCCCAGCATCAGGGTCTTTTCCAGAGCCAACTCTTTGCATGAGGTGGCCAAAGTACTGCAGTTTCAGCTTCAGCATCAGTCCTTCCAATGAACACCCAGGACTGATCTCCTTAGGATGGACTGGTTGTTAGGAGCCTCCAGTTGCCTTAGTCCATCCCACAGGTCAACATGCAGACACGTTCTCTTGATAACCTCTTCCAACATTCTTCCAAGCACCAAAAAAATATACTGTGTCATAAACTTCCATTTCAACTGTGCTTTGGGGGTGTATCTATGTCATTGGTTCAGTCTTAATAGTCTATGCTCACTCTTAGTCTGAAAACTGGCAAATATATGGATTCTCTGGTGTACTTGAACTAGGTGGCAAGAAGCTCACATTTATAACATATAATGGATATGAATTAACTAAGACAGAATGTATACTTAATGTACTATGGCTGGAAGAGGAATACTTTTCTCAGAACATTTCAATCTAAAAATTTTATTTAGAGTTTAACAAAGGAAGTCATGAAATTGGACAATATCAGAAATGAATGTTGAAAGAAAAAATATATTTATGGAGTGTCAGCATTAAAATGTCAGAGAGATGAAGAGGAACTGAAGAGAAGCCACCAGTGAAGGAAGGGAGAAGCAACGGAGAATGTACGCCATGGGCCCTGTGAACAAAACTCTTTATGAATGAGGAAATGGTCAACTGTGTAAGATCCTTCTGAGATATCAACTAAGATGAGATTACAATTCGTAATTGGCTTTTGGAGGGTGGAGATCACTGGTGACCTTGACAGAGTATTTTTATGGTATGACAGGGTCAACCTACTGGTTGGAATGGGTCTAAGAGAGAATAAGAGAAGATGAACTAAGGTTACAGGGTTAAAAAATTCCTTTGGGGATTTTTTTTTTTTTTTTTTTTTACAAAGAAGACAGAGAAGTTGGAAAGTTGCTGAAGACAAAATGGGGGGAAAACCTTTTTTTCAAAGAGTGGATGAAAAAATGCAATAAAACAACTCTAGGCTCCCTTTTACTTCAAGAGTCAGCATCACAGTCATGAGAAAAACAGCAGAATTCTTGCACAATTCTGCCTTGTTGGGTCATTTTTTTTTTTTTTTCCATATAGCTGTTATTCAGTTGCAAAGTCGTGTCTGACTCTTTGCAACCCCATGGACTGCAGCACACACCAGGTTTACCTGTCCTTCATTATCTCCTGAGGTTTGCTTAAACCCATGTCCATGGAGTTGGTGATGCCATCCAACCATCTCATCCTCTGTCATCCCCTTCTCCTCCTGCTCTCAATCTTTCCCAGCATCAGAGTCTTTTCCAATGAGTCATCTCTTCACATCAAGTGGCCAAAGTATTGGAGTTTCAGCTTCAGCATCAGTCCTTCCAATGAATATTCAGGGTTGATTTCCTTTAAGATTGACTGGTTTCATCTTCTTGCTGTCCAAGGGACTCTCAAAGTCTTCTCTAGCACCACAGTTTGAAAGCTTAGGGTTTTCACCAAAGATTTAACACATAAACATCACTAAAATATTCCTAGTTTTCAGTCAAGTACTTTAAATTATGATCCACTGTCTTAAACACCTGCTCACATCAAAACAGCTCATTGTTAAACACCCAAGTTAACTTACAATCTCTTAACAGGTTAAACACTAGCACTTAACTCCTAAGATATATTAGCTACAAATTGAATATTAAGTAAAAAGCACTCAAGACTATTTAAGGCTTTAGTGCCTTCTTATAAAGGTATGGTATTTGCAATCAGATATGATTTTCATTAGCTATTATGGAAATAATCCACAGAACAATGTTCCTAACTGGTATTATAAGAAAATGTTTCTCTTTGGAGCAAGAGGTGAATCAAGGCAAAGATTTGGATTAAAGTAAATGGTTCTCTGACCTTGCAAGACCGTTTATTTTTTGTCTCTCTCTGGTTATCCGGCCAGGAATAAGCAGGGACCCTGGAATCCTGTTTATATTTAGTTGACCCCTCCATCAGTAGCTGTTTGCTTTGGGAGGCAGGTGAGTGTCTGAACTTGAACTGCAACCAATGCCAGAGTAAGCAGACCTCCTACCACTCCTTTGTCTCCTAGCAGTGACTGCTTTACCACTTTCCTATCCAATTCCCCGCCCTGCTGCCCAGAGACGAGTTCCAAATGCCCAGGGCTCAAGGTGACGAGACTGAAGCTAAGGCAAAGAGTTATCCCAATTTCCAGTGAATTTGTATTGTTAACAATTTAACTTTTCAAAGGATTTTGGAGTAAAGCAATCAACTCTCTGCTGGAGTTGGGCAGGACATAAAGCTGAGATTGCTGAATCAATATGTGGAAACCTGACTGACAACTTAGGTAATTTGATGCAGGATTTGGGACAACAACTGGAGATAAATTACTTAACACAGTCGGGAACCAAAATTGTGTTCAGAAAGAAAGAGATGCATTTTCCTGAGAGGAGTGAGGAGAATTGTACTGGCAGGACAGTGATGGGCACAAATAAAATCCTTGCAATTATTTCATATGCAACTGTATGAGTTCTGATGAATATCTTTGAATTGTCTTTGTGGAAGGTGGGGGAGTATTGTAGAATATATGTAAATCAACTGTGATATGTAGAGAGAAAACTGCAGTATAAAAAGTCATATTTATATCTCTTGAAATCATGATGCAATCCTCTTAGAATTCAATTTGACTTATGACAAACTGTGTAGAATACTTTATATAAAGTTTCTTTGTATTTTTAACTAGCTTGCATTGGTGCTCTAAAGAAAGTTTCTTCCACTCTTCCCAAACTATTATCCCCCATAAGGTAATATATTCAGTAATTGTGAAATCCAAGGTGAATAGAGCTAGCCACTTTATCAACCCTAGAACATGTGAGGTAAAAAAAGGGAAGGAAGATGTAGGGAGGGGCAAATTTAATTGATTATTTATTGCTATTGCATACAAGCTAAGTCACTTCAGTCATGTCAGACTCATTGTGACCCCATAGACTGTAGCCCATCAGGCTCCTCTGTCCATGGGACTCTCCAGGCAAGAATACTGGAATGTGTTGCCATTTCCTCTGCCAGGGGATCTTCCCCACTCAGGGATGGAACCTGGGTCTCTTATACCTCCTGTATTGGCAGGTGGGTTCTTTACCACCAGCGCCATCAGGGAAGCCCATTCATTGTTCCTAGCCACTGCCAATCAACAGAGGATGCTCCTGCTTTCACGCATGTGAGCAGACAAAAGTTTACAAGGGTTACTTCATTTCTGCATTGCTTCAGTAAAGACTCTTTAGTGCCTTCCAAGGTGTAGCCGAGATTTGTTTTTGGCCTTTCAGATTTCACTTCCCCTTTCTAATAGAACCGTCCTTGTTTTGAGGAATTACCTTCTCTGGTATCTTCTGCTGTCATTCCATAGATGACATGTAATATGAGGCCAATCAGATGCTTCCTCTTGGGTAAAAGGAAAAAGATAGCAGATGTAATTGGAACTCATCCCATTCTAAAAGCCATAACCCACCCAGATTACTACTCTTCCTAGACTCTTATTGTTCTTGTTTTCTATCTTCTGGGGCTACTTGACCTGCTCATTGGCAACTCTCATAACCAGTGTCCCACGAATCCTTTAACCTCCATTATTTTTCCCAATAAATTCCCTTTTGCTTAATTTAACCAGAGTTTGTTTTTGTTGTGTGCAGTTAAATATCCAAAAATTTATGCACAGGACAATAATTGACTGACTCCAATGCTGATTATTCTATTGGGTATTATGCCACCATCCTAGCTTTCCATGAACATACAAGGGGGGGGGGCGGTGTATAAGAAACCTCAATGTGAGCTGTTCAACACTTATGTGACATTTTGGCCACTTCTTTTAACCTCTTTAGCAATTATGCCTATTGCTATGATAGCAAAACTGATCTTTTTCCTTGACATCCTTTCTTGATGAAATTGACCGTCAAGGGTGCAATACCAAATACCTAGGAATTGTCCTTAATCCTTCCCTCCCCTTCACTGCCTTTATCCAAGGCCTCACCAAGTCTTAACAATGATCATCTCTACATGTTTCCCAGGTCTGTATATATAACTCCAACTCTCACACCACTCCTCTGGAGGGTAATCATCTCTCCTCTGAGCTACTACAAGAGCTGCCAGAAAGGTGTACTTATAATTACTGTGTCCCTCTCCAATCTATTCTCCACATACAGCCAGCAGAGCAACCTTAATGAAATAATAATTTAAACATTTGACACTCTGTTTTAAATACTTCAGTAGCTTCCCAGAGCTCTTAGAACAATGTCCAAAATCCTTAATATGTCCTTCAAGCCAAGTATTCTGACATTCCTCACTCAGCCCCTTTATTTCGCATAAAATGTGTACCCTGTTCACATTGATTTTTCACCACCAGGAAGGAGCTATGTTTCTTCCCATTCATTACAGGGTCTCTGTATTTACCACTATACACTTTGCCTTTTCTAAGTAAATTTTAAGCATCCTTCAGATTAGTATCCTTCAGCTATTTCCTGTCCCCAGAAGCACTTCCCATTCTCATCAACTAGATCAAACCCCTCTATTACAGTCTTTTCAGAATCATGAACCTTTCTTGACACCACTTATTTCAGATGCACTTGTATTGTAGGATTATATGATGATCACTTTTGCCCCTCTTCCAACAATGAAGTCTAAGCTACATAAGAACAGGGACAAAATCAATGGTTTTCATCATTGTCTCACCAGAAAAAAGTGCAGTGTATGATAGATGTTAAGTATGTGGTAATGGACAAAATCAATATATTCTGTGAAAATATGAATTCCTTGACTTCTCTGTGAAAATATCAACTAATACCTGACACAATTGCTAAAAAACTGATTGAGTTCTTCCACTAGCACTTCGTAAAAGAATTGCTGACCTCAGCCACTAATGAAGGTTATAGACATCTTTTTTATCACTCAAGGTCATGTACATATTTTGGTCATAATATGATATTGCATAATTTTTTAAAAAAGATTATTTTCAGACTCAATCTGAATAATCACACTCAACATTTCAGGCATGGTAGTAAATCATCTTTCATCAGTAGTCCATGATTTTGTTTTTTGATAGAGAACATTTCAGAACTGAAATCATATACTTCCAAAGAAATTTAACTTTTCCATTAGCAGAGTACTTTATTTGAAATGCTATTAATAAACTCTTAAGATATTTAAGCAAAACCCTAAATTACATATCCACCCTACTCCAATTAACTCTTACATGTGTGTCTTTGATTTTCTGGTGACAAACTAGAACTATAGCTTGATTCACAAGGCGGCGCCAAAGCCCATGATCCTCACAAGCACTTGATGAGACTCACTTGGTCTGCTCTCATATCCCCCGTTTCTCAGATGCTGGCTAGTGTTGGCAATTGTTTCTGACAGAAGATGAGCCACTTTTCCTATGTAAGTGTTCCATTCTGAAAGCATTCCAGATGTTCCATTTTGACAGGGGGTGGGTGGTGGGGGCGGGTAGGATGGTGTTGTGGGAGGGGGGAATTGTATCTTATGCCTACTAAAGGATAAACCAGGGGACTCAAGCATGCTTTCAGAAAACAACTATATCATCACTCCCAAGTTTTGTCAATTCAAACCTGCTCTATTGAAGTAGTTATTTCCTAACCCTTAGATGAAATAGAATGCACACATATGCACGTCTTTTCTCACTACTCTTAGATAATAAACCAGTTTTACTCTGGAAGTTTTGGCAGCCATCTTGTGACATTTAAAACTGAAGAAGAAAGCTGAAGCCAAGGGAAGGAAGTTGAAAAATAGAACAATTTAGTCCTCGGTGAAACTGTTTACCTCAGCTATGGGACCCTCAAATAATATTCCTCTTTTACTTTATTTCAGTTTGAATTGGTGCTTTAGTTCTATGCATAACTGACATATGATCTGCCAAGTATGCCCAAGAAAAATTTCCCCCAGGTGGATATCTGCTCCCTGGCACACAGTACTTAGAGGTATCTTACTCCCAGCTCCTAAAACACAAACTGACTCACTGAAGAAAGATACACAGTGCTATCTGTTTTAAAAGCTCAAAGATCACTAGAGGGAGAGGAACACGGTTTTTGATTCTTCTTATTCCTTCACTTCCTCAACCCTGACAGCAAGGAGGTCTTTAGATGCTGCACTGTGATCATTTTGAAAGACTTAAGGCTACTCCTGGAATTCACAGGTAGCAGAGTCGTAAAGAATCTGCCTACTAATACAGGAGATGCAAGAGACATGGGCTTCATCCCTGGGTTGGGAAGATTCCCCGGAGGAGGAAATGGCAACCTGCTCCAGTTTTCTTATCTGAAAAATTCCCTGGACAGAGGAGCCTGGAAGGTTATATATAGTCCATGGGATCGCAAAGAGACATATTGAGCAGCTGAGCACCCACACACACGCGTCTACTCCTACCAAAGACATGAAAACAAGTTGCTATCAGCAACGTCTAAACCTACCCAGGATTTCTCACATGACATTGACTTTAAAGCTCCATGCCAAGGCAGAACCTGCATCCTAATATTCTGGTAAAGAGGGCACAGACAACTGGAAAAGATGCAGAAGAAACTGAAGTGTTAGGATGAGGAGCAGTGAAGAAAAAGAAGGGATATCAGAGAAAGTAATGGTTCCCAAATGCCATTTAACCTAGGTGGCCCCCTGTAGACTGAAACATGACAATGTGAAAGGGAGAGAATGTTCCCTGATGGCTCAGGTGGTAAAGAATCCACCTACAACGCAGGAGACCCGGGTTCAATTCCTGGGTTGGGAAAATACACTGGAGAAGGGATAGGCTACCACTCCAATATTCTCGGGCTTCCCTTGTGGCTCAGCTGGTAAAGAGTCTGTCTGCAATGTGGGAGACCTGTATTCAATCCCTAGGTTGGGAGGATCCCATGGAGAAGGGAAAGGCTATCTATTCCAGTGTTCTGACCTGAAGAATTCCATGGGGTTGCAAAGAGCCAGACACGACTGAGCAACTTTCACTTCCCTTTCATCAGTCTCTATGTGCTTTGTTTTTTACAAAAAATAAGATTGTATTCCCTCTGCTAACAGGTTGTTCATACAAAGATTTTCAAATTGTACAAGATATAGCAAAGCAGCTAGAAAATGAACAATCCTGAAACTTGTTTAAATATTTCTTCTCCATTCTTTCAGTATTAAGTCCCATTTGGCTTCCTTTGGCGAGTGCTTTATCCAACTCTTTGTGACTCCATGCACTGTAGCCCATCAGGTTCCTCTGTTCACGGGAATTCTTCAGGCAGGAATACTGGAGCGGGTTGCCATACCCTCCTCCAAGGGATCTTCCCAACTCAGGGATTGAACCCAGCTCTCCCACATTGCAGGCAGATTCTTTACCATCTGAGCCACCCCGGAAGACCAATAAATCAACAACCATATCTAAATGCTACATATATGTATGCATATGTGTGTGTGTGTGTACATACACATAATTTTCTCCAGTGAGATCTTAAAATGGAAAAAAATACCCATTGTGCATATATATACATATATATATACACACATATATATACATATATGTTGTTGTTTTGTTGTTTAGTTGCTAAGTCATGTCCAAATCTTTTGTGACCCCATGACCACCAGGCTCCTCTGTCCATGGGATTTTCCAGGCAAGAATACTGGAGTGGGTTGCCACTGGAGTGGGTTTTCCTGGGCATCTTCCTGATGCTGGGATCAAACTTGGGTCTCCTGCATTGGCAGGTGGATTCTTTACCAATAAGCCACCAGGAAAGTCCCATGTGTATGTGTGTGTATATATATATGTATATACATGTATATATACACACACATATATGCTATATTTACTTTTTCCTGCCTCTCAGAATTGCTGTGCAATTGGATATTACTTAGAAACTGTACTCAACTGTCAGCACTGCATTGTTGCTTTTAGATGCAATAATTATTTATGAATAAAAGTATTATACATTTATAGAGAGGGCATTATATAGCTTGAAATTTTACAGATTCTAGAGCAGCTTCTTCCCAAGGAGCCAGAGATATTTTAATTACTTTCAAATACAGACACCACCAAATCATAAAAATTCAGAGTGGGAAGAAAGGAAATGAGGATATATTGTCTGCCCCATGTCTGGATGGCAATCGTTTTCTCCCTACTTACCAAGGAGGGAAGTAAAGTGAAAAGAAGTGTTACCCAAAGCTGCCACGGCTATGTTAATGTTTCTGGAATTTTTCCAAAGATTTTAACCAAATATTCAATCCATAACAAGTATTCCCCATGGCGCCGTTGAAGCATGCTGCAGTTACACATTATAAATGGAAGCCAAACCACACACTTATGTAAAATGACTGGTATGGCAGAAAAACAAGTTATGTATTTAATAAGCAATCTCAAGCTTGTAATGTAGTGAGACCCACTTGTAATTTCTTTCATAGTTTTTTTTTTTTATTCTCTTCCTGCATACACTGTTCATTTTTAAAGCTCTGTACAAGGCTTTTATAAAAATCAACTTAGCCAATATACCATCACTCCAATTTTCTTTGCCCATTGCTTTGAAAAACTGTCCTCCCATTCACGAATATTAGTCATATCGAAATGCATGAAATGTGGTTGTACGGCATTCCTTGAAGCATGGTTTTTACTTATAAAATATGTATGTTAAAGAAAGAAGCCTTCAATACCTGTTTATACTCCATATAGTAGGAATGCTTTCTATCTTTCTAACCTGTGGGATACTTTTATATATAAAAACCATTCATCTGTATTTTGTTTACCAAATGAAGGTCATTATAGTTTCTCATATTGACATTAACCATAATTCTGATTGCCTTAATGAAGTGGCATAATGGACATTTTTACCAATTAAGCATAAAGCTTTAGTTAAAAATTAAAATACTGGAAATGGCAGTCAATTCTGAAACTGACTAACATGAAATTCTGCCAGCATATTTAAGCTGTCCACTCAAAGATGAAACTACCTATTGTTGCTTTCAGCAGACCCCTTACTAGCTGGGTTCCCTCTCTACTGAATTTCTTCATTAATTCCTATGACATTTTACTTTTCTTTAATTAGATAATTATCTAATTTCACTTGAGCTATTTGTAAATGTGTTTGCATGCATCTAACTCTCAGAACACGTTGTTTGCTATCAGAAAGTGAAAATATTATATTGATAATTAGTTCCCCCATGGAATAATGTTATAAGAAATTTTTCTCCAATCAATTTTGATTGAAAAGAAAACAAGTCAGTATTTTGCCAGTGATTGCATATAGGCTTAGGTTTTCAGTGTATTTTAGATTTATTTTTAACCTTGGCTTTCTCTTTGAGCCAGAATAGATCATCTTCTTCTGAGGATTTTTCTCCTCTTTTGCTGATTAGCTATAGAATGAGGAGAAGCACCTGATGGGCCACATTAAGAAGGATGCTAAGCGGTTTACAAGTCTCAGTAATTAATGACTATTTTTATCACAAAGAATATAGACTGGCTTCTTCCATCTATCTGAAACTCAATGTAAGCCCCTATAAGCCTCAATGCAGCATAATTGGTGCAATAGAGCTGAAAATGAGATGGAGGATATAATGCCGCTTCAGTAATCCTGCCTTTAGCTAAAATGGAACAGTAGAAGCCCCTGGCAGCTTCCAGTGTGGTCACCACTAAGATTTAAAGCCAGCCAGCTGTCTAGTGTTCCTTGCAAAGCCCACATCACTGTTTAAGTCCTTAAGTAGAGTTCAAATGTTTTAAATAATGTTATTTATGAGAATGATTTACTGTGGTAAACAATTTGCTTCTCATCCTTTTGGCTCTAATTGGGTGTTTTCTCTGATTAGGAGCAATCATGGACTGTGTACTTATATTAGTTTTTATTCTGACCACCCTGTGCTTAATATGTGCTCTCAAACCTCTTGGGATGAACAAATGGGTTTTGCTTTCTCAGTGTTGTTATTAAAAAACCCACTCTCTTGTAAATCATAATATGCTAATAATAGGTCTGGGGACTCAACTGGGAAAATGCAAAAAGCTTCACATTCATGAAGGCATGCTAAGTGACACCACAATAAGTGCCGGATAATGTGTTTGTTTCAGATTTGTGACCATCCTCTCAACAGCCTGGATAGCACCGTGTTGTCCTAACGAGCCATAATCACAAATAAGCTACTAGAAGTTTTCTATAATATGACTGGAAAGAATACTCAAAACAAAAATGCAAACAAAGGGAGGGGTGGAGAAAACTTTCAGGAGATCCCAAGACAAGCCAGGTTATTCTCAGCTATCTCTTTGAATAGAACCTAAGCATTTCACTCCTGTTCTTCCTCACAATGCTGGTACCACCAACTGTAAAAATAAAAAGACTGGTTTCAACCAAAGAAGGCTATATTTGGAGACCCATTAACAGCACCTTCTATGCATACTACATAATAGCTGAAGGCCACCTCTCTGTGGATACCCAAAGTTAGAAAATCTAAAAGCATCTCTTGAGGATATACCACCTATTCCAAATTCACCACATTCATTGTGGAAACCAAATGGTATCTGAATAATCAGGGATGTGGTTAGAATTAACACAATAATACAGATAAATCCAACGGGATGGAGAAACCAGTTGTAATTTAAATCTTTTAAGAATTACTACAGATGATAAAATTCTCTTAGGATGAGAGCCTAAAATACTACCTATTCCGTTACCCCATGATATATAACAGGAGGGATTTACTGTGACATAGTCTCCTGAATGGTATTGTGTACTGTCCGGTTCATAACGAGCTATGGAGGAAGGTCCAAGAACAATTCCAACTGATGAATGAAAAGCAGAATGCAATAAAAGTAAAGTTGGGATCTACTCACTGCAAACAAAGCATTCATCATAAAAGGGCAAATTGGGTATTTATCAGTTATTTTTTTTTAATTATTCTTGAAAGGTTAAAGACTTTAGTAATCAAAAGTGTAGAGTTTCCTATGATGCAGATCTGAGCACACAAATTCTTATTCCCTTTAAACACAAAAGTTGAATCACATTAAGATCCAAAGTTATGACTGAGTTATTTTATGCTCAGTCATATCTGATTCTTTGTGACTCCATGGACTGTACCCACCAGGCTCCTCTGTCCAGGGAATTCTCCAGGCAAGAATAGTGGAGGGGGTTGCCATTCCCTTCTCCAGGGGATCTTTCTGACCCAGGGAGTGAACCCAGGTCTCTTGCATTGCAAGCAGATTCTTTATCATCTGAGCTATCAGGGAAGCCCCAATGTTATAGCATCTAGGTAATAATATTACAGAGTGATATAGCATTGTGGTCAAAGTAGCTGGACCCCAGAGCTAGATTGCCTGGAAGTGATTCTCATTTCAGCCAATTTTCAGCTGTGTAACCTTAGACACATTCTTCACTTAACCTGTAAAATGGGATAAAATTACAAATTTCCTTAATAGATTATTGTTGCTGCTAAGTCACTTCAGTCGTGTCCGACTCTGTGCGACCCCATAGACGGCAGCCCACCAGGCTCCGCCGTCCCTCGGATTCTCCAGGCAAGAACACTGGAGTGGGTTGCCATATCCTTCTCCAATGCATGAAAGTGAAAAGTGAAAGTGAAGTTGCTCAGTCGTTTCTGACTCTTAGCGACCCCAAGGACTGCAGATTATTAGGATGATTGAAATACAATATTATTTAATAAATAAGTAGACAGAAGCCTGAATATGTACACACCATTTTGAGGATCACACACTTAGGAAATCATGGGGGCAGAGCAAGCATCCTGTGATTCCAATGTGTACTCCACTTAGACCCCCACACTGACTCAATAAAGTACTGATGATTCTGGTGAGAATGATGTGGCTCTGGGAGGATAAGGAAATGTAGGAATAAGTAATTAGGAGAGGAAGATGCAACCCAGATTCTGAATAAGCTAAATAAAGGAGGAACATTGAAAGGATTATAAGATCAAAGGAAGGCGATGAAATGCTCCACAGCAGTGTCTGTCTGCCCAGGAGCTTGATTGGAACTATTATATATTAGATGAATGATGACAGTAACAAAGATGTGAACAACTGGTTCGGGCAAACAACACACAGCTTCTATTTGTATTTCGTTTTTTCCTACCCTACACATCTATGCTATCTTTCATCCATGGGCCAGAAAAACCACTAACTCCTCAGTGTCATCCAACTAGGAAATACAATCCTGGACTGGCTACTAAGTCTCCTTCAAACACACCTGAATTCCTTTTAGGATTTTCAGTATTATAAAGCAGCAGATAATATTGTTATCTTCTTCATAATTGTTTAGTTTCATGAACTCTGTGCTGTGTTTAGTCACTCATTCGTGTCCGGCTCTACGAGCCCATGGACTGTAGCCTGCCCTCTGCCCGTAGGGATTCTTCAGGCAAGAATACTAGACTGAGTTGCCATGCCCTCCTCCAGGGGATCTTCCCAGGGATGGGACCCAGGTCTCTTGAGTTGCAGGTGGATTCTTTATTGAATGAGCCAGCAGGGAAGCCCAAGAATACTGGAGTGGGTAGCTTATCCCTTCTCCAGGGGCTCTTCCCAACCCAGGAATTGAACTGGGGTCTCCTGCACTGTAGGCAGATTTTTTATCAGCTGAGCTACCAGGGAAGCCCCTTCATGAGCTCCCAGTCAGTTCAGTTGCTCAGTCGTGTCATGAGCTTTACATACTATCAAAAAGCTACTGGCTACTCTGCATAAGAATGCTGATCATGGGACTTTCCTGGCAGTCCAGTGGTTAACTGTGCCATGATCCTAATAGAGAGGGCATGTGTTCAATTCCTGGTCAGGAAACAAATGCATGGCCAAAAAATATACGCTAATAATATTGCATATTGTGCCATATATTTGATTTGTCGGTTCTTCAAAAATATCATTTCCATCTAACTGTGTCTGTGAAAGAGCTGTCTCTTATTGTTTATATTCTCCAATGTCACATGGACTGTTTGAAAATATTGCTTTTTTTTTTTTTTTTTGAAAGTTGGATATGTCTGCATCTGATTTAAAATTATTTCTTCACTGGATAACCTTGGCTACATCTGACTGTGAACAATTCACATTTTCTGTAGGATTATCATTCTACTACATGATTCTGTTGCTACAATGCTTTTGCATTAAAATAATGTACCCTTGATAGAATTCCAGATTATAAATTTTTAGATGAGAAAGTAAAATTATTTTCCCACCCACTCAAGAATAAATATTCTCATGAATTAACCTATACACAAAGCTTTAGTTTTGCTTGCTTCTTCTTCAGCCTCACACTTTCCTTAGAGATATTTATGACAAATTCTGGCTACTACAGGCTTAGAATCAATGGTGGATATTAATAAAGGCAACTATCTGCTCAATATAGAGAATAAAAAATATAGATAAAATTACAATGGTCCATAATTAATAGAGATGCACATGTGCCCTAAGAGAAGGACATTGTTTGCTCTTAGAAACATTTACAAGAAGGAACAAATCTATTACCAATATTGTAGGCAAGATTCCTGAGTTATGCAGAAGGTTAAAAATAAGGTCCTCTGAGATTCTATGATCCTAAACCCATTCACAGTAACCTATCACAAGATATGGGAACAACTTTCAAGAAAAGAAGTCTTAATTCTTAGTATACTTTCCATTTGATATTTGGAAATTAATTTATTGGATTATTATGTTAAGGCAGTAGCTATGGACTTTGGAGTACTATAGAATTGACTCTGAATGCCAGCTTTGACATTTATTAGTTATGTAGAATTGGGCAATTTACTTAACCTCTTGGAAGCACTTTTTTAAATAGGTAAAATGAGATTAATAATACCTATTACATAGGGTTTTTATAAGGACTGAGTAAAATAACCATTTAATGCTAACACAATTCTCAGCAAAGAGTGAGGGCACAATACACAGAGGCTATTATAACATGTATAAGTCTGAAGAAATAAAAATTCTAAACAGCCATGTCACTGAGGATGTTTTTAAAAGTTATAGAATGCAATTGTGCCAAAGTTATGCATAAAAGCAATTCATTTATGAGATGATTAAACCATTTTTTATCAGATCAATATATTCACCCCTGTGTTTCAATTATGACTTCTTGATCTGTTAATATTTCTTTGTTTGTTTATGTCATCCAACTCATTTATCTTGACATCCTCTGAAGCACTTCAAAATGAATCACTAAGTGTGTTTTTCTTGTTTGGCCATTACCTTTTTCAGTAGCTATAAATTTAGAGACCATTACCTTCACTGGAGGATCTAAAGGAAGTTTGGGGGCAATGGAAGGGGAGTAGAAGTGTTCACTGGAAAGAACCTGCTTGGTCTTAAGTATAGAAATAAATGTTGGCTTATACAAAACGAAGGTTCTAAAGAAATGCAAGGAGAAAGTCAGCACTGAGATGCTAAACACTAAATGGAAAATTAAGAAACCAGGAAACCCAACAAAACTAACAAAACAAGACTTAATGAATAATTGGTTTGAACTGGCATTTGTTTCCTTTTAAAATCCTAATTTTAAATTTATCAGGAGTTATTTGTTGAAGAAATTAAGGCTTAATTTATAAATTACCATCAGACATAAGTTAATTTTTATTTATCAAGACAATAAGCAATAAAAACTTATTATAATTTTTATTGATTTTATTGATCAGTGTTGAACAGAAAAAAACTAGTCATTCCAAACAGCAGATATGTAGTATTCTTTGCCAGAAGGATAAATTCCACTCAACCAGAATACAAAATTCAGATTCATGCCTTTTTTAATATTCTCCAATTCATTTCCCTCAGTGTTTAATTCACCAAATATTAATAAAGCAGAAACAATTTGCCGTCTTTGATCCCTATGTTGCAAAATTGCTTTCAGTAATCCATTGACAGAACTCATTGTCCAACATACTTCTTTGTTCTCCCACTGTATCCTCTGTCATTAGGTACCTGAATCAAAAACCAAAATAAAAATAACAACAATAGTTCCAGCCTACCCCCTTCCCACTAAAATACTTCTCGCTCTGCCTGCTAAGTTTTTTCCCTTTCCCCAAACAATGAGGGGCATTCTGAAATTCCAAGTAGATCTTTGCGTTATTGTGATGCATTATTATGGGAAAGACCAAGGAAGAGTTACACTAGAGAGTGGAAGTGTGGGGACAGCATTTTTTTAAGGAGACTAAGATATTCGAGTTTGATATTGGGTTTGTTGGATGTGGATAAAAAAGTAATATTACAATGAGCTTATATCTTCTTGTGGAGTTTGAAACACGTAATCAATTTAGTTCATTTTGACACATCTTTCTAGTGACTAGTCTTTGTTTTTGCTTGACCAACTTAAGGCTAAGTACTGGATGCTTGAATCATGGTTATATTATCTATACAATGATTTTTACTACCAATTTATTGAATCCTTACAAATGGAGAAAACCATAAGTAATGCAAGAGATGAAATCTGTTGGGTATTGTTTTCAGTAGAACTTGCCCGGTGCAGAATCCACCACCTTTTACCTGGTAGTAGTGACCATCTGTGTGATTTTGCTATTGTAACGGTGCTTAGAAATTAAGTATAATGTACAGGCCAAATCACATGAGCTCTGTTTAGAACTAAGCATGCACATGCACCCATGTAGGGGTGAGGTTTTGAATCAGGGTGAGTAGGCATTTGTGTTGCAGGCAAAACTGATAAGTCATGAAGAAAAGAATTTGAGTTAAGTATGTGAAAATCGCTCAGACGTGTCTGACTCTTTACGGACCTCACAGAGTTCATGGAATTCTCCAGGCCAAAATACTTGAGTGAGTAGCCATTCCCTTCTCCAGGGGGTCTTCCCACGCCAGGGATTGAACCCAGGTCTACCTGCATTGCAGGCGGATTCTTTACCAGCTGAGCCACCAGGGAAACCTAAGAAGACTGGAGTGGGTAGCTTATCCCTTCTCCAGCAGATCTTCCTGACCCAGGAATCGAAGTGGGGTCTCCTGAATTGCAGGCAGATTATTTACCAGCTGAGCCATATAGGAAGGCTAAAATGCATCTGCAAATTCACCTGAGCTCCAAGGTGCAACACAGCACTTGCTTTGACTACTGACTCTGGTCACACCAATGTCCGCAATAAACCATAAGCTTGTAGTCCATGAAGTTCTGCCTAACCTACTGCTTGGCATATTTGCCTGGGAGGAAAACTTAAGAACTGAGGAATGGAGAAATTTCTCTTTCAAGGCCTTCTAAAGTAACCTGGAATGAGGACAATTTTTGCAACCTGGCCTCACCTAAAATGGTAGTAGGAGTAGGAACATATCCTGCATGGGTCCACGCCAAGTCGCTTCAGTCGTGTCCAACTCTTTTGTGACCCTGTGGACCATAGTCTATTAGGCTCCCTTGTCCATGGGATTCTCCAGGCAAGAATACTGGAGTGAGTAGCTGTTCTCTTCTCCAGGGGATTTTCCCCACCCTGGGATCAACCCTGAATCTTTTATGTCTACTGCATTGGCAAGCAGGGTCTTTACCTCGAGTGCCACCTGGGAAGCCCCAGGAACATATCATAAGGACTATATTTCAAGCTTTCTCATGTATCTCCTTTAACCCACGCAACAATCAAATACAATACAAACTATGTTTTATGGATAAAGAAACTAGGACATTCAAAGTTATATGCTATAAATCACTCAGCTAGTTTAAAGCCAGAATTTGAACCAAATATAAGAAAGTGCTTTTTTTTCCCCATAATACATAACATCCTTTCAGATTTCTTTGCTTTCTTTCATTGTTTTTTTCCATTTTCAAGAATATACCTTTGTAGACTTTATACTCTTTTTTGTTGTTGTTGTTTCTATCAAAATTATTGTATATAAAATTCAGGGCAGTAATATTATTATTGAAATAATATGCCTAAAAATAATTCACTGAAAAAAATCTAAAACAAATCTTGGTTGATATTAAAGAAATTATACTAACTATCAGAGAAGGCAATGGCACTCCACTCCAGTACTCTTACCTGGAGAATCCCGGGGATGGGGGAGCCTGGTGGGCTGCCATCTATGGGGTTGCACAGAGTTGGACATGACTGAAGCGACTTAACAGCAGCATACTAATTATCAAGCTTCTGCCTTTTCATACTGTTCATGGAATTCTCAAGGCAAGAATACTGAAGTGGTTTGCCATTCCCTTCTCCAGTGGACCACATTTCATCAGAACTCTCCACCATGACCCATCCATCTTAGGTGGCCCTACACGGCATGCCTCATAGTTTCACTGAGTTAGACAAAACTGTGGTCCATGTGATCAGATTGGTTGGTTTCCTGTGATTGTGGTTTTCAGTCTGTCTGCCCTCTGATGGAGAAGGGTAAGAGGCATATGGAAGCTTCAGACTCTTGAGAGTCCCTTGGACTGCAAGGAGATCCAATCAGTCCATCCTAAAGGAAATCAGTCCTGAATATTCCTTGGAAGGGCTGATGCTGAAGCTGAAACTCCAATACATTGGCCTCCTGATGTGAAGAACTGACTCATTAGAAAAGACCCTGATGCTGGGAAAGATTGAAGGCAGGATAAGAAGGGGACAACAGAGAATGAGATGGTTGGATGGCATCACCGACTCAGTGGACATGAGTTTGAGTAAACTCCGGGAGTTGGCAATGGACAGGGAGGCCTGGCGTGGGGCAGTCCATGGGGTCGCCAAGTTGGACATAACTGAGCAACTGAACTGAACTGACTGATCAAGCTTTTGTCCTAAATTTAAATAGCCAAATAACTTCAAAATGAATTTTTATCCCTAAGATTGTTATGCCATTACTGAAGATCCTAAACAGATGCACCATGGAAAAGGAAATGGCAACCCTCTCCTGCCTGGAGAATTCCATGGACAGAGGAGCCTAGTGGGCTACAGTCCATGGGGTCATAAAGAGTTGGGACACAACTGAGAAGCTAAAAAATGGATGCAAGTTTTATAAGTGGCTTCAAAGTTATTAAGGATATATTAAAATATCTTTAATAGGTATCAATATTACATATATTTTATTGCATTATATTACTTGGAATAATCTTCAGTTTATTTATGGTGCATGTTATTACTCTCAGCCAATCCCCTGAGTGTGACTTACAAATGAAACTTTAATAGAATTGTCTTTATTCAAAGCTTGGAGGTCACAAGCCTTCTCCATTGCTTTTCTGTGCTAAAATATTCTCTTTTAAAGTCCTAGAGATTATGGTACACAGTAAGAAGAGAAATATTCTTTCTATCAGCCTTGCAAAGATTCCAAATATAAATTGAAGTAGAATCTGCATAAATATTTAAATGTCCCTCAGTCTATTATTATCATTGTGTTCATAGTATGAGCCTCATCTATGAAAGGAATCAAAGCCTGAATTTATATTCTCTACCAAAATAATTACCCATTGCATCTAATTTTGAGAGTAAATTATTCAAGAAACTGGGGTCATCTACTTGTGGAGGACAGACATTAGTAAAACCAAGGTATGACCCTGTCATATTTTAGGATTAGTATCTTTCCCTCCTGTTGCTGTGCATGCTTTCTTGCTGCATTAACTGCAGGGATTCCAGTTTGTCTATTGAGAACTGATGTCTGTTTGCATGTATATTCTTACTGTGAAAAGATATGTAGTCATGACTCTGAAATAATCCTGGTGGGTGACTGTGGATATACTGGGATTCTCTGGCAATGTTTTTAAGAGATTCTGAATGGGTCTGCACTCAGCCTTTTAAAGAATTTCAAATCTGTGTCTACTCCTGGTGCTGCCTGCCAGCTCCAATTTCTTTACTTTAAAGGACTAATCTCCTTTTAAGGAAGAGCATTAACTCACCAAAAAGGAAATGGTGTGCTTGTAGTGACAAATGAACATGGCTCTTCTCTTCTTTTTGATAGAAGGGCATTTGTTCTATATAAATTGTATAGTCTTTTGTAAACAGACTCTACAGCCCTCTAGCTAGAGGAATCAATGCCCTGTGCAGATGATGCCATACCTTTATTCAGAAATGCACGCACTTGATTTATATTAAACTTTTGATATTTAACCTTCTGTCTAAACCTTGAATCAGGACCCTAGGGCAAGGACAAATGTCTTCATCTTTTTAAATTTAAAAATTTGTTTCGAACTATAGAAGAAAGATTAAAATCCCAGAATGATTTGAGTCTGTGAGTATAAAAATAGCCCTCTAGCATTGTATGCATTTGTAACGAGAGTCATAATCTAAGGATCAGTCTCTCAAAATGAGAATGAGAATCAAAAAGAATTAGAGGAAAAAAGTTGTGTCTGTGGAAAGACATCCATAAAGCCCTGTGAATGTAAAAACCAAGCCAAGCCAATTAAAATTCAAGCTTATTTAAATACAACTCTATACCCTGTTCTCCAACATACATACAAATATACACATAAAAAATACAATGCAACCTAAAATTATGCTATTTAGAATTTTTTAAAAAGTAATTACAGGACTTAACTCATATAGCAGCTAGGGAAATTATCACAGGTTGTAGCTACTGCCACCATAAGAATTGGTTTCAATTCAGCCTTTAATGAGATCAGCGACTTCTATTCATTTTCATGGGTACCTACTTCTGTAATGAAAAGGATTAATTTGAAGTTCCTAGAAATGCATCACCTAGCTCATGTTGGAGGGTAGCTGGTCTGTGGGCCATAAATATAAATTCTTCAAGTGGTAGGTTGACTATTTCATTAAAACTGATGATGTTTTAGTATTTCATATGCAGAGCCATGCAAAGGTGGTATAAAGCAAGGTTTTAGCAGAGAATGTATTTGAGGAGGAAAAGCTGTCATGGAAAAGTGATTGTTAGTTACTCATAAATGCACACGCCGAGGTAGGAGGATGCTTCCTTTGTCAAGCAAATGCAAAATAATCTTTGAATTTCAGGTGCTTCTTATGGATAAAATGCGCCTGCAAAACATATCCCCACATCTAACATAGTACAAAGGCAGGGAAAGGCGTCTGTGGCATGGCTACCCTTCAAATTCAGTGATATTAATTTATTTCCCTTTTCTCTAAGTAAAGAGAATCATGACTGGAGGGTAATATTTGAGGTTTGGGAGAAGACAGTGCACACAGTATGGTTACTCACCCTGCATGGGTTAGCCCCTAATTGTAAGTCCTTTTCCAGCAGACCTTCTCTAACACTGTAACCAATACCTTTCAGAGAGACTGTCGGCAAGGGCAGACTACTGTCTTGTTCAGTGTGAGGGAAGCTGCAAAACGCATCAGATCCATAAAGCACACGTTCATTAAATGCCCTGAGAAGCCTGCAATGACTCAGACTCTTTGTGTTAGGTAAGTTTTCCACATGTAATAACCCAGCGAGTAAGTTAGCCCCCATTTGATCAATTCACTGAGAAGAGAAAAATAAAAACCATGTGGTTTCATATGAAATCAGGGACAATCACTGTTCTGGGTTTTTCAATAAGAGCATTATGGACATGTTTTTCAGATTCTGTTTTCTGGTAAAGGAAGAATTGACTAGGATTTTGAGAGGTAACCATTAAAAACATTCAAAATATCCAGAATTATTTGTAAAATGGTGATTATCCACGTATTTTTTTTTAAAGTGGAAATTTTGTAGAAAATGGTAAAATGTTTATTTCTTTCATAATGCTTTCCAGAAACTGTTTTGAATCATAACACGGTGTTCATAATTTGCAAATGAGTAATAACATATAATGATCCTGAGCCCTGCTGCATAAATCCCACTTTGGGAGCAGTATCCTCTGTGACATCTATAAACCAATGACAAGATCACCAATAACAACGTCCTCTACACCAATCAGCCATAGCATAGTGAGCTCATCCGGGGTACTGTCCTCCCTGGCACCAGACAGGGGAAGAAGGGAGCTCATAGTTGATATATGAAACCTTCTGTTGTACCTAACACAGGCAGAGGGTTATCTTTCTAAATATTTGCAAGACTCCTGTCACTTAGATATATAATACTCCAAAAAGACAAAAGGAAGAGGAAAAAAAGGAAGTTAAAAAATGTATCTTTCAAGCCATTGTGCTAAGGCATGTCAGGGCAGGAGTGACTGCCAAGTCTGAGTAGCTCTTCAGTGAATGTGTTTATGTAAAATGAAAACCACGAATTAACTCGGTGAAAAGAAGTGGATGAAAAGAATTCCCAATTCATTATTTCCATTATACAGCTCAAACCACTGGTTAATTTTTTTCACTCTCAAGTGTTTACTGGTTAGTTTTGCACCATGTTAATCAAAGCCACAATCAATAGACTATCATATGGAATGGAAGAGCGTTCATCTTTCTTCCTCAGCTTTATTGAGGTATAATTGACAAACATCATCTCCTCTGAAAAATCCAAACTAGTATGGATATTAACTTCTAAAAGAAAACATGCATTCTTTACCACTCTGATCCTTAGCTCCATCCATAAAACTGAGTGAATAATTCCTTGCTGTTATTTTTGCTAAGTCATTCCAAATCTTTTGCCACCCCATGGACTATATACTGCCAGGCTCCTCTGTCCATGGGATTTTCCAGACAAGAATACTGGAGTGGGTTGCTGTTTCCTTCTCTAGGGGATCTTCCTGATGCAGGGATTGAACCCACGTTTCCTACATTGCACGTAGATCCTTCACTACTGAGCCACCAGGGAAGCCTGTAAATAATTCATTGGGTGGCTATAAAAATTAAGTGAAGAAATATATGTAAAGTGGCTAGCACATTGCCAGCACTCAACAAATATTAAATGCTAATTTTATTACTATAGATGTGCAATATTTCAATGACTAAATCAGCATAAATCAACTTTACCTTAGTTCAGACTATGAAGCAAGTGTTACAGTTTAAAAAACTGGAACAGAAGATTAAAAGAAACAGAAGATCCAGATAACTATTATTCACCATAATTGAATTTCCATTTGTGATTAAACTTCTGCTTCTTTATAACTAAAGAGATGCTAGGATAGTAGGTCGTAACATTTGTTGTGAATATCTCCACATGAAAAAAGGATGATTGTTTCTAACTACAAGGCCCCAGAGTACTTACATTACACTTCACAATTAAGATCCCAATATCAACTCCCAATTTCATATGTGAAAACAGCAGAAAAAGAATGCACAATTTGAAATTCAGAGTGTGAACTGCACTTTTGTTTTCTTAAATAGCTTATTTTCTCATACAATTAGTCATTGATTTAGCAGTATATTTTGGACACCTACTATGTGTTAAATATAATGCAAGTACTAGCAAGAAATATTAGAGTTAATAATATAGAGCTTACAACTGACACACACATTCAACACACACATTTACAATCAACTGAAAAACAAATTGCTGCTGCTGTTCAGTCGCTTAGTCGTGTCCAAGTCTTTGTGACTCCATGGACTTCAGCACACCAGGCTTCCCTGTCCTTCACTATCTCCTGAATTTTGCTCAAACTCATGTCCATTGAGTTGATGATACCATCCAACCAGGTCATTCTCTGTCACCACCTTCTCCTCCTGCCCTCAATCTCCCCCAGCATCAGGGTCTTTTTCAATGAGTCAGCTCTTCCCATCAGGTGACCAAAGTATTGGAGCTTCAACTTCAGCATCAGTCCTCCAATGAATATTCAGGGTTGATTTCCTTAAGATTGGATTGTTTGATATCCTTGCTGTCCACAGGACATTTGAGAGTCTTCCCCAGCACCACAATTCAAAAGCATCAGTTCTTCAGCACTCAGCCTTCTTTATGGTCCAGCTCTCACATCCATACATGACTACTGGAAAACCCAGCTTTGATGATATAGACCTTTGAGGGCAAAATGATGACTCTGTTTTTCAACACACTGTCTAGGTTTGTCATAGTTTTCTTTGAAGGAGCAAGGATCTTTTAATTTTATGGCTGCTGTCACCATTCACAGTGATTTTGGAAACCAAGAAAATAAAATCTGCCACTGTTTTCACTTTTCCCCCCATCTATTTGCCATGAAATGATGGGACCAGATGTTTTGAACAAGAAAGTCAACCAAAGGTCCTAAAGTTGAGTGGGATTTTGACAAATATAACAAAAGGAAAAGAAAGTTATGAGCAGAGAGAATAGCAGAAACAAATGTTCAGATAATAAAAGTACAAGATCTGATCTGTCCTTTCTTTATCTGAAAAAATCCCACTCTTTGTCCAAAGTGTCATGCAATATTTAAAGCAACAGTTTATCCCTTCTCGCACCTTCTTAATTCTTCTTCCATAACAGCTTTCATTTTGCATTAGTAAATTAAGAGACTCCCTAGATGAAGAACATCTAGAATCAAGATTTAGTTCTCTAGGCTCTTATGTGGTACCTGGAACATAATAGTCACTAAAAATATTCATTCTAAAATGTGGAGAAAGAGGGACAATGAGAATCTCTGATATATGATTTATAATAAGAAATACAGATTTTCATCCCCATATCTGGGTACTAAAATCCTTGGGATTTCCTAAGTGAGGAAATAGAAAAGGTATCTTTTTTCATATTAATGAGATGACTTTTGGACCCCACCTAGGGGTGGAAGCATGTTGAACCAACCATGTAACAACAGAACTAACCATGTAACCACTTGAGGCTTGGAATTTTCAGTCCTTCACGCCCCCCACTTCCGGGGAAGGGGAGAAGACTGGAGAATGAGTCCAAGCACTCATGCCTATGTAATGAAGCCTCCATAAAAACTCGAAAGAAAGGTCAGAGAATGTATGTGTTGGTGAACAGAAGGAGATCTGAGAGAGTGGCGCAGGCAGAGTACAGAAGCTCCGTGCCTCTTCTCTACACGTCTCTTTCCTGGCTGTTCCTGAGTTATATCTTTTTATAATGAACTGGTAATCTTGTAATCAAAATGTTTCTCTGAGTTCTGTGAGCTGCTTTAGCCGGTTAATAGAACCCAGAGAGGGGGTTATGAGAAACTATGGTTAGAAGCAGCTGGGCTTTTGAGTGGCCTCTGAAGTGGGGAGAGAAGGGGGGCAGTCTTGAGGGACTGAAGCCTCAGTCTGAGAGAGCTAATGCTCACTCTGGGTAGACAGCGTCGAACTGAGCTGATGCCAGCTAGTGTCTGGAGCATTGCTTAGCGCTGTGTGGGAACCACACCCCTCCACAAAAATGTGGAGCCCCTGAATAAGGAGGTAGTTTAAGTTATTTGGGAAGAGACTCTCGGTGATTTTAGTTTGATGACGTCTGAATAGCCACGTGAAGGTTCTGTCCAATTTTTGCATACACAGGGCAAGAATTAAACAGATAGCCAGGACAGTAGAAAAATATTTTAGAGGTGTCTGCATTGTGGTAATTGTGTATTAAAAAAAAAAAAAAGATGAAGAGTGCCCTAATAAAGAAGGCTGAGGGACAACTAGGGGCTTCCCTGCAACAATTCGGCAGACAGAAAGAACATGAGAATACAGAAAATTGAGAAAAATTAGAAGAGGGCTAGGTGAACTTATTGTTCGAGGATTCCAAGGAGAACAAAATGGCCGAAAAGAAAGGAGAGAGATCAAGAAAAACTGAGAAAGAGCTATTACAGTTGTGATTTCTGTGTTCACTGGATACCAGCAAAAATTATTTGGAGGCAGAATGGAAGTCATTTTATCAGAAGGAATTTTTCTTCCCATCCTGGGTATACTCACATGCATGAACATCTTATCACAGAACAGAGTCTATAAAAGTTATATGATATATCAATAGTTTTATGAGTGAAAAGAAAGTGTTTATTCAAAGCAATTCCAATATACTACTGTGATTTGCACATAGTAACATCATTTTAGGAGTGCATTAGATGAAGATTTTGTACTTAGGACTTTATAATATGAATTTTTTAAAGCCTACCATTATTAAAATTTCTGAGAGTGAGAAATTTTACATCAACTATCACAATTAAACTACAGTGGGAAATCAGTCTTGAGGCAGAAATAAGAAGCCTGCATGCTATTTCAGAATCAGTAGTTCTATTTTTATGAGAGAAAGTAAATACACTTATAAAATACAGTAGGAGAAGAATCAGACTGCCCAGAGGTAATTTAGCCTGCAGGTAGCCTGAATGTTTTGCATTTTAGAAATTGTGCATAGGTTGTGAGTATAGGAGTGTAAAAAGTTGAAGAAATGAAAACAAATGACTGCCGGATTCAGTCTGTAATTAAATATTTAGACTATCACTCTTAACCTTTAAATTTATTTCAATTTTGTTAAGATTGGAAGTCAAATTACAAATTGTAGAATATTGTTAGCTGAGCTAGTTTAAGACACAATAAGCTCATACTGAGGGTCAACTTCCTTTCTCTATCATATAAATAAGCAGAGAAACCATTTCCTATAATATATGTAATATGAAAGTTAGTATCTTTTCACAATAGAATCAATTTAATAATCTAAATTCATGTCTTATAAAACCATGTAGAAAGCATTGTTTATCCTTTTCCTCTTTAGAGTAGATATTCAATCAACCATCCACTCATTTATCTATTCAAGCAATAACTGAATGCTTACTATACATCAGGTACTGTGGTAGGTACTGGTCATCCAACCATGAATTAGATGCTTCCCAGGTGGCACTAGTGGTAAAGAACCTGCCTGCCAGTGCAGGAGACCTAAGAGTCATGGGTTCAATCCCTGGGTCAGGAAGATCCCCTGGAAAAGGGCACGGCAATCCACTCCAGTATTCTTGCCTGGAGAATGCTATGGACAGAGGAGCCTGGTGGGCTAGAATCCATAGGGTTGCACAAAGTCAGATATGAGCTGATTCTCAAGAGCTGAAAACCTACCAGTGCTTCCTAGATACATCAAAATTTGTCAAAAAAATTAATAGAGCAACTTTTAAAATCCAATATACGTACGCCATGTGACTACCACTTCAATATCTCTTTGTATTAACCTGCATTATCTATTTGTCCTATGATATAGCATAGCTAATGTTCATAGTACACTGAATGTTCAAAAATAAGGTCTCTCTTATACTCTCTAATACTTTTCCTTCACTAGTAAAAGGTTTTCATGTTTTTGCTTTGTTTTTATCAAAAGTAAAGTTTGGATTTTCTCCCAAACATGTTTATATAAGTTATGCTTATGATTATAATTATATAAGTCAATTAAATATTGCTTAAACTGATTAAATATGGTTATGAAATGTGTCTTTGATGATGTTTCTAACTTGAATTTTTTTGTTAAGACTCGATAAAAATAGGTTACCAAAAGGGCTGAATTAGTTTAGGAGAAACAACTTTAAATAATTAAAGGGAAAAACTGAAACATCTTAAAGGCTTCTCTACCGACATTGGTTATTTCGCAGTGGTCTTTAAGTTCTTGTCCACTTAAAAAAGAAAACAAAACTGATTTTCATACAGGATCTATTATCTGTATGATTCATGCTGGAAAGATAAAACACTGGGCCCATCCTTTAGGGAAAAAAAAGCAAAAAATAACTTTGCTCTATTTTTTAAAAAAGTTAATGAACAGTACTGTAGGTTTTTTGCTTTCCTGGTAGCTCAGATGGTGAAGAATCTGCCTGCAATGCAGGAAACCCGGATTCAATCCCTGGATCAGGAAGATCCCCTGGAAAAGGAAATGGCAACCCACTCCATATTCTTGCCTGGAGAATTCCACAGACAGAGGAGCCTGGCAGTCCACAGTCCATGGGGTCACATAGAGTTGGACACGACTGTCTAATATTTTTACTTTCATTGTAGTTTTTAGGTTAATAGAAAAGCTTGAATGCATGCATATAACAGGTTATTTTGTGATTCTTCACAGTATTCAACTTTTTCAATTAACTGATCTACCACCAACCTCACCTGCATGTGAATAGAAGTCTTTTTGCTGTGCTGGCTACAGACTGCAATTCCAAAGACACAGGCTATGGCATAAAGGTGGTACATGCCAACTGCTTAGGTATCACTTTGCTGCTTTGAAACAGAAAAAAAAAAATGTTTTTGCTTCTCAGTTTAAAAAAGGAAATGGAAGGTAATCATTCAAAGTGCAAAAAGACAACTCACAGGGACCAAAACTAACTTCACACGTGCACATTTGTCAACTACCCTGTAGAAACTAATATATTTAACTTGTCACATAATACCACTCAACTTCTGGGAAATCACCAAATGTGTTATTTAAACTCGGTCTGTGCTTAGGGGAATACTTTATTTAAAAGAGCCATTTTTATTGGGAAATATAAGAAGTTAGAACTTCATAGCCCTAAGGTCCTATTCTACGCTTTCTTCTTAGAAGCACAGCACTTCTCCCAGTTGATGGATAAAAGTCCACAGAAGGGAGCCATGAGCTGGAGAGCATGTCCCTGCAAAGGAATGAGATATGATAGTTTGAAAATTGAGTTTTCTATTGAAAATATTGAGTTAATTCTCAGTGATTTAGGGTATGGATAAATAGTTTTACTTGGAATGCACATCCTTGAATGTTGTGTTGTAAAAATGTCCAGAAAATAGGATCTGAAAAAGGCCATTTTTCTTCCATTACATACTAATAGAACAAAGAAAAATAAATGTGTGTACATACCCTATGCTTTATTAAACTACAATGAGTTTAGTCGTTGCCTGTGGGATTTTTATGAGAGCCTTTTCTTACTTTACTCACTCACACGCAGGCCTTTTAATGGTCCTGTTCAGCCTATACTAATTAGCAGACTTTCTCATTACAACATAAAAACTATAATAATAACAGATTAAACTACCTCCAAAAAAGAAAAACCAACAGGTTTTTTCCCTGTGAGTCTCTTTGAAAAAGCTAGAAGTCCTATGGTACTCAGTCTTCAGTCTAGAAAATATACATAATTCAAATGATGACTTCTCTGTGCCATTTTCACTTTCTTATTTTATCCTAGATGCTGACTTTAACAACTAAATTGCCATCTTATTTAGCAATCTCCTCCATTTTACCCTTAAATCCAATTGTTCATCAAGTTATGTGGATTCTTCCTTTCTCATCTTCTTCACAATTCTCAAAGCCACCCACCAAGTCAAGGACCTCCGTAACTGACACCTGGACAAGAATTCAATTTAACTCATGTTTCCTTCTGCTGTCCACACTGCACATCACTCCCACGTGAATCTCCCTCAAATATGGTTTGTATCACTTAAGTCACTTGCTTAAGAATAGAGCAATCTATTGACAACATTATTTAGCTAAATGCTATTCTAAACCTTCCATAACCTGTTGTCACTCACGCTGATATTTGTGGCTGCTGCTGCAGCTGCTATTTTGTTGCTAAATCATGTCCAACTCTTTTGCAACTGCATGGACTGTAGCTCTCCAGGCTCCTCTCTCCATGGGATTTCCCAGGCAAGAATACTGGAGTGGGTTGCCATTTCCTTCTCTTCCTGACCCCGGGATCTAACCCATGTCTCCTGCTTGGCAGATGGATTCTTTACCACTGAGCCACCAGGGAAGCCCTATTCTAATTTTAGTTGAATATATAACTCCTAACATCAGCATAAATCCCATAGCTTAACAAGGGTCTGAAAACTATGAACTGTGGACCAAATCTGCTCTATCACCTTGTGGTCTAAATATGACTTATACATTTATAACTCATGGTCTAAATATGACATACATTTTTTAAGCAGTTGGGAAAAATTAAAAGAACGCTATTTCATGGTATGTGAAAATTACATAAAAATTCAAATTTCAGTGTCTATAAGTAATGTTTGATTGAAACATAGCCATGCAAGTTTGTTTATATATTGTCTATGACTGAGTTCACACTGCAAAGCAGAGGTGAACAATTGCAGCAGAAACCACACAGCCTACAAAGTCTAAAATATTTATGATCTGGCCCTTTACAGATATATATGTATTTCTCTATATATATTCATTTCCCTTTATTCAAAACAATACATGCTAGCCATTTTATACTCTACTTCATGAGCAATTTTAAACATGAATCGCTTTTTGCAAACTTAGAAAAATACTTTCATCGAAATGCTACTTGCAGTTTAGTGGAAAATAACAGCAGGAAAAGAGGGGAAGGAAAGAAGCGACATAAACAGGGAGAGAGGAGAATTTAGTGAAGAAAAAGGTAAATAAGGAAAGCAATAGGGAACAGATTGTACAGACACAGAAGGAGAAAAACAGGATCAGAACTGTTAACATAGGTGGCAATATTCCCACCTCTAGTCAACTCCTACCATGCTGACCTTTCTCCCTATTAAAAAACAAACAAAAGAGCTCACTTATCAGCTCCTATTTAAAAGATTTAATTATTTATCAGCTAAGCCTCATCACAACCCTAATGAAGGCAATGATACTATTCTATTCTAAGTTAGAGATGAGGGGTGTGAGACCTGCAGATGTTGACCAAGTGATAGACAGGTAACTGTAACTCAGGTATGACATCAACACCCACTGCTACAACACCACACTGCCTTTCATGTTTTCATCAGCACTATGTCCTTTATTCAAGTGTATATTTAGTTCTTTAGAAAATCAAGGATTTTTAAAATTACTATGAACACTCTCAAATCTAAACTCAGCTTGCTTCTTATACTTAATAACTTCTTGTAAAATCAAGGTGTTGATTTTTACCTAAGAGTCTCTTGTCAGAAAGAGTAATCAAGATTTTTGTTGACCCAGGGAAATAAACTACACTGGTAGGTTTCAAGGCTATTGACTGGTGATTAAATATAATATCATACTAATAGTGAATATTGATTGACCTCTTACTCTGCTTCATTCTTTTCTCACAATAATACTAAAAAGGTATGTACAAGTAATATCCCTATTTGCATCATCACAAAAAGGTTTTAAGTGAATTGCCCAAAGTTACAGAGCTAGGCAGAAGCTGGGGTATGAACTTAAGTGGTCTAACACTACAGTCATAAAACTAACCATGATGCCTGGTGAAGAAAATCTTTAAAAGATTTAAATATATGAGACTCATGAGCACCCAAATGTATAAGACTTGGATTTTGGGGGGTGGAGGGGGACATGCATGCACGCATGCTAAATTGTTTCAGTCGTGTTTGACTCTTTGTGACCCCATGGACTGTAGCCCACCAGGCTCCTCTGACCATGGGGATTCTCCAGGCAAGAATACTGGAGTGGGTTGCTGTTGCCCTCCTCCAGGGGATCTTCCCAACCCAGGGATTGAACCCGTGTCTCTTACATCTCCTGCATTGACCAGCGGGTTCTTTGAGACTTGCATTAGTGGTTTCTCTTTCTAAAAGAAAATGAATTACCTTGCTTTGACAAGGCAACAGTTTGAATTTTGAAGACAAAGCAGCAAGGCATGATTAACAAACACGTGCCCATGGCATGCACGCACACACACACACACACACACACACAATATTACAAACCCAGTGGTTTGTAAGATGTGCTGCTGTGGTCAGGAAGATCTCAAATGACATTATGCTTATTAACTCACCAGTAAACAGGAGCTCCGCTGTGATAAACGGCATGCTTGATCATAGAGTGAAGTTGTTTTGAGTTCAAAAAATGTCTTCCTTCAGGCAGCACCCCAAGCCAGCTTTCCTCGTGATCAGATCTTGGGACTGTCAATGTAAAATGCTTGCTATCATTACTGGGCTGTGGATGATACACAGTGATCAGTCAGCCTCAGGAAGCCATAGTTCATATAGTCCCCAAACACTGATGAGCACAGAGATTGAGATGTCTGTTCAATCTTATTACTGTGTTTAAGTCAATTTCAAGATTAAAAAAAGAAGTTCTCTGGAACGAGGCAGATGAACCTCACTGCTGCGGGCATAACCTTCTGCTGGTAAATTGTCATGGATATTTCATCAACATAATGCACTACATTTCACAGGAACTGTACTATTTTAAAAGACAAATGCTGAAAATATAATGTAACATTTAGATACTCTTCCCGGAGATCAGTGTAAGGACACTGAGTAATTATATCATAACATGAGATACTTAATTGCAGAGGTGCATATTACCTCTACTAGATAAAGCCATTTTTATTACAGCAATTTCTCATTTTTAAGAAATACTTTCTTCCCATTTAGGAAGTCTGACACTGGAATACATCTTAACATCATGAAAGCAGATATAAATGTGTACATTTAGTGAGGTGATACACCACCCCAAATGTTGATGCTACATCTTAAACTAGAGGGTCTCTTAAAATGGAAAAAAAAAATGCAATAGTTTAGGGGCTTCCCTGGTGGCTCAGAGGTAGAGTGACTACCAATGCAGGTGATACAGGTTCGATCCCTGGTCAGGGAGGATCCCATGTTCTTCAGAGCAGCTAAGACCATGGGCCACAACAATTAAGCCTGAGCTCTGGAACCCAGAAGCCGCAATTACCGAAGACCGCATGCCCTAGAACCTGAAGACAGCCACTGCAATGAGAAGCCCCCGCACTGCAACTAGAGAGCAGCCCTACATGCCACAACTAGAGAAACACCGGCACTGGCAATGAAGACACAGCACAGACAAACATACAAAGCAAATAAAATTATTTTAAAACATGCAGCGGTTTACTATTGGTATAGTATCTCAAAATATTTGTTTTTTATTCTAGATAGCATTTTCAGTGTTTTCTAGTGCTGTTTAAAACTGAACATATTTGTCTGTATCATATAGTACGCTCACCACCTCTTCTTGACAAAGTAAAGCACTGATCATGGCAGCAACCATCACATTCCTGTCTCTTTTACTGCCAAAACCAGCACCCTGTGACAGTGAGAACTGGAATTTCCTAACCTTCAATTCAGTAGATTGGAAAGTTTTCATTAGAAGTAGGTTCTATTGTGGCCCCATAACCTACATTTTAAACCTCATTATCCTTTGTTTTAACATTGATAAGCTAATTGTAAAACATTCATGAAAACACACTTGCAATCTTTGATAAATGCCTCCACTGTGTAATCTATTGCAGCAATGATATGCATTACAATCATTTCTTAAAGTACCCCAAGTTCACACTGTTTATATACAGCCATATAGTGATAAGGTACTAGACCTAGTTTTTAGAATGATGTCTTTTTCTTTTATTATCAGGAAATGTTGCTCTTCAAACTCCTGTAATTATTTAACATGAACAACTTTCTTTTTCCATCCATCAAATAGCAGTGCTCACCAGGAATACAAATAACCCAAAGACAGTTAGCCTCAACAGTCAAGAAAATTTTAATCACTATATACATTATTTGTTATACATATTTGTACATGTAAATGTTTTCCTTCTCTCATGTAGTGTGAAGAAATTTTCAGACTTGCCAAAAAAGGTTTCTTATCATGTAACTACTAAAACTATTGTATAAGTAAAAATAGAAGCAAATTTGTTTTTATTTAAAATTAAAATTTTTTAATTTATTTAAAACATTCTGTGCAGATTCAGTAATAAATTAAATGTCCTCCCTTTACTTGCCTTCATTTTACTGAATATATTAAGCATATAAATATCAAGATTTTAGAATCTAGAAAATGTATCTGAAAATATTCTCCAAAATATACCCCTGTAGGCCTCTAGATGGCAATCTTTAGTAAATTTTTACAGCTGGCCTGAATTCAGTTTTTTTTTTTTTTTTTTTTTTTAATTCAGTTTTTTACCAAATCTCTCTAATCCACCTATTAAAATGATTTTCTGTTAATAAGCTACTCAGAGGCATTTTTGCTCTTATGGAACAATGCATGAAAAAAGAAAAAAATTTTTTTGAAATTTAATCCTCTTCTTTGGGATAACCTAATTATATCAAGATGGTAGTCTTCTAGCAGTGTCTTTTTGGTGTATGAGATGTTCTGGAAAAGTTTTATCTAATAAAGATTTCAAGTGGCTTCTAAAATCAACTATATAATTATGAAGATTAGTTACAGCTTTTATTTTAGGAATTTTATAAATCTCATAAAATATTTTTTTAAAAGTTCTTTGAGAAACATAACATATAAAATATGTGTACAATTGCCATGCCCTCTATAAAACAAGTATCCAACAGAACAAATTTCCAAAGCATGTTTCTTCTCCTGTCTTTTAAATTCTAAAGTCACTGTTACTCCTTTAGTCAAGTTAAAAATACTTGTTATTAATGCCAACTATATTCAAGAGTTGTCATGGGACAAACGGGAAAAAATTAAAGCGTTCATAATTAACATATATGCAAGTGACATTGAAAAGGACAAATTTAGTTTGCATATAATATTATTAGCAAGAATGCTGAAATGTGAAATCCAGTTACAGCTAGATACATACATTAAATTTTCAATGAGGACTTGAATTAACATCTTAATATCACTGGCTATGAGAAAATCCATTGCTTAGTGTGCTGGATATTGTAGAGCCCTTTCTGAAAGGTTGCTCCTCCCTATATATATGCTAACTATAAGGAAATACTTAGTTTCAAGTAATACTGGCTACTGATGAGGACTGGGCATGTGCTCCAATTGTCATAAGCATCTGACAAAAGTTGGGACCAAGTTCTGTTCAAATTCCAAATTTAGGTCATTACGATTGGTCTCTGATCCAAGGTGAACTAATAAGAGTCTTTCCCTAAAGATTATAAAACGAGAAAAAGGGAAATAAATCTCTCTCTACTGACTGATGCTGCTATTTATGGATGGATGGATGGATAGACAGACAGACAGACAAAAAGATGATAGATAGATATAGTAGGTGAATTAGAGGCATTCACTTTCACTTCGGATTGGTGAAGCCTGAATGGGAAAGAGAGCTCTGAAGGCATTAAGCCCCTGATTCCAGTTATTTGTGAGGTTGAGCTATTTTCTTATCTTCCCAATCAGCCAAGAAGCCAGTCATTAAGTTTACATTTTACTTCAGCTTCTTCAAGCCGAATATGAACACTTGAAGCCATTAAATCTTAACTAACGCTTTTTGTTCTTTTGATAAAATAATATCTTTTGTAGTTGTATTTTGAAGGTAGATCATTTTAGAGCTAAATCAAGTAGCTAGGTTTTTAATTCTTATTTATGTAAATATTAACTGAGAGTACAGACTTCTTTTAAAATATGACAAAAGCAAGATATACCTTCTAATAAAATCTGAGTCTTTATTATTATTTATGGACAATAAGTAGAATAAGACATTGAAATTAGTAGACCTCAACACAAAGAACTCTATGACCATAGAAATATAAAAGCATCCAAATGAATAAAGATAAGATTTTCTTTCACTTATGATTGTAAGTGTAAATGAGTTTTAGGAGGGATACATACATGTACCAGCCAAGGAACACAAAGACTGAGAATTTTTATAGCTCCTGTGAAATATTTTGATCTAGATTGTGCATATTAAGCTGAAATGAGGTATAGAGGTGAAATCCTGGCTCGAGTTCAGCTCTCATCACAAGCTGGGTACCTTTTCACAAGATCCTTACAGCTCAGTGCCACATTCTTTTTAGGCAAGAGACCTTGTTTTCAACACAAAACCTTGGGTTTTGCTCTATAAATTCTTTTTAGATGAGTATGGATTTTCTTTTAATTTTGGATGTTGAAAAATGCAGATTATTTCCACTAGGGGCTCCTAAAGCCCTACAACATGGAGAACACCTGCCTGAAGGTTAAGTCAATTCACAGAAAACAGAGCAGGTGAAGGAAGAGATGTGGTGAGGTTTCACTTGAGCACATAAATCTGATCACGCCTGAGTCAGTCCCGGCAACATTATGTGCGTTAATGATTTCTCATTTTCAGCTTGTGTATGCTTTCGTTAGGAACCAAAGGAGTCAAAAAACAGAGTCAAAACTCCACTGTCCTGCCTTATGTATCTCAGTGGAATCTCTTCTTCTACAAAGAGTAGAATCAGAGGTAGAGGATAAGAGGATCTTTTTAGAAGCACTCAAGTTTTATACAGGAAACTTAAAATGTGGCTAGCTAGACAGAATTACATACCTAGAAGCAGCATAACGATTCATCAGATCACATATTCAGATGTCTGTGTTCAGGAAAACGTTATTGACATATAGTGATTGACAGAATAAGGTTTTCAGAAATTTTGGGAAAGTAAAAGTGGGTCAAACTTAAAACATGAAATATCAAAGAGATTTATCTTTTTAACAGAAGATTAGCAAGTCCCACCTCACAGATCCTTTTGGGTGAAAAATATAAGAGGTTTTAGATTATTGCAGAGATGTCTTAAATGACTAATGTGACTTAACTGAATAACATTATAATAATGCCTTTAAGGGGAATATTTTGAGTATTTTTCTTGGTTTTCTTTACTCTGTAATAAAATTTTGCTAAAATCTGAGTACAAAAATATGCAGAAATTGAACACTTACTGAAGAGTGTAATTGAAAGGTTATATCCAGATAGTTAGCTAAACCGGAGCAATGCAGGTTAGAAAAGAGAAAATGCTGGGAAAAGATAAAAAAGATGGGAAGTCAAAAGGCTGAAGTTCTTGACCTGCCAATTGCTGGAGAAACAGTCTTATATAAATTGCCTGACATATGTAAGTCTGTTTCCTCATCCATTAACACTAGAATGATGTAGCAGATTCACTGTGTGCCTATCTTCCCAACAGCCTTTCTTGGAAAACCATCCACTATTTACATGGGAATTATGATCAACCTTGCTTGCGTGCAACCTTGGGAATTTTCACGATGGTATCTGTACCCATACACAAAAGGCAGGAAGAGGCTGAAGAAAGGGGCAGATCATGCCAGATTCGTAGGTGGCAATTTTAACAAGCAAGGGAACTTGTGAGGCTGCTCTTGGGCGGTGGCAAAAGAGAGTAGATTTCTGCACCCACCTGCCAGAATCTTAACAGTTGTAACAGAATCCTTAGCTGGGTTTAGTCACCTCTTCAGTCCTGATCTCAAAACCTTACTCTTTCAAGGCGATGTCTCTGAAACAGCTCCTAGTGTTGGAGTGGTGGACAGAGCATCTTCTTGACTCAGTTCTTGATAGGAAGAGAAGCTCTTCCCATGATATGCTCTTCCTTCCTGAAAGGCTTTTCCTGGAGTGTTGTGTACATTGCTAGCAGCAGTGAATAATGAGCCCAACAAAAAGTCTCCTATCACCACCAAGGGTCATCACATGGAGGCAATCTGGGCTTGCAGCCTACCCTAGGTGTTGGAGGCACCCACCCAAATAGGACTGTGTTCCTGAGGCCTGGGCTGGAGCAGGCAGGGCATTGGGGATGGTAGGACAGGTGGGAGGTCTGAACTGCCATCCAGGTTTTAAGGCTTTGCACAGGCTGACCAACACAATCATGGGTTATGGGTCTGTTTTTTCAAGGGGGGCACTGGCAGCAATGACGTCAAAGCACATTTGCTTCTGGGTTCCTGTTAGCGGACATTTTACAGCTGACTGTGGTAGCCTTTTGGCTTTTTGAGCTCTCTGTCTGTCTTGTACCTTTCCCACAGCCCATACCCATTCCCAAGATTTGTCAGTTTCCCCCAGATCAGTAATGGATTGTCCAGCATAATATCTTGTCCCAAAACTGGTACAAGTCAAGAGGATGCTCAGGAGGGAGACCAGCTTTCCATGCCAGCTGCTGGGGATGAATTGGACTAGGTCATCCTCCATTCCTGCAGTGAACGTGGCTACTCTGGGCCTTTACAGATAAGCATAGATTGCCTGTCTCATTCCCAACTCCCTAAGAATTCTTTGTACCTTTTCTGCAGACTTCCAGGGTCCCACATGCCGAGGGCCAAGCTTCCCTATAGAATAGAATAGTCCAATCTACAGGGGAGTGAGTAATGAGTACCCTGAACCCCCTGAGTGCCAGGCAGGCACTTCTGGAGGGCAGGGAGTGTGGGCTGATATTGTTCATTCCCTCTGCCTCCTGCCTGGTCAGAGAAATGCCATCACCCCCATATCCACAGCTGCACTAACCAGGCTTGGTTACTTTCGCTGGCCCTTTGCTGGAACTTGGCCACTGTATCGATAAGCTCAAAGGGAGTATATTCTCTCATCATGAACACTTCCTGAACGGGGGGCTGCCGAGATGGCTGGGGTTAGACTCAGGTCAGGTATTAGAGTGCCTGTCACCTTTCACTGTCAATCACAACATCCTCCTCTTGACTCTCCTCACTTTCTCAGAGATTCCACATAATGTCCCAACCAGGCTTTGTCACAAACATCTGGACGTTACTCCTCAGCAGTTTTTACCCTCCTAGTTTTGCAAAATGCACACTAAAGTATCCAGTTTGTATCCTGCTATGCCACTTCGTCTGCCAGCCCTGAAGCAAGCAGAGCCCTGGACACCTGCATGTCCTTCTTTGACCTCAGCTCTTTTTCCAGCTCTCTAACTGGACTTCAGCTTCTAGCCGGACATTCTCCAAACCATGGAGCGAGGCTCAGAGATAAATTGTCATAAAGCATCTTATATAGTATGAAGGCAGTTAAGTGTTTATTCTGTATGGAGATTGGTTATAGTAGAATTTTATTAAATAAACAGGTAATATATGGTTACCACATATCAACTTTGGGGAATGTTTTAAGTTCTGCTTATGAAAGTTATGACCAACCTAGAGAGCATATTAAAAAGCAGAGACTTTATTTGCCAACAAAAGTCCATCTAGTCAAGGCTATGGTTTTTCCAGTAATCATGTATGGATGTGAGAGTTGGACTGTGAAGAAAGCTGAGCACCGAAAAATTGATGCTTTTGAATTGTGGTGTTGGAGAAGAAGTCCCTTGGACTGCAAGGAGATCCAACCAGTCCATCCTAAAGGAGATCAGTCCTGGGTGTTCATTAGAAGGATTGATGCTGAAGCTGAAACTCCAATACTTTGGCCACCTCATGCGAAGAGTTGACTCATTGGAAAAGACCCTGATGCTGGGAGGGATTGAGGGCAGGAGGAGAAGGGGACGACAGAGGATGAGACGGCTAGATGGCATCACCAACTCAATGGACATGAGTTTGGGTAAACTTTGGGAGTTGGTGATGGACAGGGAGGCCTGGCGTGCTGCGATTCATGAGGTCACAAAAAGTCAGACACGACTGAGTGACTGAACTATGATTTTCAGAGACACAAGCAAGAAGTGACCCAGGTCAAGTTATCCTTGCTTGTCTTGCAAAATAAGCTAACTTAAAACTACTTGTATGACTTACTAGTTTTGTCTGCTCAGTGAATTTTCAATTCTGGTTTCCATTTGTGTTTGATTTTAATATTCCCAAGACCCTTTGCTTTGGTCTCCTTTTGGCTCACCAATCACTGTTTCTCAGTCTCTGAAATTTCCCCAGTGAAATCTGAAACTGGCCTCCATACAAAGAGGGCAAGGATAGCCTGAAGAAAGAGGCAAAGGACTTCAGAATGGTAGATGGCAGTTTCAATAAGCAAGTAAACTTACTCACATGACTTGTCTTGAGAGGTGGTAAGAAGAGTAGATTTCTGCACCCATCTGCCAGTATCTTAAAGAGTTTATACAGAGGCCTTAGCTAGGTTTAGTCACCTCTTCAGTTCAGATGGTCTCAATATTTTGCTCTCTCAAGGCTGTGTCCTTGAAACAGCTCCTAGTGTGGGAATGATGGGTGATGGGCAGGATGTACATTCCAAGGTCAGGGGAGGAGGTAATGAGCCTCCCATTCCCAGGGTTCAGCTCAGGTGTCAGCCAGAAGTCACATCCTCTTGACTGCCTCCTTCAACCAACCTCTAATTATATTTTGTTGTAGCAGGTTCAGAAACCTGATCCCGTTTAATCCACGACGCCCTTCATGGAATGTGTGAGCCAGAGAGAGAGAGAGAGAGAGAGAGAGGTCAGATGGTCTTCAATAGCCAAAGCTGGGAGATGACAGCTAAAAACTGCTGTTGATAGTCACTTCCAAAGAAAGGCAGCCTGCAATAGGAAAGAAGCTAATAAACAGAGAGATTGACAGTTAAGAAATAGAAAGTCATGTTGTGTTGCTCATGAGTCATTTTGAGTTCAGCTCTACATTGCTAGTTTCTTTGTTGTTCAACTTTTCCTTGGAACCACTTGGCAGTATGCTCCTCTTTTTTGACATCATCCTTGAAATCAGTATCTGTCACTTGCTGCCAAGGAAATTCCTAGTCTGACTAACTTTTCTAATTCCATATAGGTTTACTAATATGTAGATAAGATACTAAACATAACAAAACTTTGAAAACTTTAAAGCACTACTCCAATACTTATATTGGAGTAGTATCACTCTGGTCATTATCTACAACCAAGCTCAAATGTTTGAGGGACTGTCATATAAAAGAAGAATTTCTTATTAGAAATAATTTCAAATGGCAATACCAGGGAAAATAAGGTTTGGTGAAATTTAAAGGGAGGAAGAATTCAGCTCAATATAAGAAACTGGATTTTTAAAACTGGAGTCTTCTAGTTTTCTTGTGTTCAATCCTAAAATTCTGTGACACTAAAAATGTCCGTGTTTCTATTTCAAAGACTATACCCATTTCAGTCAATGGCAGCATTCCCTAGGCTCTATATTTCTTTCGATAAAAAGCTATCCTCTCAAGTTTTCTACCACTTTTGCTTAATACATGCACACATACACATATATACACACAAATTTAACATATACTTACATTTTCTCTCTATATATGTACCTAGTTTCTAAACCAGTGACTGTCAAAGTCACTGATGGTTATTTTTCTCTCCAGCAACTACTCCCCTTTCTTTTGGCAAGAATAAACAGTTAAAATGTAAGGAAACCATCTATCCCCAGTCTCCGTCTATGTTTTTCATTGAAGCTGCATGTTGGGCTGGGATTGTTCAGGACTAGAGGCTATGACCTCAATTAAGTCCATCAGTGTACTGAATTTCCTGCCCATAAAAATTGCTTAAGGGACAGGCACATAAACTGAGCTGCTTTAATTAGTGTGAAATCAGAAAGTTGCTCTGGACCAATTAAATGGCCCAATAGGAACTTTGCTGAGAATTCTGAGACTAAGATTCTTTCTTCTGTTGTAGGCGTTTGACCCTGGAATCTGCTGGCAAATCTTCATGTGTTGATGGGGGAAACAATCCCCAAATACGTGCTAATCCATTAGAAACACAGTGGAGAAATAAAACTGTGTCCTTAATGACTAAACTGAGTCATTGGATTAAATCTAATATTAAACCTTTTTATAAAGATGAACTTTTTATTTCCTTTTGGTGTTCAAGGCAGTTTGAGCTCAACTGTCTTGAACTTGTAACTGAATGCATCATAAATAATGCAAGTGGGGAGAGTGATGGATGAAGGATACCAGAATAGATCACTCTAACTTATACTTTTTTGGCATATGGATTGTTTTGAGATAACGGCAATTGGGAACCAGCAGATGTAGGTAAAAGGCTCTTAACAACTCTTATCAATACAGAAAACTCAAATCTGTATAACAAACCTTACTAAACAATCCTTGTTTATTATACTTTTCCAGGTTACCTTCTTATAACTTGCCCATTCCTCTCCCAGAAGCCCAAAACCCTAAGATGGTTTATAGGCCCCAGTTCTAACCAGCCCACTGGGTCACTCATCATTGGGTGTTCCCTTGGGTGTGCCGGATGCACATTAATAAATTTCTGTTTGTTTTCCTCTTGTTAATCTGTTTTTTTACAGTTGAATTTGTAGGGCCCCACCAGAGATGGATAGAAGAAAAATATTTTTTCCTCCCCTATGTGGACAGGTGGTGCTAGTGGTAAAGAATCCAGCTGCTTGAGACATAAGAGATGCAGGTTTCATGCCTGGGCCGGGGAGATCCCCTGGAGGAAGACATGGTAACCCAGTCCAGTATTCTTGCCTGGAGAATTCCCCCAGACAGAGAAGTTTGGCCGGCTACAGTCCATAGGGTCACAGAGTCAGACACGACTCTGATGCAACTGAGCACATATGGATAACGCTGTTCTCAGTATATCTGTTCAAACTCCACACAACTGCACAATCTGACATTTTACTTCAGTGACAACATTCATGAAATCCACAAAGGAAAAGGTCGATACGGCAGAATTTTAAAAATAAAAATATAAAAGGTATGCATAACTGAAAACAAAATTCAGTTGAGTAAATGTGGAGATCTCACTGGCTTTATTAGGCAGTATATGAATTGGGCGGCATTCCATCTAGCAGCTGAAAGGGCACTCCATGGGATTCTACAAATGGAAGAATTTTATAGGACAGAAGAGTGGGGCCAGGGAGTTATAAGCAAAAAAAAAAAAGGTTCATTTTTAGGCCAGGATATCTTTTTTCAGGGGCATGAGGAACAGCAAGGGCTTTTCATTGAAATTGCCTCTTCTTCCTACGGGGGATGGAGTGGTCCCATGTGACAGATTATCTCACTGGTGCCGACCAGAAAACTTGAGACTGGTTGATTAAGATTATATTTTTGGTGAAGGTTGAAACTGCAATTAGGTTAGGTATTAAATCTAGGTTTGGTATCTTGGGTTTTAGCACAAGTGATGCCATTTGGGGGCTGTGGTTTCTGTTTTTAACTGCATGAAATATTTATTACATAACCATGGACTATGAATTGCCTACTCAATGTAACTGAGAATAACTGAAAAGTCTGGAGTTGTAGGTAAAATTATGTCATACATGAAGTGTGTCTTCAAGACTACATTCCTCCCCTCTCACTCTGAGCCTACACCCTTTCCCCAAAAGAAACGTGCACAGAATATTTATCTTTGCCCCCCAGTAACTACACATATATATGGAACACTTCCTGGATTCCAACATCTTTTATTTTTCCTCTGCAAGAACTCCATCGGGAAGAGTATTAGGGTGGGAAGAACTTTATATTTTTCAATTCCCAGAGTTATCTGCATTCCAAGAGAGCATGCCTTTGTGAGTCAACAGGAGTTGAACTCCTGTAACAAATGTTTATAAGAATAATTATATCAGAGTATAACAGAAACTTCTATAGTAAATGTGAACCCCATAGTCCAAACTCCTGTTCTGGAAAAAAAATAATAATAAAACTTAATTTTTTTAATTATTAAATTTAATGTCTATCTCAAGCCCTCATTCTTCCTCTTCACAGAAAACTCAATATTTTGCTTACTCTCTGCCTTCTACTCTTGTTCTCTTCCAGGGGAAGATGGCAGGAAGGTAGAATCTAATCTGGAAACATTATCAAGAATAAAAACCTGTATCAAAAAGTTTTCTGCTACACTGCTTTGTAAGTAAAGTTCTAAGAACTGAGAATTCTAAATTAATCGGATTGCTGTATGTAATAGAATTTGATCTTAGCCTAATCTTCTACCTAAAGCTCCACTTTACCAAAATAATACTGGTTTTTGAATAGACTTGAAAAGATAATCCTTAAGATAGCAGAATAAGTGGCTAATGGTGAAATCTCTAACATCAGTGATTAGAAGCCAAGAGACAGACTATTCACCCTATGCTAATGAAATGATTCAGAGGAGGGGAGAGAAAAGAAAGAATGGTTTTCAAAGAAATGTCTGAGAACCAGAATTTGCATACAATTTCCAGAAAACAGGTCTGATAAAGCAAGAATGTATAATGAGCTAGGACATTTCCTCCTCCCATGCAACCTCATCAAGATCAAACATAACCTGGCCTGGCTAGAAGTCAATTGGTAAAATAAATTATCAAAAATATAATTAAGTAAGCAGAGAGGCTTGGGCAAGTTTCTTGGGCTTTTTTTACATCAAAGCCATAAAAATGAAGCTTCCTGGGGTCATTCCATCAAAATCACTAACAAAGCCTACAGCTGGCTTGACTCTGACCAGAGATCTCACCTCAGAATCAATTAGGGCAATCACAAACTAGTGATGCACAAGGGCTCATCTGTGGTTAATCGAGTAAAACACACTTAATCAACCTTTCTGAGTAATAAGTGTGTGGAAAATCAGAGTCCCTCGAGTCCAGTGGTGCTCGTTCTAAGTCCTCATACTTCAATCTGGGTCTTTCAAGGATAGGAAAGAAAAATGTTTGAAGGAGGATAATATATTGTTCAGGATAGTTTATCTGGCCTTAAGTGGGTATTCATCACCCTTTCTATCACCACTAAACACCTTCCAATGTATGCCAAGAGTATCTCTGTGTCCTCAAGAGAGCACAAACGTGTAGAAACAAAAACAATCAAAAGCAGCTCAACTTGGAGGTTGTATTGGTCAATAAGTTGAACATGAGTTTTGATCCAAAACCCTAGCTCTTAAAATGTTTTGCAAAGATGATAATTTATTTCCATCCCCTTCCTGACAATATATTCTAAAGACTAAGCTTAAAAATACTTCCAGATTATTAATTTAGCTCAGCTCTTCCTTTTGTTTTCATCCAGTTCCAAGAGATAAGTGCCCACTGTAGCGAGATAGTAGAAAATACAACTCATGCTGGAATCCAGCATTTTCCAAACATTTCACAGTCAATCTATCTCCAATGTATCATTTTTTTTTTTTTTTTTTTTTGAAGACAGCTCTGTTATAGAAGGGTTTCCTTGGTGGCTCAGATGGTAGAGAATCTGCCTGCAATGTGGGAGACCCGGGTTTGATCCCTGTGTCAGGAAAATGCCCTGGAGAAGGACATGGCTACCACTCCAGTATTCTTGCCTGAAGAATTCCATGGACAGAGGAGCCTGGTGGGCTACAGTCCATGAGGTCACAAACAGTCGGACTTAACTGAGCAACTAACACTTCAGTTATAGGAAGAATAGCCAAATACCATTTCTACTGGGCATGGGTGGGGGAGGGGAGGAGACCATTTGCGAATTACCAAAGAGTTGGGGTAAACCATTAAAGTCTATAGGTTTTTAACTATGCAATGGAATTTCTAACCTAAGCTATGTGAGGAGTGAGCCCCTTTTGTCTACCAAAAGACTACCCTCTAATTGTAATCTAAAGCACTGGGCAAATAAGCAAGAACTATTTTAAAGAATCCAAACAGCTCATTTCCTCCTCCTGCTGGGTATACTTCTAACAAGTTGGCATTAGCACACACCTTCCTCTGAATGGACGAGAACAAAGAGAAAGAACAAACGGGATATAAAACAGAAAACAAAAATGCCCTAGGGTTGTTCTGAACTCCAACAGCTCAGGCTAGGTGAATGGTTCTTCATCAGCACAGTGGGAAGTTCCCAAGCAGGCATGTCCCAGGCCCTAGAAAATACCTCTGATGTGGATCTCTAATCAAACTAAACAAAGAATTTTAAAGAGAGGATAAAAAAAAAAGGTGGCATATTTTTACGGGAAGAATATTATACTGCCTCACCTTCTCTGGAATAGGTACTCCAGCACTACGTAACTGTCTGGAGTGTTCTCTCCCAGCAAAACAAGGCTCAAATTATTTATGTTTTCATTGTGTCACATTACAGGAGGCTACAATACAAAATAATCAACAAAAAGAAGCCTCAGGTGACACAGATGGTAGCACCAATTGTTTAAGAAAAAAACCTGATCACAAGCTTTGCATTAAAACTGCTCTGACAAATGAAATCATCATAAGAAGAAAATAGCACTTTGATTGAATAATAATTCTGAGTAAATGTCAACTTCCCCCATATCCATTTGGCATTAGAGATGGCTTCAGAATAAAATGAGAAGGACACCGTTTCTTGTTTCACATGAATAGAGATTAAGTAGTGTAAGATCTTTTGAGAAGCAAGGAGAATTCCCACAAGGTTTGGATGGGCTCAGACTTTAAAAAACAAGGGTACATATGTGTGCAGCTTATAAACACACCATCAAATCCTTCACATATGCATTGTTCTAAAGTGTCTTGTCTCTCAGATGTGTGGGAATAGGGGCCAAACAAGCTAATTGAATAACAGAGAAAGGACGATACTAACCAAAGTTGAAATATATTTTCTTGCATTTTATTGTCTACATAGAGGTGTCAGTGTATATAAAAATAACAGATACATAGAGCATTTAGATAACCTTTTCTGAAATGTTTATAGTTGTGATCTCATGTTGAGAGTGTTATGTGTATAGCCTTAATATTTAAGCTATCTCTGCACCTGGTTTTTTTTTTTTTTTGATGGCCCATATGGGGATCGAACCTGCGACCTTTGGCATCCTGCAACTCCTTAGCGTATTGCCCATTATATTCAACAATGATACAGATGACAGTGGGAGTATCAGACACAAATTTGAAAGGTCACCCAGGATCCCTGTACACCCTTGGGTCCAAGCGGCGGTAAACGCGGCATTTCCAGCCGCAGGCACCCGGGCAGGTCTTACCTCTGGGTTTGCTACTGCCTTTGCACACCCACTGTCGCCTCTCCATTCTTCTTTCTGCCTGCTTCCAGAGAGCTAAGCCAAAGATTTCTCTTTCGTGAGTCTTTTTAGGTTTTGCCGCCTGCCGCTCTCAGTCAGCCCCCTTTCTCATGCTATCCATAAGCTATTTTGGCATCTTGCTGTCTTCCCTCCCTTGTGCGTGACTTGCCTTGTGAAGCTCACTTTCAGCTGTACACTTTCCATGCCGGTTGGCAGGCTGAGCTGTAGGATTTCATTTTTAGTGATTGTTGTGGTACTTGATGTCCCTTCTGATGTAAATAGAGCTCCACTGTTTCCAGGAAAGAAAAAAAAAAAAAAACCAGAGCATTCTATGTAAAGACTTGTGAGTAATGGTAGAAAGCTTAAAGGAGATTAATGAATTAATCCCACCCTGGATGTCTCCCTCAAGTGTACCCAGAGTGAAACTTTGGCACCCATGACCTGCTCTATTGCCTCATTTTTCACCATGTTGAAAAGTGGTCTTGGAAAAGGGGATAATGCCAATAACCCCCCATGGATTGCCAAACCGTTTTAGTGCCCCTGACACAGGCTCGGTCTCTTTTCTCACCTATTGCCCTTAACAGTCATTTGTCAGAAAGCTTACAAGCCAGCAGCATGTACTGAATGCTTTCATTTCTGCATCTCCAAGGACTACCCTTCGCTTTACAAATGGTCATCACAGGCATAAGTTGCTATCGCTATTTTGGTCTCATTCCAAACAAAGACATTCTAAGGATCTCTGTTGTGTGTAGCCAGCTCCATATTTCCAGCAGGTTGTCGTGTATGCAGAATGGTTTCTGAATGTTGTAAAGATGTCCATAATTTTTTGAGCTGAAAGAGCTTTCCCAGAGGCCAAATTTATATTCCGATAATATAATCCTCATTTCTCATCTCCCTAAGCAGGTCTTCAGAAAAAGACGATCCTGAAGCCAAATCTACAAATTACTTATACTTCTACACCATCAGTGATGGGAAATGACTCTAACACAGCCCCTCAATTGTCACCCACAAAGCCATGTTCTCATGTACTAGCTTTGCATCATAATTCTACTCACATCCACTTCAGTTTAGAAGTACCTCAATTCCAGTCTGCTAATAATGGAAAATATGTCTCTACAAAATTCTGAGAGAGATATCCAGACTATTCATGTAATTTCTTATATTCCTCTCCTATCAACAGAAAATTGCTTTTACACAGGCAGAAGCCACCAGTAACTTGGGAACACCTCCTTAGCACCGCACAGTAGCTGACTGAAAGCAGCTCATTCAGGGATTGTACCAGCGCTGGAGAGAGATGACAAGTCCCAACAATTACAGCATTTTGACTCTCTTCTTTACAGATGGTGTGACAGGCATCCTGCCTCCTGAGAAACATTACCAGTGCTTTATGGGGAGAATCCTTGAAGATGTCTGAGCAGCCTCTTCTTATTTAGAAGAACTCGGCAATGAAGAACTTGGCAAAGTCCAAGGACTTTATTTATCTGCCTGCCCCATCAAATTCTGGCAAAGCTGAATATTGTCCTAGCACCTTCTTGAGTTTTCTGTATAACAGAAAATCTTATGCATAATGGTAGGAGGCATTAAGGACACTGATAAATTATTACTCCCAAGGATTCCTTCTCCAAAGGCCCTCAGAGTGAAAAGTAACCCATACATTTGCTGTTGCTTGATCCATAAGATACTCCATAGTACCAACAAATGGGGAGTCCAAAAGTGGTGTATAAACCACTAGGCAAAAGCCAGAAATGACACAAAAGTTCTGAAGGTTAGTCCAGGCTACTTTAACAATCCTTGAGGGTCTATCCAGATAACATACCCTTGGGAACTATTTTCTGAATAGCCTTAAATTAAGTGAACTTGGGCATGAAGAGTCTCAACCTGAATATTTTGGGGTTTGGTTATTAGCTTCCTTATGAATTGGCTTTATCTTCTAGGATCCTACTTTTCTACATTTTATTAGGGTATCTCATGTGACTATCTCAGAAAATCTGCTATTTCCCCTTTTATAGTTGCCTTAATGTGGCTTACAATTTAGAACCTTTCTTACCTCTGAATTCATAAGAGTCATGTTGTTAAGCAAAATGATAAACCATTAAAATTTTATAATTCTTCACAGATGTGTAGAATCATAATTATGGCTAAGAGGAACACAGCATAACACTTATCAAGGGAAAGAACAATGAAAAAATTCATTAGACAAGGTTATATTTGCACATAGGAACATCTCTTGACCACTTATTCCATGTGAGGCATAGTTCTTACATGCATTTTACATGTTGTTGCTGTTCAGTTGCTAAGTTGTGTCCAACTTTTGTGACCCAATGAACTGCAGCACACCAGGCCTTCCAGTCCTTCACCATCTCCTCAAGTTTGCTCAAACTCATGTCCCTTGAGTAGGTGATGCCATCTAATTATCTCATCCTCATCCAACCTTCTCTTCCTGCCCTCAGTCTTTCCTAGCATCAGGTGGCCAAAGTAATGGAGCTTCAGCTTCAGCATCACTGCTTCTAATGACTATTCAGGGTTGATTTCCTTTAGTACTGACTGCTTTGGTCTCCTTGCTGTCGGAGGGACTCTCAAAAAGTCTTACCCAGCACCACAATTTGAAAAAGTCAACTCTTTGGTGCACAGCCTTCTTTGTGGTCCAACTCTCACATCCATATATGACTACTGGAAAAACCATAACTTTGACTATATGGAACTCTCTGGGCAAAGTGATGTCTCTGCTTTTAAATATCATGTATTAATAACATGTATTACATGTTTAATACTCAAAACTTAGGCAGTATATACTATTATTTTCCACATTTTATAGGTGAGAAAACTGAAGCATGACATGAATCAGTAACTTGATCAATGTAAAATTACTAGTAAGTGGCAAAGATGAAGTTAAAAGCCAAGCAGTCTGGCTTCGCAGCATGCTATTTTAACTATTAGTCCACACTGCCTACTGTCAACATTAATCATTGTTTTACTCTTACCAGGGCAACAGTTGAATTAAGATCATTAATGATCATGGATGTATCCGACCTGTATTGTGACAATGCTGCATAACAAACCATTCAAAATTTCATTGACCATTTATTTACCATTCTTTGGGATTCAGCTAATCCAGGCTAGGCTTTGCTGGGCTTGGCTGGGCTCATTCATTTTTCTGCGGAGTAGTTCTACTTCATATGCCTCTCCACTAGTCTCTGCTTGTATCTTGTTTATCAACATTCCATTGGCCCAATGCAAGCCACATGGCAGACTTCAAGAGTCCAAGCGCAAGGGCCCTACCACAAGTATATGGCAATGGATATGGACACAGGAGATGTAAAGAATTGGGTCATTGTGTCAGCCTAGTATAGTTAGAAACAAGGAAAATAAATTGGGCTGGAAGTCAAATTTGACTATATTAATTCATTGCTTTATCCATCCATTCAGTACACTCCCTTGATTTTCATATATAAGCACTTTTCTTACATCTTAGTCCTTTCAAGATAAAATTCAGAATTGCTCCTTCAAAAAGACTTGTCAAGTTGTGGATAAGACAGATGAGTCAACAGTTCCAGTACATCATGGTACTGCCAAGAATGTTCTGAAAGCAAAGACTAGAGCTCCAAAGGAGGGTTATATCCAGTCAGGAGAAAGGAGAAAGGGGAGGAGTGACTCCCCTAAGACAGTGTTCATGCTAAACTCTAACGTGTAGGTAATTCAAATAATAGCAAATGTGCCTGCATTACTTGCAGCAGGACATCAAGAGATGAAAATGGAAGTGAGATCATGAAGGACTATGCATGTCACCCTAAGTAGCCCAAATTTTATCCTGAAGGCAATAGAAGGCTATGAAAGATTTGAGGAAATGGTCAAACTTTGTAAAAATATGCCTACAATGCCTGACAATTTTCTGATGGATAATTTATATTATCCATTGTAATGATATATAGGTGAAGTGTAAAAGTCACTCAGTTGTGTCCAACTCTTTGCAACCCCATACAGTCCATGAAATTTTCCAAGCCAGAATGCTGGAGTGCGTAGCTTTTCTCTTCTCCAGGGCATCTTCCCAACTCAGGGATCAAACCCTGGTCTCCCGCATTGCAGGCTGATTCTTTACCAGCTAGGCAAGTGGTATTATATCGGCTTCCCCGGTAACTCAGATGGTAAAGAATCTGCCCACAATGTGGGAGACCCAGGTTCCATCCCTGGGTCAGGAAGATCCCTTGGAGAAGGGAATGGCTACCCACTCCAGTATTCTTGTCTGGAGAATCCCATGGACAGAGGAGCCTGGGGATTTACAGTTCATAGGGTCACAAAGAATCAGACACAATTGAGCAACTAAAACTTCAACTTCAAGTGGTATTATACAGAATTAATCCTTCTATACTGAAGCTGAAACTCCAGTACTTTGGCCACCTCATGCGAAGAGTTGACTCATTGGAAAAGACCCTGATGCTGGGAAGGATTGAGGGCAGGAGGAGAAGGGGACGACAGAGGATGAGATGGCCGGATGGCATCACTGACTCGATGGACATGGGTTTGAGTAAACTCCAGGAGTTGGTGATGGATAGGGAGGCCTAGCATGCTGCGATTCATGGGGTTGCAAAGAGTCAGACATGACTGAGCAACTGAACTGAACTGAACTGAATGTTTCTTTATTTTTAAGTCCCCAAAGATGCTTTCATATTGGCTTTTCCAGAGTGTGACCAGGACTTCACTGACTGGTTCACACCTAGTAAATATCAAAGAATCAATTTATTCGTATACTCTGAGAAACATAACTTTTACACAAACTATAAGTTTTACACAAAGTATTCAAGTCAGCAGGGTTTGGCACATTGCCTCCCCATGGCCACACTATGTGGTTATGCAATAAAAATAACCAAAGCCTGTTTTAATTATTTACTATGAAATATTATATTGACAAGGACCATAAAACAAAGACAGGCAGACATGAGATTCAGACTTCTTGGTGAGCATGGAATCCAAATAATGGGAGTTAGATGAAATGAATGTTTAATGGCAACAGGTGTGAATACCTGTTGGTCCATCTCACAATAGAGCTGGACTTTCAATCTAGATCAAAAAGACTTAGAGATATCCCATGGCTCCAAATCTAAGGGTCAGCCTTGCCAGTGGGACATAAATAACTTGATGTCTAGCAACTAAGGTCCCCTCTTCCTTTCATGATCATTAACTTTTGCCCAAAGTCTTGGCTTCTTTTCCTGCATTTCCACAGTTGACTGATGCCCCTTCTGTGTAGCATCTTTTTTTCTTTAAATATGTTAATACTTCAATCAGAAGCCATCTGGTCTGTCATAAATCTGCTGATCTATAATCTAATATTGATTCTATCATTTATCTCCCAGAGAGTCAATTATTCCCTTCATTGTCAACATTCCAAGTGGACTTTTTATTTTAGCCTCTTAACACTAAAAAAAAAAAAAAAAAAGGACACTAGAATGTGTAGTTAATAACTATTATATAAACCCATGCAGTCAAGTTTATAAAAAAAAAAAAAGACATTTTTAGTTATTTAATGATGTAGTTCCACTGGCAAGTTTTGACCTGCAATAAAAGCATATGAGTTTCCTCTAAGTTATTTAGATCAATATATTCATGGAAACATGTTTTTTATTCACTTGAAATTTTAACTTCAAGTAATGCATCTTTGTAATTATATAGTAAAGGGCAACAGATACCTCCAGGTAATCTTTGAAATAGAAGAAACAATTTGTTTGTTCTCTGATTTCCCATTCTCCTTCTTGTGCTCTTTATTACCATGAGCAAAACATTTGAATGAAACAGAATTTTTGTTTATAGATGACTATCTTCTGTTAATGTTGAAAAGCCCTCCTGACTTCTAAATAATAGTTTGACTATATTATGTATATTTCTTTGACAAATGAGTGAGGGAAATGGAAATAAAGTAAGTGATCTCCAAATTGCTCACTGGTATCAGGCATTTCTGGCTTCAACTATGTTGTTATGAGATAAGCAATTAAAATAAGGTATTACATGCATCAATAATATACAAATCATGCAGGAAAGGCAGAAAAAAATGTTTATACCTCTATAGAAATATTGTTGCATATGTGTATATGCTTCTCTATATTTATTAACCTTTTACATACAATTTAGGGATTGGAGAATGGAGGAGTACTACATTTATCAAAATGCTTTTGTTTGCAAGTAGTAGAAAACACAACTCAGGGTTAATTGATAAAAGGTGATTTATTGCTTTTGTAGCTGAAAAGTCTTTCAAGTAGTGCTTGAACCACAACTCAAAAGGTATTACCCAGGACTTTTACTCTTTTTGCATGTTTCAACCCCTCTTTCAGGCATTTCCCTCATTCATTAGAGGCGTCTCTCCTTATACTACAAGATAAATGGCAGTGGTTTCCAAGCAATTATACTTCTGCATTCTTATCCAGCAGAGGAAAGCATATCTGCCACAACATCCACATAAAGTTCCAGAAATTCATTCTGATCAGACAAGCTAAACTACAAGCCCACCTCTGAACAAATCACATGGCCAGGGAGCCACCTCTGTACCTGGCCATAGAGTCAGCTTCCTGCACCGCATGCCCTCCTGAGGTGAGGGAGGAGAGATGTATTAAAATCAAGGCAGTGCACCAAGAGAAAGGAAATAAACTTAGGAGTCACGTAAATGACTTTACACTCTGGCTTTAACATCGGATAAAACACACTAAAAACTATTCCTATTTGCAGTAAAATATGTGGTCGATATGAACAGGCACAGAGAAAATAATTTACATGAAGAAAAACAATCTACTATGAAAAGGATTAATGTGGATAAAGAGAGAATTTCACTGAACACGATGGGGATAACTGATATTTACCTTCCCCCACAACAGAACTCTGTAACCATTTCCATTTGCCTTTTGGATCTACCAAAGTACCAGGGCTGATCAAAAGCTGTTGTAAGCTGCTAAGTTCCAGTTCCCCTCTTAAATGTTCCAAGCAGCCACAAAACCCACTCTCCAGTGTTGCTGATTATCTTCTGTCATCATCCTTCTCCACACCAGTAAAATGATAAATAATAAAAAGCCAGGAGGAACACTAACACATCTCAACAAGGAACATCTAACTAACTGAATTCCAGGGTGCTGCGTTGATCCAGTGAGATTTGGTCATTCAGAAATTAGAGAGCTGGATGAAACTGGAGCCTATTATACAGAGTGAAGTAAGCCAGAAAGAAAAACACCAATACAGTATACTAACGCATATATATAGGATTTAGAAAGATGGTAATGATAACCCTGCATGCAAGACAGCAAAAGAGACACAGATGTATAGAAGAGTCTTTTGGAGTCTGTGGGAGAAGATGAGGGTGGGATGATTTGAGAGAATGGCATTGAAACGTGCATATTATCACATGTGAAACAGATCTCCAGTCCAGGTTCGATGCATCAGACAGGGTGCTCAGGGCTGGTGCACTGGGATGACCCAGAGGGACGGGATGGGGAGGGAGGTGGGAGGGGGGTTCAGGATGGGGAACACATGTAAATCCATGGCTGATTCATGTCAATGTATGGCAAAACTGCTACCATAAAGTAATTAGCAGCCTCCAATTAAAATAAATTTAAAAAAACAGAAATTAGAGCACAACTATCACAAGCAAATTGAGACATACATTGCTACATTGCAATGCTTTGCCTGTTAGGTGTTTTCTCTATATTTTACCTTGTTTTAAAATTGTTTCTATTGAGAGATTTAAACCTTAATTTTTTTTTTCCCAAAGAGCTACTAATTATCCATAGGTAATGAGTAAACCAAAGTCTTTCCCATCTTCAGGGCTATTTAAACCTCTTATATTTTTTTCTATTTGCCAAAGAGCATCTATTCTGTTTCAAGTGTCACAGAAAGCTTACTGGCTCCTGCAAAAGTAAATTCTTTTGCATGCAATCTAAAAGTAAGGCAAAGTAACTTAACAGGCTTCCCCTTTACCCCCTTGCAAGATGGATATCCATTTTCCAGATACCATCAGCCCGTAACAGTGGGAAAACTCCAAGATGTCCACTGTTTTGTGCATTAAATAAAAGTGTGCATTGGTAATGAACATTTTTACAGTCAAGGTTGATGTTACAAGGATTTAAGATGCAGAAGCTCAGCAATAAAGTGTATATATAACCAACAGTCTTGGGGAAAAATTGATTGAATGTGGGTTTAAAATCAAGTGTTACCCAATCATATGAATGCTTTAGTGTATTATTAGGTATTTTATTCTAACAAAAACTTGACTTCTATGCTAAACATCTGAGCAAAGGTGTATTTGCTTTAGATTAATACTTCTATATAAAAGAACTTAATTTACTTTCAAGAGCTCCTCGCTTAATTATTTACAGCTTGTACATAATAAAGGGAAAAAACATATTGTGTGTTACTGTTAACTATTTGAACTGGCAGGCTATTCTACTGCTTAATCACAGCATAAAAACCCTTGCCCATAAGCATTTGTTATAATCACAGTTGGCTTTGGGAGAGTTGTTGATATTAAAGAATTCTTATTTAATTGATATATTAGGTCAGCATTCCCCAAACATTTTGGCACCAGGCACTGGTTTCATGGAAGAACATTTCTGCCTGGATGGGGTGGGGGTGGGGATGTTTTCTGGATGATTCTCATCAGGAGTGTGCAATCTAGATCCCTCATATGCACAATTTAAAGCAGCGCTCACACTCCTATGAGTGTCTAGTGCTGTTGCTGATCCGACAGGAGGCAGCACTCAGGCAGTAATGTGAGCGATGGGGAGCGGCCGTAAACACAGATGAAGCTTCACTCACTCGCCCACCGCTCACCTCCTGATGTGTTGCTTAGTTCAATGGAACATGGTCAGTTCTTGGAGGTTGGAGACCCCTGTATGGAATAAACATTTGAGATATAGGAAAATGCAATAAGTGAAAACTGATGTTCCATAGTATATTTTTATAACTCAAACTCTTTAATTTGCCCTCTGTTTCCTTCCTACTAAGGCTGGCTTCAATATTCCCAACTCAGAAAAGAAGATCAGGCCCAGAGCCTGACCTTTCTGACTTTACCCACTGATGATGCAGCGTCCCACATATCACCCTACAGAACTGAGACACTCATTTCCAACTGCTGAGAGTCTAGACTGGTGGCAATTTTCAACTGAGTCTCTCTCCCAAATTTCTGGAAGCCAGATGTTCTCAGACTTTAAGTTTTATTAGAATTGTTGGGAAAGCTTAGAGCCCTCAGACCTCTAATTTAGTAAGGGGTCCAATATTCTACCTTTCTAACAAGCACCAGGATGATACTAACTCCGCTATTCTGAGAACCATCCTTTGAGAACCACTGCCTTAGACTGAAAAGAGGTACCTCACCCAAGGTCACATCTCGCTCTCTAGAAGGAGCCCAGATACATTGGGAGTGAAACTGCTAGGATTCCTGGCTTCCAAGGACAAAGCTAAAGGGTCACTTTAGTTCCAGACATGCTGGTGAATTCGGCTGAGGCATTTATCACTGCACAGCGTTTCAGTAATTTCGTCTGTCCAATCCTATGTTCATTTTTGTTCTAAAGCTATTGATCCTATGTGTACTACAAGACCCAAATTGATCCACTTAAAACTCCTATGAAACATATCAATGGCTCTTCAGTTTCCCAAGAATGCCATCCAAACTTGTGTCTATTTTTTGTATTCTTCCCAATTCTGGATTACTATGGGAAGTAATCATCTATGGGAAGATTCCCTGGAGGAGGAAATGGTAACCCACTCCAGTATTCTTGCCAGGGAAATCCCATGACAAAGGAGGCTGGCAGGCTACAGTCCATGGGGTCACAAAAGAGTCAGACATGACTTAGGGACTAAACAACAACTGGCTACTGAATGCTTGCTGTATAAAAAGTGTACAGATTCATAAAGTCCTACCTTAAATTATCCCTCCACACTGCCTAATAGTACTAGAATGTGTGTAGGTAGTTTTTCCTCCCTCTTTCCACATTATCTTTTTTTTCATCTTCTTCCCACCTCCCATTCCACCATTTCCTAACATACTCTCAGATGGACTTTTCATCACCTTACCAAACTGCACAAGCCAGATGCCTAAGTTATCCTCCACACACCCTTTCTGTTATTCCAGATATCTCATCTAATATCAGGTCATGATGTTTCTGTATACAAAATATTGCTCCAAGTGTGTGCCTCTCTCCAACTATCCATTTATGCCCCAGTGTAGACAAATATAAATTCTCATTCTGATAACATTAAACCCTTGCTGACTAGACCTAGGATTTTGTTACTTCCAATCTGTTTTCTACCTATGCAGTAATTTTCCCCCCCTTTAATGCATTCTTTCTACATTTTCTACCACAAACATGCTGATGACCACCTCTCTTCATTCCACATATACACATAACCATCTCAGAATAAAGCTTGACTATTAAAGTCAAGACTGTTCATGATCCAACCCCTGCTTATATCTCTTGCCTCATTCTATATCCCTACATATAATAAAATATGCTCCAGTTATACTAAACAAGCCTTGCATAAGCCACTCATCCAGTAAAAGACCATCTTACCTGTCTCCTGAGAAACCTGTGTGCAGGTCAAGAAGCAACAGTCAGAACCCTGTATGGAACAACTGATTGGCTCAAGATTGAGAAAGGAGTAAGACAGGGCCGTCTGCTGTCACCCTGTTTGTTTAATCTATATGTTGAGCACATCATGAGAAATACTGAGCTGAATGAGTTAAAAGCTGGAATCAAGATAGGTGGGAGAACCATCAGCAACCTCAGATACACAAATGATACCAATCTAATGGCAGAAAGCGAAGACGAACTAAAGAGCCTCTTGATGGGGGGAAAGGAGGAGAATGAAAGAGGCAGTTTAAAACTAAATATTAAAAAGACTAAGATCGTGGAAGCCTGTCCCATTACTTCATGGCAAATAGAGGGGGCAAAGGTGGAAGTAGTGACAGATTTTCTCTTCTTGGGCTCTAAAATCACTGCAGATGGTGACTGCAGCCATGCATGAAATCAGAAGACATTTGCTTCTTGGCAGGAAAGCTATGACAAACTTAGACAGTGTGTTGAAAAGCAGAGACATGACTCTGCCAACAAAGTTCTATGTAGTCTAGGTTAAAGTCTTCCCAGTGGTCATGGACAGTTGTGAGAGCTGAACCATAAAGAAGGCAGAGCACTGAAGAATCGATGCCTTTGAACTGTGGTCCTAGAGAAGACTCCTGAGTGTCCCTTGGACAGCAAGGAGATCAAATAGTCAATCTTAAGGGAAATCAACCCTGAATACTCATTGGAAGGACCAATGCTGAAGCTGAAACACCAATATTTTGGTTATCTGATGCCAACAGCTGACTCACTGGAAAAGTCCCTGATGCTGGGAAAGATTGAGGGCAGAAGGAGAAAAGGGCATCAGAGGATGAGATGGCTGGATGGCATCACTGATGCAATGGACATGAACTTGGGCAAACTCCAGGAGATGGTGAGGGATAGAGAGGCCTGGATACTGCAGTCCTTGGGGTCACAGAGAGTTGGACATGATTGGGTGACTGAACAACAATAGCCATCAGTAAAACGGATCTGAGTCCCCAGGGTTAAGAACACACATACAAGAGTTATGGCAACAAACTTTAAAGCTCTCCAATCCTTTAAATATACCCTCAGATGCTTAGAAGTTGGTCATGAAATTCCAGGTTGAGAAGCACTGTTATTAATGCAACCCACTAATACAAAAGCAAGAGAATTGTAGAATTTTAGGGCTGGAGTGGACATTAAACCAAAGCAAGTCCAACTCTCTTATTTTCCAAATAAAGAAAATGATGTTAAGAGGATTTAAATCATGTCAAGTGGCTATTAAAGGAGGAGTCAGAATAAACTGGGAAGAAAGTGGGAAAAGTTGAAGAAAACCTGTAAAATACCAAGGAAATTGTTTACGTGGTTGTGGGGTGTCACCATCAATTCTGAAACCCAGATAAACCTAATGTGTGCATGTGGGACAGGGGACAGACTGGAAGGTCAAATCCTGCACTGCTCTCTCAGACAGACATGGTCCTTTTCAGAAGGCACTGTTGCCAGTGCATCTTTGTTGAAGTCAATGGATACCTAGAATGACAAGATGTTCTTAAACCTTCATCCCTTGAACATACTGGGTATAATTCTAACAGCTAATACCTCAAGAAGAAATGCATTTTCTATTAACTGGTATAGGGACAGGAAGCAAATATACTTGTGCACATAACTAAATAATAATTGTTTTTCACAAGGCAAACTCTGAGGTTTCTTATTTTGTTCTATTTTAAATCGTTAAGATGAGGGCTAACTGTGACCTGCTTGATTGTTTTCACAGTCTGTTAATGGGTTGTAACCCACAGTCTGAAAAATAATGTGGCCATGATTTCTTATTATTTAGTCTGAATTTGAGTTCTTCTTTATGTCCTCTTATCCATAGTAGCAATAATACTTTATAATATCCCTAGTATATTTTGCCTTTTTAGTAAATTGCACTTAATCTCCTGCAATCTTTATTAAGATTAAGCCATGCAGTAGGCATAAGAAGGATATATGTATTTCAGTCAGCTCAGGCTGCTACAACAAAATACCACAGATCGGGTGGCTTAAACAACAGAAATTTATTTTCTCACAATTCTACATGCTGGAAGTCTGAGATCAAGGTGCCAGCATGATCAGATGCTGGTGAGAGCTTTCTTGCTGACATTTAGACGGCCACTTTCTTGATGTGTTCCCTGATGGTAAAGAGAGAAATAAAGAAAGCTTTTGGTGTTTCTTCTTACAAAGACACTAATCCCACCACGAAAGCCCCACAATGATGGCTTCATCTAAACACAGTCACCTCTCAAAGGCTCATCTCCAAACACCATCCCATCCATACTGGAGGTACACCTTCAACAGTGAATTTTGGGAGGACTTAATTCAATCCAAAGATCAATGTAACACAAAGCTCTTTCAAAAAAGTGTCTTCCAGTTCTGGTGGAAAGGAAAACGTGGGGAAAGTGAAATTGAAAGGTAAGGTAAAAAAGTCCTATGTAGCTTGGAACCAAAATTTTAAGCTGTTGCAAACATCCATATTAATGGAGGAAGGCTTATTCTTTGTTTTAAACTTGTAAATTTTAAAATATTAAAACCCTCTGGAGAAGCAGCCTAACAACATAAGGTAGCTACCACTGATGATGGACTGATGAAGGACTGATGATGGCATGACACAGGCAGAGAACAGGTCATGAAATGGTAACCTCTTCATTCTCTGGGAAAAGTGTGAAAGAAATCCAGAAGTTTTCACATGACAGAAATCTTTGCTAAGATTTCCTCAAGGATTACCTGAGGTGTGCATCCTAGGTAGGTAATGGTCAGCCTCTCAGGAATCTTCTTCATCAGAAAGAGATGACAGTAAGACACTTCAAGAAAGATACAAGGACAGAAACCAAGGCCTGAAACCAGGCAAGGTGATCTACATCTTGACTGAAGATACTCAGAAGCCAACCAGACAAGAATAACGTAACAGTATATACGTGGTCCACGTGCCTAAAACCAGAGTAGGAGAGGCAGGATGGAGACGAAGCATGCAAGTCTGGATACGGACCTCAGTGATACAGAGAAAAGCAGAAAGAAATGGCAGTTAAATAGAACAGCATGTGATATATTTAATTGCTAAGTTTGTGACTTAAACTGTGACACTATTACACTTCACTTTTCTGTTATGGTCTCTCTCCATTAACATATTCTGACTTGTCATTTTAACTTAAGAAAAGTATAAGGTTATTTCTAAAAATATAACATAGGTTATCATAAGAAGCTTGGGTCAAAAACAATGTGACTGCATGCTAATATTTTTGGAACCAAGTAGTTAACTCCTCGCTATCATTTGCTTTAAAAAAATGATAATAGATTGATTTATGCCACACATTAATATCAGGAGTGTCACACAAATTTGCACAAAGTTCTCATTTATAAAACTGGAGTTCTTTGTACCACTTTATATAAAAAACTACTCTATTCTTGGGAGTCCTCCAAACTATATGAAAAGGAAAATGTATAACAAGGTTTCAACCCAAGATGAATAGCGCACCATTTCTGGCTAAATTTGTATCTGAGAATAGAATGAACTCCATTGGCCAGGGCGCATCACTATACTATAGCCACTGGTGCTAAATTTCGCTATCTGTGAGTGATCACTGACCTTTATTGTGCGCTTGCTGTGTACTTATCACTGTGTGGGAACTAGGGACACAAATTGAACACGGCAGAATTCCTGTCCTATGAGCGCTGATTGCTTAATCCCCAAAACAGAAAAGTTAAACAGTTACAAAATATTCATACTACCATCTGGGACATGTTTAATGTGTTACATGAGCAGAGAGGAGGTAGGAGGATCTTCTTGCTGTGAAACGGGGCTGTGTCAGGGAAACTGTGAGGGACAGATTCACAGACAACTAGACTGAACGTGTCCTGGGGAAAGATGCTTTGTTTTGTGTTTTAAATAGCAGGAATAGGGACACAGACATAGGGAATGGATGTGTGGACACAGAGATGGGGCTCATGGTGGGGACGAATCGGGAGGTTGGGATGGATGTATGCACACTGCCCATGGGTAAAACAGATAGCTAGTGGGAACCGGCTATATAGCGCAGGGAGCTCAATTCTCTGCTCTATGGTGACCTAGATGGGTGGGATGGGATCTGGGGTGGGAGGAGGTCCAAGAGAGAGGGGATATATGTTTACATATAGCTGATTCAACTTGCTGCACAACAGAAAGTAATACACTGTCAACAATGACATCCCAATTAAAAATATCTTAAATGATTTATTTTTAATATTAACAGACCCAAAGGAATCTAGTAAAAAATCATAGAATGGAGTATGTTGGGGCCACAAAAATATTTGGAGATTAAACTTTGAGGGTTTACCTCATGATATCATGGCTGGATTCTATGACAAATAAGCCATTTAAGGATAATTTTTAAAATACATGTAACAGTTACTTATTTTGAGGAGACTGCAAAATCCATTTGTAAAAATCAATACCAGTGGTTCTAATATTACCAGAATGACTACTTGTGACTGGGAATAAAATATCTAGCAACAACATCATGTGCCAATTGAAATATTTTTGTGCTTCAAAATATTTAGACGGATAAAGATGAAGTAACTTGAAAAATTCCTTGGTGATTAAAAAATGGCTTAAGTGGTGGTGATGAAATAAGATTATAAATGCATATTTTGATCCAAGTTAGGTCAAATGCACTTTCTCAAGAATTTTAAAAATTGGAACAGATTCCAATGGGCTTTGGGTGTTGAACCATGCAAAACATGGAAAGTTAGAACTGGAACAGTCATGCTTGCCCACCAGCCTTGTTGGGCAAGCAGAAAGGCCAATTGCAGAAGAGTGAAGAGATAGGGAAACATAACTGAACCTGGTCTCTAAAGTCTCCTGCATTGGCAAGCAGGTTCTTTACCACAGCTCCACCTGGGAAGCCTAATTAAAGGCCATGTGAACGCAAATAGAGGAAGGAAGAGACAAGAGCAAGTTGTCATCTTGGTTTCTGGGTCATCTGGATTGCTGTGGTTTGAGTGCTCTTCGTTTTAGTTCCATGCAAAGCCTGGCTGAATTTCTTATCCTGGATTTCCTGAAACATGCCAATACTGTCTCAGGTTTTGCCTAGATAATTATGAGTGGATTTTGTTATATCTAAGCCAATAATTAACACACTTGTGCCTTTCAAATGAAAGGTAGCCTAAGACCAAGAGGAAAAGACAACAAGCTATTTAAAACATAATATACAACATCTCCATCACTTTTATTATTGACTCCACTGAATGAAAAGTAATAGAACATAAATAAATTCAAATATTTCATTTCCATTCCTCTGGGGTACATAGTAAAACTAAAATTATATGTAATTTTAGCTGAATGAGATGACTTCATAACTTTATCCATAATAATCAGTTTACGGAAGAAATGTATTCATTTTACCATTTCCATCTTTATTGTTTTGTTAAGTAGATTAAACTAAAATGCTCACAGTGATCCTGGAATTTCATTTAGGATTATGATTCTTTCCATCTGGAAAGAAGGTTAAAAGAAGGGTGGTTGATTAGCTATTTATTTCCAAATACCCGAATATATTGAGAGTCTAATTGAATTTTTTAATTATCCAGATGTTGGACATATGTAAACTTTAAAAATAGAAAAAGGAACTGCCACTTAATAAGTCATAGGTTAGGGCAGCATTAGGAATAGAAAAAACTTTAAAGAGATGAATGTGGCCTTAATGACATTAACTTTACATTTTCCTATTGAGTGACTACTCTCATCATCCTATTCTGTATTAAGTTACTTTATAGAGACTCTCCTTACTACTGGCCCCCTCTAAATCTCTTTTCTTATTAACTCTTCAGAAATTCATTCACACAAAAAGGATTGATAGTTGCTCAGTGTAAGCCTTCCCAGGAGAACTGTCATTTTAAGCCTTTAATTAAGCAGAATAATCTTTTACTGCAGGATTTTTTAAAATGTAGTCAAAAGAAATGGGAGTATTTGAGGAACAAGAAAGTTTGATGCCTCTTATCATACCAGGTAGGTAACCACTCCCTCTCTCTCCTTAACAAATCGGGTTTTGTTTAGCAAAAAAGTGTTAAGCAGAAGTAATTATCACACTAATTCTGTCTTATCATTGTAACTGTTATCACTGCTGTTCTCATTCATGAGTGATCTTTTTCTAACTTGAAAGTTTATATGTTCTTCCCAAAATAGAAAAAGAAAAAAAAAGGAAAATTAGCTCAGTGAAGGGTTTTATAGATGATATCGATGAGACATGGCACCAATAGCAATTTTTATAAACATATATAAAATAAAACAATTATATAAACTATAACAAAAACAAGAGAGATAACTTATTCATCTGATTTCCTGCTTGTTGATCTCTTACAAAGTTCCACAAAAATTTGCAATACAAGTCCTTAAAGCAAATAATGCTGGTAGGGTTCCTAGATGGTCAGTAGGTCACCTAACTACCATATCATATTTGTATAGCAATAGGGATGGACTCCAACTCATTATTACATCAAGGGAGGAGCCAACATTCCCTGAAACAAGACAGCTCAAGTGGCAGATCATGTCGTTGGCCAATACGCCAAGTAGCTGCAACCACAACAACTGAGCCCTTGATCAGGACTGGGAAAAGGTCGGTACTTCATAATCATACAATGCACAAAACCCCAAAGCTTAAGTGCTAAGGTCTGCCTCTCTCCTAGGTCTGATATCTGTTTCATCCTAAGTGCAATGGATCACATTAAACTCCACATCGGCAACACCTATTATTCTATGATTATTTTAAATAAGTAATTCTCCAGTAGGACAGGTATGTGGGAGGTCTGGCTATTTGCCTTTGCTTTTATAAAAATATAGAGTACAATATAGAGATTTAATAGATGGATACCTATATTGATTCATCAAGTACTTGCTCTTCACTCATCTTCCAACAAATAATTTCGAGGGACCGCTGTGCCAGACCGTGTGTTACAAACAATACATACACAGACCTGGGACCTAGGATGAAGTATAGGAATGGGCTTTAGAATTATGATGACTGGGTTAGAATGCCCTGCTGCTAGTAACCAGCTCTGTGACTTGAGCAAGCTACACATACTCTCTAAGCCACATTTTTTGTTCCTTAAGATAGATACATTTGCAAGGTTGTCATGGGGATTAATGAAAACATAGGAATAGCACCTAACATTGCTATAGTATTCCATCTTGGTCAATTTATTTATATCACTTTGCTTAAAAAAAAACTGATAAACAGGCAATGTAAGTAGATTCTTAATTTAAAAAGCATAAATGATCAGGCAACAAAGTATAAAAATATTAGTATCAAATTAAAAAAGAAAAGCTCTTTAGTAAAACACAGGGGGTGCCTTTTGTTGAAATAGTGTATTAGAGGGCATGGATGCATTAAAACGAAGAGAGTATTTGTAAATAGCTTTCTCCAGAATTCACACTGATAATCATTAGTTGTTAGGCCATTTGTCAGTGGGAAATATATCAGTTCTCAGTGATTAAAAAAAAGGGGGGGCTTCTCAAAAAGTCTTCTCACATACAATTTCATAGAACACATCTAAATAAGTCAGTAGTGTGGGTGGGTTGCTAAGGAATTCTGTAGCTTAAAGCACTTATGTTATAGCTTTGAAAACATGGGTCCGTGTAGAAATGAAATTACAAGAATTAAATGGTCAAATCTATCCACAAGCCCATGTTTCAAAGATATTGTGTACTTGTTGTAGATTGTACAAAATCTATTTGTAAACTGTGATCCCCATGGGACTTCTGCTGGAGAGAGATGCCCATGATAGAGGTGAGAAGATGTTCACCACAGGGACAGGAATAGTGTTCCCCATACCTTCCTGTAGTTGCAGCTTGAAGATCCTGAAATTTAACACACAAACCAAACACTTCCAGCGTTCTGAATACAATATTGCTCCAGGGGTGTTAAGTAAGAAATGAACTGAGCTGACTTACTCTGAAGGAATTTACTATCTAAAAGTATTCCCATTCCTATTTCTTCTTGAAGAATTTAGTTTGCAAAAGGACTGGTTGCTATTGTTCAGTCACTAAGTTATGTCCAACTCTTTGCGACCCCATGAATAGCAGCACACCAGACTTCCCTGTCCTTCACTATCTCCCTGAGTTTGCTCAAGCTCATGTACATTGAGCCAGTGATGCCATCCAACCATCTCATCCTCCGTCATCGCCTTCTCCTCCTGCCCTCAATCTTTCCCAGCATGAGGGTTCTTTCTGATGAGTTGGCTCTTCGCATCAGGTGGCCAAAGTATTAGAGCTTCAGCTTCAGCATGGACAAGCATAAAGGCAAATGTATTTTTTAAAAAATATAAATTGCCCTGGTCACCTGTTTTTGTAAGCCAAACTTACTCCTGAACCAGGATATTTCTAGCATCCAGTGGGTACACAGTCAGAAGTTCCAATACAATTCAGGATAATATTAAAAGTTCAGTATATACAGGTGCTCTGGGGAAGACTAATAATTTAAATAAATGGGACACATCATCCTCAACTAAGTTCAGTCAACCTTCTGCATCAACAGGATGTGGGACCTGCAGATACCAAGGAATGATTTGTCCTGTGTCATTTTACATAAGGGACTTGAGCATCTGTGGATTTTGGTATCAAGTGTGGGTCCTGGAACCAATACCCTGTGAATACTGAGGGATGACTGCTCCAAGTTAAAAAGCATCAAGCAATCCCCAGCAACTGATGCTTTAAATGTATGATCCTTTCTCATCTCCTCTTGAATTCCATTTTACAGATGAAGAAACTGATACACAATGACTCTTAATTACTCCAGGAAGCAGTGCCAGGATGCCAGTGTTCTAGTAGAGTTATACTTTTGAATCAATCAAGTAGGTGGAAATCAAAGGACAACTGATGAGATTCATAAAATAATCTAATCACCAAATCTAATCACAGAGAAGAAAAGATTACCCAAACATTATTCCATTACTAAGACAGAATACAGAAAAATGATCTAATAAATAGCTTCTAAATCTGCTAGTGGAAAATAAAATAGGACTGAAGTAGTTGAAGTTCCATATGAAGGTACGTACATCGGCTGAATGTGTAAAGGGATTATTATCATATTCATATACAAGTTTTACCTTGAGACATTGTCATCTTTGCTGCTTCCTCCCTTAAATGAAGATAGTTAAATTATTTAATTTCCCCTAAATTAAAATGAAGTTCATGAAGGAATACATTTTTGAAATTAATATCTACAATAAAGAAGAAATTTTATAGAGCTTCCATATATTTGCCATCATTTTAGAATACAAAGCTCAATCATCTGAAGACTTGGAAAAAATATACTCCAGGGAGCCATTCAGTATTGGCAAAAGAAATACACTCTGTTTTAATGTTTTGTTGTTGTCGATTTAATCACTTGTTTCTAAAACACTATGATCAAGCTCTTGGAAATCCAGGCTCCTTGGTTTCTTTCATGGATTCTATGGGACTACAGAATAATTTAAAGTTTTCATCTGAGTTAGGATTTTTACTTCTGTAGTTCATCAACCTCATCTGTCACGTACATGTCATTGAAATGAGAAAAGCCTTAGAAGGCAGGAAAAAATTAAAAACAAATTAATGTGGGAAGATGATATAAATCAAGTGGTGAAGCCAAGAGTGAATTATCAAAAGATCTTTCATCAGGAGTGAATACATTTTCCTTTCTCAAGAGGAACCCATTATGTGTTTTTGTTTGCACTATTATACATCAAGGGGCATATTAAAGAAATAGATTTATTAGGATTTAGAATGTGTTTTACTCTGATAGGAAAGAATAGCAGTCCTTCAAGTTTAATTTGAAAAGGCTTAAACCATGAAAGTCTACATAGGCCTGGTAAGTAATGAATGCTAAGAAAAACAAATACTATTTTTAACTTAAAACACATAACAAATCCTCTCCCATGAGAAAAAAATACCAAAACAATACCAAGTTAGCCTCAGAATTTATTCAGTCAACTATGACAGTTTGAGGTTTTTATGGCAAATCATGTTCTGTTTACTGAGAAGGAAAAGAAACAATTAAATCAAGGGCTGCTCGTGTTTTCTAAGCTTGTTTTTCTTCTGAGTTAAATTGATTGGCTTTACCAATCGGTTTTGGAAGACATCTATATAAAACAAGAGTTTCAATAAGGAGTTTGAGATTGCCAAGCAATTTGAGAAAACATCAGAGGTAGGCAGAAATTCAGAGATAAAGAAAAATTAGCTTTTCTATGGTAACCTACCTATAACTTGTCCAATCATCACACTTGTTAATTAAAGAAACATAAGTAGCCATGTTGGAATCTGTGTAAGAGAGACACAGACCCAAAGAGATTAGCAGTGAGAAGAAATATCAAAGCATTGAATCCGGCCTAAGAACAGATTGGAGGGAGTGACTATTGCAGTTGGAGAGGTGAACTATTATTGCAACACAGAGGATGCTCTGGACAAGAGATCTGCTAGTGTCTCAACAGTTAAGCAGGAAAAGGCTTTTCTTTTCTAGGGAGAAGTCAACAAGGCTAGAGAGAACCAGATGTGGGGAAGAGGGATGAAGGATGACCTGATGAGACAACAGATCAAAGACTGGTTTACTGTGAAGCCAATACTCTTGACTGGGACTCTTCAGGAGAGTTAGGATGCTGGCTTAGGATGAAGGAGGTCAAAATTCAGGGACCTGGGGAAAGGAGAGAAAATTAACTGTAAGTGTTCAATCTTAGCAGGAATAGGCAGTTCAGCAAATCACTTATGAGGCAAAGAATGGAAATTTGGAAAGCCTATGTCTGACTTGTCATAGGTAAATAAGGGCACATCTGTGAGTTGCATCTAAATCATATAGGGTAGAATGGCTTCTGCAGTATGCTGTTTGCTGGAACACAAGAGTGGAGGCATTTCTTTAACCTTTGCTGTTTCCTAGCATCAAATGTATGTAACGTGCATTCACACTCAGTCATGTCCAACTCTGTGACCCCAGGAACTGCAGCCCACCAGGCTCCTCTGTCCATGGGATCATCCAGGCAATAGTACTGGAGTTGTTTGCCATTTCCTCCTCCAGGGGAATTGTCTCGACCCAGGGATAGAACCTGTGTCTCTTGTGTCTCCTGGATTCTCAGGTGTGTTCTTTACCACTGTGCCACCTAAAGGGCCAGGGCAAAGTCTTACTGTTTTAATGTGACTCCCAGCTCTGAGCCTTTCTTCTTCCTCTTGACCAAAAAAAAAAAGAAAGAAAGAAAGAAAGAAATGTTGTCCCTTATCCTCTCCTGCTACAAAGATCCTGGAAGAACCAGTTTGCTGTCTCAAGTGCTAGGGCAGGAGAGGGGAAGGAAGAATGATGTTGGAAAATCTTTAAAGAAGCCCTTGGACAATAACATGTGAGCTGAAGATGCCCTCCTAAAATGATCATGGTCCCTTCAACAAGATAAAAATCACCTAGAAGGGACATAGTATTTCATCAAATCCCTTCAGTGACCTGGGAGAGTCTCGACTGGAGTGTGCAGTTTGTTACCAGAGCTCTGAGCACGGGAAGTACTACGTGCAGTCTCTGAGCAGAGGCAGGCTGCAGAACTGCAGGATACAAGGAGTTAAGAGAGTTTAAAGCTTTCAATAAGCCGTCAGGCACATATTGGCGACTGGGTCTGGCTTGAACAAGAACAAAAAGGTCACCTCTGATAGAAGAGCTCATCAGGGTGAAAGTATAGACCAGTGACTTTATTATGCCCCAGAGGCTCAGAGTCAGGAGGTGTGTGAAATTAAGCAGGTGGAGATTTTTTTCCATCTTGGGAAATAGATGCTTGAATAAAGCATAAACTTGAATAAAGTTCATAAACCTTTGAACTCCTGAGTCTTATTTTCTTAATCAAGAACACTACTTACCACTTTGATGACTTTTAAAGTTTATCTCAAGAATTCATAGGCTGATAAGAACTTGAGAAAAAAGTACTGTTTTTATACATATACAGTATGCATTGTTTTATACATACTACCTCTATTAAAAGCAATGAAATGCACCATAAGTTATGTCATTAATTCCATAAGCCTGAAAGGAAATTAGTTCTGCTCATAAGTAACAAAATGCTGATGGTTCTCATTCAATTTCACCATTTTGGAGCATTTAGAACTTTTATCACTATTGTGATAAATTAGAAGTGGGAATGCAGGCTGTGTTTTCTCTAATTTTGTAGTAATAATGCCGTTTCTGACATACTTTGTCTCTGTCATCAAAGTAATATGATTTGCTTCTTAATTACATTTCTGGGTGAAGGTAAAATAACAAAGAACCACACCAATGAATTCATCTCCTTTTAATATATCTTACAGTGAGCTTTAGTTAATGTTGAAGAGATGGAAAGAGGTGCAGGAAACCAGATTAGATTCTCCCTTTCTTTGACCTGTCCTAGTTTACAGAATGTTATTATTCTGCATTCCATATATTAAATATAATTACATTTTAGTGTCATCTCCATTTCTCATAATGTTGAAGTGTTCATTGTAGCTTACCAAGAAGCCTTAAATATGGGTGTATGAGAAGCCGAAATGAACAAAATGATTCCAATCCTGTTTTCTGTATCTCATTATCAAGGCTTTATTTAACCACTCTCCTAGAAGAGGGGCAGCTGCACTTAAATTATACCATCACCTAATGGAGACCACCTAGAGAGACTCCAAAAGTCATATGCACAATAATTTTTAGAGGCTTTCCATCACCCTTTATTTAGCAAACTCCACAATACCTATCTTAGCATTTGGTGGATGATTCTGAATCTGAAGCATCATTTTCTCTCCTAATCATCACACTCCATGGTTCACGTAAGCTCCTTCAGCCTGCAGTTTCTGTGGTCTCTGAAAGCAATCCCCTCTTTGTACTACTTCCAGCATAGATTCAAGCCACAAGTAGCAGTGGCTAGAAAAAGCCCTTCTTCCTCTTCACCCCCAACAAGGAAGAACCAGCCGAGGACAATATTGTAGAGCGGGCTGACCTCAGCTGACACTCCAAAAACGTTTACTTAGCACTGCCCTAGATGTGAGTAGAAATAAAGGTAAATAAATACAGGGCCCAAGCCCTGCAGAATCTGGCAGTGTATTAATGCACCCGGGAAGATTCTGAGAAGTTTATTCACACTAAACTGTTATTAGCTGAGAAGTGTTAGCTCCATCAGGTGCTATTGCATCAGGTTTCTTAGCAACCCAGTTCGTCCTTCCCTGGTTGGGCGGTAACAGCAGGAGAGGCTGGTGACTAGGTATTGTTGTGTGGGAACAGCTTCTCAGGGAATCTGTCAGAGAATTATAAAGTTGCTCAACAGAGGCTCCAGAGAACAGGCTGTCATCCTATTTCATCCTGGACCTTTTAGAGAATGGGCTCCCTGAATGTCCCTGAACAGATTCTCTGCTAAGCGAGAGGGCAAGTGTGCGGAGCTGACCTTGGAGCCAGAAGTCTCAAGAGACTCATTTTCTCATTAAGGATTTTATTCCCTTTAAAAGCACCATAATGTAGCTTGAAAAACTACTTTCCTTTAAGAGCTTGTCTCACAGCCTGATGTACTTTGCGGGGTAATGGCCACAGAATTTAGGTTCAACTGGCAGTAATCCTAAAGGGCACCATATCAAGCGTTCAGAACATCAGGAATTTTAGGCTAGGAATAAAGTGGCCTCCTGAGTGAATTTCACATTTCACTGAGTGGATAGAGGAGATGTATACTGAAAAAAAAGGTTTTGGGGGAAAAAGTCTAGACAGACTTTTAATAGAAGATATCTGTATTTCTATCCATATAAAAATACATAGATATAACATAAAACATATATCATATATATAGATAAGATGAAATATATAATCTATATAGATATTAAATATCTATATATAAAATATATGGAAATATTTTTGTTATCTATATATCCTATAATACCATCTGTGTATATATATAAGTGTACATATGTAATTTCTTGTATTCAATCTGTGGTTATTTAACAGTAAAAAATGAAAACCAGGGCCAACCTACTTACACAAAAATTTATAGAATATTCCTTTAGTTTGGTCTATAATCATAAAACAGTAACCTTTTTTACAAATGAGAACTAGAGGCCAGACTACTTATCGAAATTTAGCTGAAAAAAATTCTGATGACCTCTTTTATCACTTATGCAGGTCACTGAATATGCTTAGGTTTAAAATCTATGAGGACTGTCCTGCAGGTTAAGGCCTTGGCCAGTGAGCTTGGAACAAGGCTTCTTTCATCTGTGAACAGACTGACTCAATAAACTGTTGTTAGCAGTGAATGATGCCGTGTGTTCCTTTGCCCTAATCCCAAAGTGTCATTTATATAAGTAAGGAGAAAAACAGGAGCATGTGGTTTTCTATCGTTTGTGTATTGTGTAACTTGTCATGAAATTTTTCCCATACTTGCTACCATGAAATACCCAGTAGAAGACAGAAGATGCCCACCTCTCAGAGGTCAAATAGCAGACTAAGCATGACAACTGGCTGTTGACACAGCCTGGCATCTCAAATCTAAGAGTGAGACGGACCATCTCAGGAGCAGAGACCAGATGTACTGGAGGCACTTGAGGAAGAATGAACCACTCTGTCTTGAAGAGGGCTAGGATGGGATTGGGCTTCCCTAGTGGCTCAGACGGTAAAGAATCTGCCTGCAATGCAGGAGGTCCAAATTCGATCCCTGGGTAGGGAAGATCCCCTGGAGAAGGAAATAGCAACCCACACCAGTATTCTTGCCTGGAGAAGCCCATGGACAGAGGAGCCTGGCAGGCTATGGTCCATGGAGTCGCAAAGAGTTGGACAGGACTGAGCAACTAACACTTTCACTTTTACTTTCTCTCAGAATGAGATTAGCAGCCATTTCCAGTTCTGCCTGGAGCCATTACCACCTCAGGATTAGAATCTAATGTACAATCTGGTGACTATAGTTGGTGACACTGTATTGTATAATTAAAATTTGCTAAGAAAGTAGAACTTAAATGTTTTCATAAAAAAACTAAATATGTGAGGTGATGAATATGCTAATTTGATGGGACTATGCTAATTTCATACCTCTGTACACATATATCAAATCATCACATTGTATACTTTGTATATGTATCACAACTTTGTCAATTACACAACAAAAATTAAAAAAAATAAACCAATGAGGTCGATATCTGATTATTAAAGATATCCGGAGGAGAAAATTTATTAAATGTTATTAGAAAAAAATCTTCTGGTGTCTCTCTCCTCAAGTTCCAAAGGGTTCACTCAATCTTTAAAAAAAAAAAAAAAAAGTATTAATTAATTAAACAGAGTCTGATGAGAAGGAAGGGGATCTGACCTCAATCAAATAGCTCATTATAACACATGACAATAACATGTCAGAAGAAATAGCGTGTTGTAGACACTCAATAAATGTTTTGACTGAGTAGTAATATTAGTAATTATGAAAAGTAGATAATGTCTGAGGAACTTACTATGTACGAAGTGAAAGTGTTAGTCACTCAGTCATATCTGACTCTTTGTGACCCCATGGACTGTAGCCCGCCAGGCTACTCTGTCCATGGGGAGTCTTCAAGCAAGAATAGTGGAGTGGGTTGCCATTTCCTTCTCCAGGGGATCTTCCCGACCCAGGGATTGAACTCCGGTCTCCTGCATTGCAGGCAGACTCTTCACTGTCTGAACCACTAGGGAAGTTCCTGTTATGTTTTAAACACCTGGCTAAACACCATATTCAGGCAATTCCAGCTGAAACACATTTTTCACAACTCATTTGACAGCAATGCCTGACCTTACTTAAAGTCATTTAATGGCAAAACTTCACCTGAACAGCTATGTGACTATTTCTAGTCTTTTTTAATTCAGTTTAGTGTGAGTATCTGTGTACTTTCCTGTAGAATAATTAATATGTTTGACGCTACTGCTCAAACTCTGTCATGGGGTATTGTGTGATACATAGACTATTTAACCTTTCTTTAAAAAATAAAAATAGGGTCATGGCGAGGAGAGCGATGAGGCTGAGCTGGGTCTTGACAGTACTGTCCATCTGCCTGGGCACCCTGGTCATGGCCACAGGGGCCAAGGACAAACAGAAGCTGCAGATCAGAGTCAAGAAATGGGTAGACCACTGTCCCATCAAATTGCGAAAAGGGGACATCCTGCACATGTAGTACATGGGGAAGCCAGAAGATGGAACAGAGTTTGACAACAGCCTGCCCCAGAACCAGCCCTTTATCTTCTCCTCGGACACAGGCCAGGTCATCAAGGGCTGCGACCAGGGGCTGCTAGAGATGTGTGAGGGGGAAAAGTGGAAGCTGGTGATTCCATAAGAGCTGGGGTATGGTGCAACCTTGGTGTTTGAGGTGGAACTGCTCAAAATCCAGCGAGGTTCAGAACTGTAGCCAAATTGGAGAGGGGCAGTGGAGAGGCCCCCATCAGGGACCAGACTGTTTAAAGAGAAAAAAAAAAAAAAACCATAACCCCCCCCCCCAAAAAAAAAGAAAAATGTCTTAATTCCAGGGTACTTCCAGTCTTGTG